>NC_077230.1:195530749-195849916 GCF_027887165.1 Monodelphis domestica | reverse complement strand
TTGGGGAGTAAAACCACAAGAGGAGGAGAAAAAAGAGGGGAGTGGATAGGAAAGAAGAGGAGAAGGGAGAAGGAGAGAGGAAAGTAAGAAAAGAGCAAGAAAAGGAGGAAAGGGGAAGGGAGAAGAAAGGGGAAGGGGGAATGGGAAAGGAAAAAATAGGAGGGAAGAGAAATTAAGTATTACTCAGAAGATAGACTGAAAGTAAGCCATAGTCTACAGAATCTATAATGTGCATTCTGTAGCATAAATAATTGCCTAGAAAAGCATTATTACTCACTATCTTCTCTCCAACCTGCCCTCCTCAAAACTTATCTTTATATGTTAATACTATTCTCCTTGGTTTAGTGGGAAAGTTTGAGTTAAGTCAATTCAAGTCCTTTTATATTACTTAGTGACTGTGTGACCAATTATATAATTACTCTAAGCCTCACTTTCCTCATCTATAATATATATTTCCTCATCTTTTCTGCCCCCCTGGATTAAAGTCAAGAAAATCCCTTTTCAGTCATAAAGCACTATATAACATAAATTGTTTTGTGCTGCCCAAGGGAGTCTCTGCAAAGGAGAGATATAGGTGCTGGTGCCTTCTTGTTGACATAATTCAAAAACTTTCTCATGTATGTTCTTGAGAAATATGTGGTTGTGGTTGTTATTGTTGTTAGTCCTTTGGTTTCAAAGAAGTCCAGCTACATCACAGGGTGGTGTCTTGAGTTACCCATGAATTGGATTTGAGTGAGGCAGAGTTGCACAAAGCCATCAGCCTCACTCTTTCTTCCAAAATCATCCAAATCCAGTGACAAAACAAAAGTTAGGATGACTAGAGATGGCCCAGATGCAATGGGTAACTCTGATGTCTTCACAATATCTGACCAAACTCTAAGGGCTCCGCAGTGCGGACTTCAGCCACTTTTATGGCCTTTGAAAGAAATTATTCTCATCTTTCCCATTCTGCCAGGGGAAGTCCTCCAGTGCTTTGGGTGGATATCCCCATAGATCCCCAACAGGTTTAAAGCCTGTTACCTCCCCTGACTAAACCTGGTTTTATCCATCTGCTAAGACAGTTTTACTGGGGTGTGTGACCCCACATACTACAGCTTCTTGGAGGTGAGAGTTGGGGGGACAAGTAGACACCAACAATGGGTGAGAAATGCCATAAGGGCTTGGCAAGTCCTCACATCAGCAATGCTAGCCCTCCCTGAACACCCCATAAACTGGAGTCTTGAATTCATATACACCCCTCTCCCATCCCAACTGTATTCAAAGCAATTCTGCTTTGGCTTTGAGGATATAAAGGCAAAAGGAATATATCGGCTGCCCTCAAAAAGGCTAAGGTTATACTGGGGGACACAAAGTGTACACAAGCAAGTAAAAAGTGATTTGAGAAGAGAAAGAATACTGGCAATAGAGGGGGTCATGAAGGAGATAAAATCTGAGCTAAGCCTTGAGGAAAGATACAATTTTGTAAGAAACACTTAGAAAGTTACTTAGCAGTAATTCCAGTAGAATATTATGGAGTTGCAACTGACTATGCAAATACTAAAGCTACTTAGACAACAGGTATGATCATCACCAAATATAACTAATTAGAAAAGGCTTCCTGGAGAAGGCAAGTTTGATTTATAGATTAAAAATGGCCCATCTTTGTTTTCTCCTCATTATTTTAATGTTGATATTGATTGTTCCTCTCCATTTAATTAAAGCATAAAGTCTATGGAAAACACTAAGGAGCTATTTTCACAAAAAAAAAATTTATGAGAGTTTTCTTATAACATTTTATAAACCTCCCCAGTTTTTTATGATACCATGAGCATTACATGACCTTCTTAGGATCTTAGATTTAGATTTGGAAGGGTCTAGTCCCTTCATTTTACTGATAAGAAAACTGAGACCCCAGAGAGATCAAGTAACTTGTTCAAAGGCACAAATTGGTAAGTGGTGGAGTCAGGATTTGAACCCAAGACTTCTGACTACATCTCGACCACTTAATGTCTCCTCCTGTGTAAGACTTCTAAATTCCTACTTTACTGATTCCTTCCCCATCTTTGCATGGGTCCTTCGCCTTAACTCACTTAGCTCACTAACTTCTTTTGCTTTCATTATTCCACGATCACCTGAAATCTGTCCCCAGAATAGCATCCTAGAATTGAAAGTAGAGTGACCTTTACCCTTTTCTTGGCTATGCAACTCTCAGACTGCTGACGTCCGATGGGGATATGGCTGGGGATGCACACTCTAAATGATCATCCTAGTGCCAACATCAACAACATGGAAATAGGTTCTGATCAAGGACACATGTAAAACCCAGTGGAATTACGCATCTCTTATGGGAAGGGATGATGGGAGGGGAGGGAAAGAACATGATTCTTGTAACCAAGGGAAAATATTCTAAATTGACTGATTATTTAAAATTTTCAATAAAACCTGCTGACATCAGTCAACAAAATTATTGTATTGGGAAATTTTCTGAATAGTGTCTCCAAAAGAATAAAATAAATTTTAAATTTTCAACCCAATGATTCAATTTCATGTGTAAACATCAGTCCTTCTGCATCTCTCTTTGACTTCTGGATGAGCCAGCTTCTCAAAGTGTGTGGGATTTTACAGACTGGTTCTGAAGTTGAATTTCGAGAGGAATTTGAGGAGTCATTTTAAAAGCTGGACCTGATCTCCAAGCCAAGAAGGTCTGAACCTCTTTGCCTCTGAGAGACAGAGTCCAAGAAGGATCCTCTTACATCGTTGAAAGACAAAAATGGAAGAGGAAGGGAAAGCCTTCCTCAGGTCAGACCAACCAACCAATCAATTGTATTCAAGGGTAAAGTTCTGTACCAATCTAGTTAGAACAATTATAGGCACATACAGCTTCCTAATTGTCTTTTGCTCCATAGAGGCTATTACTAGAGTTATGCATATGTAAAGTAAGTGTTCTCAGTTATCTCTGTACCCAGAGAAGTCAGTTCTCTATGCTGGAGAGGAACATGCTCTACTACTTTAGACTGAAAAACCTTGAAGTGAAATATTTATTATATACTTTTTTTAGTACTAAATATATATCCTGGTATCATTTTATGTGCCACGGAAATCGGTATTTGCTTATAACTTTAAACTTTAGTTTGGTAGAACATTTAGTCAACAGGGATGTCCTCAGACAGAACAAGGAAATGGGGGGGTCGGTTTCTGACAATTTCCCACCTCCTCTTTCTCCACTTCTCTCATCTTTATAGATTTAGTTCTCCAACCATGCCATTGCAAGTCTGCCCTATCATTGATAATCTTCTGCTCCTAAACTATTCTATTCTTCTCTCTACCTCAAAACCTATCCAATGTCTCATTCCCTCAGAACCACAGAATCTCTGAGTTAGAAATGATCCTAGTGACCAAAAGTCCAATCCATCTCTGAATTAGAGATAATCTACATAGATCACCCCTGACAAGGGCTGGTCACCCAGCCTTTGCTTAAAGACCCCCTTCCGCCTTTTACCTACTTTTGCATAGGTTTAATTGTTCCAGTAAGGAAAATGCCTTTCATCATGCCTTTTCTCTTAGCACAAGCATACATCTAATCTCCATTGGAAATCTCCTTCCCACATCTTTTGATTTCCCCTTCAGGGACTAGATCCACCTTCAGATACCTGGCCTCCTATTTCCTATTGTTTTTATCCTGTTCTTCCACAAGTTCTGAATGACTCACATTTTTGTTGAGACAAATAGAAATTATTATTCTTTTTCTGTTCATCTCTGGATTGGTGGTGAATAGGTACATCTTCATTTCCCATTTGTCTCTTTATTCTCTTTTCATCTTTATTTTGTTCTTTTGAAATAAGGTATACTCTTTCTTGTCATGGATATCTTCTCACCAAATCTCAATTATATCTATAATTTCAAATATGTCTTCTTGCATTAAGATCTTTAGTGCACATTGTTTGCTATCCCATACACACTCCGAATACACAATGCATAGCTATTTGATACTAAAGAGTGTTATCACCAGATTCTCTTTTAAAATGTTTCTCTTGTAAACTTGGTGGCATATCGTCTGTTGTATTTTGTAATTACTTTTTATTGTATTTAGATTGATGTGTATACTAGGCAGTGTTTCTTCTTATCCTTCCTTTTCAACTTAAAACTATTTTGATTAAATTTACAACATTCCAGGGAAACACATTCTTACTAGGTGATGTCAGGTCTAACTATCCCTACCTGGAAAATCCCTCTTGCTTATATTTTTAGTCATGTTTCAGAAATCCAAATCCTGTTCTCAGACCCAGTCTTTTCACAAATCATTCACTTTCCAAAATCTGCATTTTTGAAGCTCTAGACTTCAACTGACAACGACTAAAAAGACAAGCAAACAAACATCCTTTATTCTATTCTATATTATATTCATATTTAGCATATCATCCAGATTCTAATGGATCCTGACCATTTTATACCAGTTCCCAGTATATTCTCTCTCTTTCCTTAATAAGTTCAGTGTCTAACATAGGTTTCCTTTCCACTCCAACTTCTGCCTTCATACTAGGGGATTTCAAGATTTTATCCAAATTCCCTAGCTTTCCAAGTCCTAATCTCTTCAGTTCCAATGACCAACTCCTCTATTTCATTATAGTTATATACAGAAATGGCCATACCCTTGATCTTGCCATCACTTTCCAGTGTTCTATATTCTAGAACTTCAGAATTCTGTTTATTATATCATGATGTTTTGTTATTCTACTTTTTCCTACTGCTTTTACTTATTTGTTTATTTTATAAAAATTCTTTATCTTCTATCTTGGAATCAATACTGTGTATTGGTACCAAGGCTGAAGAGTGGTAAGGGCTATGCAATCGGGGTTAAATGACTTGCCTAGGGTCACACAGTTGGGAAGTGTCTGAGATCAGATTTGAACCAAGGACCTCCTGTCTCTAGGCCTTGCTCTCAATTCATTGAGTTACCCAGCTTCCCCCTTCCTGCTGCTTTTAAAGATATATACATATATATTTTTTTCCCTTATGTCTTCAATATCTCTCTTCTTCAGTATTTTTCAGATCATCACCTCTGCTCTAACTATTCTCTCCTTCAAATCCTGGTGGACCAATCCAATCTTATAGTATCTTCTACTTTCAAGTCTTTTGCTCCTCTGTTCTATTGCCCCTCACACTTTACCAAAATCCAACTATTGATTATTCTCCAATATCCTCCTTTGCTCCTACAAAGAAACTACTAAAAAGATCTAGAGGAAGTCAAGTACAATTTGTTTTCTAATCTTATCTGGACTGCCACTCTCTCAAGACAATCTTTTTATTCTTCCCTAATTGATTTTCTTAGTTAATATCTCACCTCTTCAATCTCCGAACCACCAACTTAGTTCAGAACTTTTTACCAAGATTCTTGCAATAGCCTTCTATACCTCAGCTTTCCTCTCATTACAATACAACCATCAACGTACTTTCCCCAAAGTATGTCTATGTGGCTCTTCTACTCAATAAATTTTAATGGTTCCCTATTAATTCTAGAATCAAAAATTATGCAAATTCAGATTTTTTTGGATTTCAAGATTTTTTAACAGCCTGGTCCCTTTCTATTTTTTCAGTCTTCTTACTTACATATTACTTTCCTCCATGGCCTCTAAAGTCCAGCCATACTGGGCCAGTTGGCCTGGCACAGAATACTCCATTCTATACCACATGCATTTGTAATGGTTATCCCCTAGACTAGAATGTCTCTTAGAGTCCCTGAATTCCTTCAAAATTTATCTCAAATAGCAGCTAGGTAGCTCAGTAAATAGAGTGCCAGGCCTGGAGTAGGAAGGACATGAGTTCAAATTTGACCTCAAACATTTCCTATCTGTGGAGCTCTGGACAAGTCACTTAACTCCAGTTGCCTAGCTCTTGCCACTCTTTTGCTTTGAAACTGATACTTGAATTAATTCTAAGGTAGAAGCTAAGGGCTAAATAAAAGATTCAACTCAAGAACAATCTTCTGTAAGAGGTTTCCCTCTTCTAGTTCCCCTTCCCTCTTATCCTCCTCTCAGCTCCTAGTATCTTTGCTACAAAGAGTATCTTGTAGTAACTTGTTGCATATATCATGAACATAGCTATGCATGTTCTTTCCTAAAATAATTGAATTTCTTTGCAGGAAGATTTTTTTAATTTGATTTTTTCTTTGTATTCTCAGTCTAAGTATAATCCTTGGCACATAGAATAAGTTTAATAAATGCCTATTGATTGATGTTTTAAATCACTGAGATAGTTTATTACTTACTGTATGTATTTGCTATTTTATTTCTTGTTGCTAACATCTATTATTATTTTAAGTATGAATTTTTCTGACATTGAAATAATCTTATTATGATTGCTTTTACTCTAAAGGATGCTGCTTTTATTTTGTTTCTCTTTCTTTTCTGAACCCAAAGTTCCTATTTTTCTTATGGGAGTGATTTTAAAGCAAGACCCACAACAAATTTTGTGATAAATTTAATTTCTCATGGAGCAAAAAACACCTTGATGCCACCAAAGAAATAGTCTGTTGATTTATTTCTGAACAAAATGTAGTAAGATTAATTTCATTAAGAAAAAATGTTTTACTATGTCATGTTATGAAAAAATTATCCTTTTCATCTGGTTAGCTTCTGGAATTCTTTTCTCTGTATGAACTTTTTTTTGAACCAACCTCAAGATGGAGCCACTTGCTTAGCAATGCTGTAACCTTTACAGCATCACATTCATGTACATGATTAGAATCGCAATGTCACTAAGGAGATGCAGAATTATAGAAAGATTTACAGCAAACACTAACTTGTAATGAAATTTACATATTCAAAGTGCCAAGACTGAATTAATATATCTAGATGATAATCTGGGTGGATTATTCCATTTTTAGGGAGTGTGGATGAGGGAATTCTTAGGGAGATTGGCAGGCAAGCATAAACAAAATATGATACTGAGTTTGACTAATGGCTATTTATCTGCAACTGCACTAAGGGTCATATCAATATCAAAATGGATATAACATAGGCCAAACATTGAGAATGGCCCTATATCTCTATAGAGCTCTTTTCCTTACCCACCAATTCTGGCCCTTCATGACTTAACAAATATTTATTTGATCTTTTCTTTCTCCAGACTAGAGTTGTATATAGGATGCCTATCGTCATTCAGAAATCTTCATTCCTTTGATAATTTTAGTTGACCTCTGAATATTCTCATGTTATTATATGTATGCATAAATATATGCATATATGGAAAATAAATACATTTCATGGAATAATTGAAAAAATAAACAGATTTACTGAAACTATTTTCATATTTCAAGCTGGAGGACATTTCAGAGCTCATTTAATCCACATCCCTCATTTTACAGATGAGGAAACTTACAGTCCCAAAAGATTTGATAATTTGCCCAAGGTCACTCACATCATAGGAAAAACAGGATTTGGACCCAACTTCTCTAATATATCCACCACTTTAAGTTGTTGAAAATTATATGCATTAAAAAGTAGAAAACATTTTAGAGATGAACACTGGTGAATAGAAATCAGTCCTAGTATATAAATGTATTCACTTCTTGTAAGAATGGTATTTATATACCTATAGACAAGTCATGCCTCCTTCCAGTATTTATCTAAGTGTGCAAAAAATGTTTTGATTCTTCCAGGTCACTAGGGTACCCTTTAGACAACTAGTGACTTAGATTGTGTCTATATGCACAACTTAGTTTGATAATTTCGAAAGAACTGAGAAGTTATTCAAAGTTAACCCCATTTATGGTGGGAGAGGCTAACACATTACACACTGACCAAGTTGCTACAGAGAAGCCATGGAGAGTGAGGTTTAATGAGTTTAATGTAGCTAAAATTCAGTGATCTAGCTAAATGCTATAAGCCTTGCGATAAGCCACTATGGCCATTATGAATGAAAATGAAATCTATCCAAATGGCAGATGATTTTTGCACTTTGAATTTATAGTAATAGCTTATATGTTTTGGGATCTGACTAAAGTGAAGAAAAAACACAGATCAGTTGATGGCATCTGGAAGTTGAAGTAAGTTCACAGAATTAAGAAAGAGGAAGTAGATAGGAAGAGTAGGTAGAAGTTTTTTAAGAGATGGGAAGTAGAGCTAAAATCATGGATAGAGAATGCCAAGACAAAATAGAAATAAACAGTAAAAAGAAAGGAAATGCTGACATTTAATCACTGGAAAAGAAGCATCTGGAAAAAATAAACATAAAATATGACAATTATACACATATTTGGATTTTATATCTTTCAAAATACTAGGTTAAGTTGTAGAACAGTTCCTTCAATTTTATAATGGAAAAATCTATGCAAGAGAGTGGTCCTGTGTCTATTCCTTATAGAAAAATTTCTAGTGAGGAGCTAATTTATAAAGATAAACTATGAGTCATAATGTGAAAATCAGAAAGTGAAGTAAAAGAAGGTTCCATCTGTACAGGTGTTTCAACTTCCAGAGTACAAAAAATGGTAAAGCTGGAAACAAGATTTTTGAATGGGCAATAATTCAAATCCCATCTGGCCTAAAAAAGGTTTATCCAGCTACCTGATTCAGAAATTATACCCTTACTTATTGGCCTATTTGGGGGCTTAACAGAAAAGAAAGAACTAGTAAATTTAGAGAGATGTTTATCGGAACCCAAGATAGAAAGTATCCCTATAGTGTATTGGCTCCAAGGGCTTCATTTGGGAAATTAGGTAGTGCAGTGGGTATATCATTGAGCTTGGGAATCAGAAAGATCCATCTTCATGAATTCAAGCATTACCTAGGACACTTAGTAGCTGTGTGATCCTGGGCAAGTCACTTAATCCTGTTTGATTCAGTTCTTCATTTGCAAAATGAACTAGAGGAGGAAATGGCTAAATACTCCAATATTTTTGCCAACAACTCCAAATGGGTCACATAAAGTTGGATGTGACAGAAACCACTGAACAACAACAACAACTTGATTTGGAGGCCACTGGAAAATTCTAATATTTCTCTCTGAGATCCCTTTCATCAAGATTCTATGATTCTATGACTTTATGGGAGGTGAGAGATTGAACCATCACTGTTCTATGTGTGGGGCCAAAGGTCATGAACAAATTGAGCTAATTTGTACCCAAATCAATGTTTGGTCTGCAAAACAGATTCCAGGTATAGATTGAGTAAGTGGATATGAATCTGTTCTTTTGTAAAGGATTCTGAAATCTTCCTTCTCAAATTTATCTACTCTGGCAGCCTGCATTGGTAGTAGAAATTCCCACCAGGAGATTGACTCTTTGGGATGAGTCCAATGAGGCATTATAGCCAGATGGTCCTGGTTAAAATGCAAACTCCCTAGTAGGGAAGAAGCAGAAGCTTATGTGAGCCCCAGAGGGTGTAGATAGTCACCCAGATAAAGGCCACCTTGTCACCTGAACCCTCCCAGCAAGCAACCCCTGCTCAATTTATTATTCCTCATCTTGATCTTTCTTGAATTCCCTGTATCCTGAGATCCTGACTGCCTTTGTTGGCCTCTAACTGTCATATCAACTTGTCTCCTGGTTAATGACCTAGGACCTCTGCTGACTTTGATTGGCTCTTCCTTTTGGTCTTTGTTTATATTTATCTAGCTCAGCCTCCCTTACTAATGACCCCAGAGGCTTAGACCTTGATTATGGATTGCCTTTTGTGGATTTTGAGTACTTAGCAAACTAGCCTGAGGGCTCTGTCACTAATATGGAAGGGGTAACATAAATCTATTAACACCTGAGCACTGATTAGTGCCTGGGAGACCTAAAAAATTGCTTGTCTTTTCCTCTAGAGGGAGAGAAAATAGGTTATGGAGATCCTGAACACAGAGTCCTTCCAGTGGAAGGCAGGCCAGAGTGGGACACCAGAATGAAAATGAATTCTACTCCAAACCTAATTATATTCTGTTCCATAACATCTCCCAGTTACATACACTTTAAGGCATCTAAGGGGTGTGTGTGTGTGTGTGTGTGTGTGTGTGTGTGTGTGTGTGCACGTGCCCACGTGTGCATGTATGTGTACATCCTTGTGTAAGAAGAAAAAATATTCAAGGTGGAAGGATTACAAGAGAATCTTTACCTGATTTATAATTTTCCCCAATGTCCATCATTTTTTAGGAACAATTCATGAATGTCACAAATGTATATGACAAATAATTCTTTTTAATAATGGGAGCATTTGCATGGAAACATTTCAAATATGGAGTTTTAGCTTTGAATCACAGCTCTTTAGAACATGTTAATGGCTATTAATGGTTAATGTATATTAGTTTTTTCTGTAGTCATTTTAAAAAAAACCTTCCCTTCCATTTTAGAATCAATTCTGTGTATTGGTTCCAAGGCAGAAGAGTGATAAAGGTTAGGCAATGAGGGTTAGAGGTACAAGGTCACACAAGTAGGAAGTATCTGAGGCTATATTTGAACACAAGACCTCCCATATCCAGGTCTAGCTTTCTATCTGCTGAGACACCTAGCTACCCTCCCTGTTCTGTTGTCAGTTGAGGGAGATGGGTATTCAGAGAAAATGCCCCTAATAGGGATTGCTTGTTTTCCCTCAAATAAATGGCATTGGCCATTTGTTTGTATGGCATTATATTTCATCAAACTGTAATTTTACACTGAAAGACAGAGATCTGGTTCTTTTCCTTGAGATCCTTCCATTGTATCCCAAGTCCTGTTTTAGGTTTGTGTGAGAACCACAAAGCTTGTCTATGAGCGTATTTAGCATTTCTAACATTGCAAGGTCAAATGGATTATTTCCAGCAGTGAACTTTGTTTTTCAATTCTTTTAAATTGTAAGTCATGCTTTAAAAAAAGTATTCACATCAGTATCCTGAATCTCCTAGCTATATTAAGGGCTATTTTTTCTTCTTTGGGAATCTCTTGAAATGCAAACAAACCAGGAATGTATTAAAAATTATTGGTTGCTATTTATGTGGGGCATTTAATCTTGATGAGTTCTAAATTTCACACATTAACACATTGAGTGACCTCTCAGGCTCTCACAAAGAAAAAGTATTCCATATGCATCTGAAAGTCAAAAGATGAAATTCCCAAGAAAGTTTCAAATGCCAAAACTTCCTATAAAAGCAAATATTTTTTCTCTCTTGTTATACATGTAACAATCCTCTCCTATATCTCATATTAGTTAAGTACTTAGTGCCTTAGCTTATTTCTTTCTATTTAATGGAATCCTCCACAATGAAAATATTGTTTCAAGAATTTCAAAGGGTCAACTTTTTGGCATTTGAACCTAAAAAGTCTCAGTGACATCAGAAAAAAAAATGGATTCTTCCATTTTGTCTGTAGTTTTTGTACACTTAACATTAATATTCACTCTTTCCTCTAAAAACCAATGAGAGCAATATGTTTAAGGATCACATGATTTATTTTATTGTTTTCCTTAAAGACTAGGGTTGTGTAAATATTTAATATCGGACTCCCTTTAAAAAATAACTATACTTGGGACAGAGGATTAAATTTGTTCTGTATTATTAACATTTTTTTCATCTCTTTCATCTCTGGCAATCATTAAAACAAATCAAGTCTTGATATACACTGTTTGCCCATTTCTGAAGTATAAATGCTCACACTAAAAATTTAACAACCAGCTCTCTTGAGTCAATTTGAGCCAGCGCTGTCTAGCATGCCCCTGATCGTGTTGCCCCAACCCCGTTTTCTTTCATTCTTCCTTTTGACAAATGATTACTAATTTTAATTAACTTCCAATTAACATGTGCAGAGCTCACACAGTAGTCCGAAGAAGTGGTATAAGGACGCTTGCAAGGTATCTCTAAAGAACCTTGGTATTGACAGTGAGACATGGGAAATGCTGGCAGAAGACAGTATAACATGGGGTGCCTGCACCAAAGAAGGCGCTATATTCTATGAACAAAACAGAATCATAAACACACAAAGGAAAAGTGAACTGCACAAATCCAGAAGCACTTCCGCTCTAAAAATGTGATGGTGCCTTCTGAACTCGTATTGGTCGGATCAGTCACAGTTGAGCACACTGCACTTTGACTCTAACATTGTAATGCTGTTGGTCTTCTTCCAGAAAGAAAAGATGAACAACTGTGCTAAATTCTAGAAGAGATCCAAAGATTAGGTGAAATCCAAACCCTGCCCTCAGGGATTCTTTTAGTTCTATTCTAACATGGAATATGTGTTAGCAGAGTTCTAAGAGGTTAATGAATATCTTTTTAGTGAATAAAGAGGCCAGAGGAGGTTTAGGCTTTTAAAATAAGGTTTGAGTTGGATTTTCCCAGCTGGATAAGATTTCAACTGAGAGTATTCCAGGTTAAGGGAACAGTGTAAGCAAAGGAAGAAAATCAAAGGGAATAAGTGAAGAACAGTATATAGTTCAGTTTTGCAGGCAAGGAATCCAGCATGATAGATGAAGGCAAATAACAAATGGCTGGAAAGCAAGGAGTCAGATTATAGAGGGTCCTAAATACCAAGGTAAGGAATTCAAAACTTATCTGGGGAGCAATGGGGAGCCATTAGAAGTTTGTGAACAGTGAAATAATAATTCTAGATACACTGGAAATGTCCTATTCTTATTTGTTGTGGTTCCAAATTGTGTTTCAAAGTGGGAACAAAGTAATGAGCTATATTTCAATTAAGTCCAGGGCTACTTCTACCAAGTATTGTATTCAGGAGTTGTTGGCAAAAGAAAAGAGGGGCTTTCTCCATCTACCTCAGACAATGGAGATGCTGCCTTTTCAATTTGGATATTAAAATGATTCTATCCTCCCTCCTCCAGTTAGTTTCTATCTCTCCAGTTTTGATTTTTCAACCCTTCTGTGGGGTCTTTTTTTTTAGTGACATCATGTCCTCCTAGAGGAATGTTGTGTCTCGGTAGTCATTAGTAAAAGACAACTTCCCTTCCCTACTTTCTTCTAGCTTTTCTAGCTAGACATGTAGATAGATGGATGGACAGATAGATAGATTCATAAATACATAAGCAGAACAGATAATCAGACAGATGATAGTAGACAGAGCATTTATTGCTGTTGATCAATCATTCAGTCATGTCCAACTCTTCATCACCCCATGCTCCATGGCTATCCATGAAGTTTTCTTAGCCAACAATATTAGATTGGTTTGCCATTTTCTTTTCCAGTATCCTTTTATTTTATTCAGTGCATACTATATGCCAGTCACTATGCGAAGAACTGGGAATAAAAAAAAAGATGTTCTGTATTCCCAAGGAGTTTGTTTTCTAATTGGGGAAGACAACGCATAAAAGGGAGCTCAAAATCATAGCACAAAGGAAAGGAAGAGTACCTACACAGGAACCAGACATTCAGTGTGAAGGAGAGGATCAGTATGGTGGTGGACCAGGTCAGAAGGTGAGGTAGAAATGAAGAGTTAGCAGCTTCTCTGGGCCTTTTTACAGGCAGACATTGTAGAGCCAGAATAAGGTAAAACTCCAGCTTTTGCCTTCACATATTCCCCATGTAAAATTGTGAGGAAATGTCCTTTAAAAGTTAATGACAGGGGGAAGCTGGGTGGCTCAGTGGATTGAGAGATGAGAGGTCCTAGGTTCAAATCTGACCTCAGACACTTCCTAGCTGTGTGACCCTGGACAGGTCACTTAACCCCATTGCCTAGCCCTTATCACTCTTCTGCCTTAGAACCAATACACAGTATTGATTCTAAGATGGAAGGTAAGGTGTGTTTTTTTTTTAAGCTAATGACAGTGGGCTTCAAGATGATAATTGGGAATAGTATCTCATCTCTTAATTTTTTCTATGTTAAAGTAAAGATACAACTTTTAAGTATTCTTCTTTAAAAGGAAAAAAAAGAGAATATGAAACTTCTAAGGTAGCATGGAGACATGTTACAGAGTGTTTATCCTTATTGCAAAAGATTTCTTCTCAGAAAAATAATTTCTGGCCAGAGTATTAAAATGAACTCTACCCTGTGTAGTGAGTTGCATAATTTCACACATAATTGTATTCTCACAATCTTATCCATAAAACATTAATTATGGGTTTTTATATTTTATTAACCCATATAATAGCTAAAGAATTTACAATAGATAGGTTAAGTATGCCAAGGGTACATAGAAGAACATAGAATCTATGATGTATTCTGAATTGGAGCCTGATTTTCCTAACTTTTTATTTAATGTTTTGTCTTTTAAGGGTCCTTAATTTGAGGTCTGGGAATTTATTTTTTTAAAAATATTTTGAAAACTAAATCTCAAAATGATTGGTTTCCTTTGAAATCATATACACTGTATGCCTCTATAAACAGTAGTCTTTTAAAGGATCCATAGGCTTCACTAGACTGCCAAAAGGATACATGAAATAAACAAACAAAAAAGAACTTTGTGGTTCTTACTATGAGGTTTACTTTCTGTAAAAGAACTCTGAAGTAAACTTATTGGCTATATAGAGGTGGCTGAGGCATATTTTATAGAGAACCAGCCTTAGAGCCAGGAGTACTTGGCTCCATGTCTTGTCTTGGACACATTCTAACTGTATAAGAATACTCAAGTCATTTAACCTCTCAGGGTTCTAAGCAACTTTTGAAATTGCAGAGAGGTAGACTAATACTTCCTTTAAGAAAGAATTGGTAAGTACTCTACATGGTGAGAGCCAAATAACAATGTAAAAACAAAATAGACTGTATGTTAACAGACAAGAAAAGATATTATTGTTCTCAACTTAGTTATCTGTACTGTCAGAGCACTGCCTTAGTATTTATTAGCTTTTTAAATTTTTGTTTATATATTGAAAACATTTACAGATTATTCTTATTTTATGAGTAGTCTCTTTAGCAAAGTAAAAGAGTTAAGTAAGACAGATAATAGAGTGATATCATCTGAAAGTTCAGCAACATACTATGTCTATAGCATTTCCCTCCCCTATTGCTATTAAGCAAACAAACAAATTTATATTCTTTCCTTTCCATTCCTGTCCCATTATGAAAAAGAAATTTCTAGTAACAAATATGCATAGTCAAGCAAAACAAATTGCCTTAAGAGTTGTGTGTTGCTCCCAGCGTGGAATATATACACAAATATAAACATATATACACCTATGTAGGTTATATACATATATATATATTCCAATCTAGCTGCCTTTTCTGTTTCTCATCTTTAATGCCATTTCTGTCTTCCAGACAGAACTATAATGTTAGTAGTATAATAGCCACAGATAGTACTATAATACTAGTGTGCAAAAGTGATGGTCCCTCTATCCTGAATGGTAAAAATAATTTGTTGTTTATATTTTTTGAAAATCATTTCCATTTTTCTTCTATTTGTTGTACTTCATTCTGTTTCTTAAATGTCCTTGGAATAACTTGCATTTGAAGTCTTGCCATGTTTTATACAAAATATTATTTATCATTCATTGCTTTTTCTGTGCTTTATCAGATGATGCTTCTTGCAATTAGCCATAATCCTTTTTGTAGGATTTTGCATATGAATTCACATTCTAACCCAATTTTGCTTCCCTATGTTTCTCAAATAACAAGATGGTTATCAACTAAGATGTTTTAGGTCTCTTTGGAGTTCCTTATATTGTTTAAACTTCCATATAAAATTTTTAATATCCATATCAGTGCCATTTTTATTGCCAACTTGTTAAGATAATTCAAGCTTAGTCATTTCAACTGAATTTAGTCAATTCATTTTATATCTTCCTCTAATAAGCCAAGCAGAATCAGTAGAACAATTTATACCATAACCTCACTATTATAAAAATGAACGATTCTGAGGACTTCTATAAATCAAAGAAGAATAAAAGGCCCCAAACCAGGAGAACAATTTATACTATAAAAATAATTAATTTTGAAGAGTATAAGAATTATGATTACAACAATGCCCATTCATGACTACAGAGGATGATAATAAAACATGCTATTCTTTACAGAAAGGTCATGAATTTAGGGTATAAAATGTGACATGGGTATATATGTGTGTATATGTATATATACATGCATGTATATAAACATCTATATTATAAAGATGATCTCTCTATACATAAACATTTGCATTTAAATATATATATATAGATATATATTACTTTAAGATTTGAAAAGTGCCTTACAAATATAAATTCATTTGATCTTCACAACAATCTTGACAGGTAGGTGCTATTATCATCCTGTTTTGCAGATGAGAAAATTGAGGTAGACAGATATTAAGTGACTTGCCCAAGTCACACAACTAGCAAGAGTCAGAGGTCTGATTCAAACTCTGGTGTTCCTGACTATAGGAGCTGATATATTGAATGAATTTGCCATTTGGAGGGGAAACACTTTATACCTATAAGGCTGTTGTTTGGCTTCAGATAAATTAGGATTTTTTCACTTATAAATTCAAATATATTTGAATCTCACAGCCATAATGAAAAATTAGAAATTTTGAATTTCATACTAGGAAGCTTAGTTTAATAAACATTTTTATGATAACCACTCAATAGAAAGTACAAAGCTTCACTTATACTTGAAAATAACTAGTTCTTTGGAATTCAAGTGTAAAACATTAAAGAATAGTTTGTGAATTTGCTAATTGACATTCCTTATTATTTAGTATATGAACCAGCTTATCTTTTTGGTAATAACATAGACATATGTTTTTTTCCCTTTCAGTGGTACTCTAAAGCAAGGAAATACACAGAAATATACTTCTTTAAAGGACCTTCCAGGACCAGGCTCCTGACTTTGGGTTAGACCATTATTAAGCATTCCCAGGGGGAAGAAAATTGCTCCTTTTAATATAAAAGTAAAAACTACTTGAAATTTAATATTTCCTTCCACATTTGTTCATCTTCCTGATTTTATTTTTCACTACTGAACAAAGCTGTGACCAGCAATTTGTGCCCTATATAAGTAGCACAAAATTAAATCAACTTTTAAGGATAATTCAGTTGAAATGACAGACCCTGGGGCAACATCACATGGGGTAGAAATAGAAACTCCATCATATCATCCCCTATGGGTGGAGACCTTAAAACTTTTCAAGGTTCTTTAAGAGGAGGCTGTCACCTGGTGCATTGGAGAAGGATGGAGCCATGACAGCAATGATTTTAACCAGGATATATCCTCTGGTGAGGGGTGGGAAGGAGGAGGTAAAAAGGAAGGAAGCATGCCATCTGGTAGCATCTGATTTTAACTAATTATTTTTGCTAACTAGGTGTTAAGCTCAGTTGTTTCTACTCTGCTTAAGACTGTAAGTGCTATCACTCACAGTGACTATCTAAAGTCCCTGGGTAAATTCCTAGTTGTCTCACTCTAGTGATGTCTCTCCTATTAGGCAAATCTTTGACTGCTCTAGTAGAAGAGGTAACATTTGTAAGTATCATTCTAGAGTTCCTTTCCATCCAGTTGTTACATAAGAAGACAGGTAGTTCAAGAAAGGATGGAGTATCTCAGTCATCATCATCAACTAAATATATTTAAATATCTACCTAATCTGGATACTTTTTGTGACTAGAGCATGTTGTATATACCATATGCCCTCAAAAATTGATTGAATGTCTAAATGAATGAATGATGCTTCATAACTATTTCTAACCTACACAGATACAATGTTAAAGTTTTTATTGCTATTATTCTTGTTCAATTGTGTCTGACTAGCCCTGACCCTTTTTAGGGTTTTCTTGACAGAGATGGGGCTTGCCATTTCCTTCTCCAGCTCATTTTCTAGATGATGAGGTCAACAGGATCAAATGACTTCCCCAGGCTCACACAGCTAATAAATATCTAAGGCTGAATTTGAACTCAGGTAAAAGGATTCCTTCTAACTCCAGGCTCAGCACTTTATTCAGTTACCTAGCTGCCCTTGTTGCATTCCTTAGAGATGGCCTATAATTTACTTTTGAATATAATTCACAAATGTAAGGTTGGATATGAGATTAGAAAAGTTAGCTCATCCTCACCCCTAATTTCTGTCCGTCTATAAAAATCTGATCCATCCCTCTAGTCCCATCTTAAATCCAACCCATCTCTAAAACAGCCCATGATGTCCCCTTGTGATGCCCCCAAACACCAACCTATTTTTCTAGACCTATTTCCCATTACTCTCCCTCACAAACTCTATCTCCTCTTGTCAAACTGGTCCACCTGATATTCTCAGTACTGTACATTCACCTTTTCTCCCCATTTGCCAGAGCACATCTCCCCTCATCTTCTCTAGCGCTCAGAATTACCTTCTCCATTAGAGGCTCAGTTTAAGAGTTGCTTTTGTCTTTTCTGATTCTAACCCTCTAACTCTTTTTCATATGAAATCATTTGGTGCTTAATTTGTATAAATTTTGTAGTTACTTCTCTGTGTACACGTTGTCTCTTCCCCTCTGTCCTGGTAGAAGCAATTTTTTGTCTTTTTATTCTCTAGTACCCAGGACAATGCCTGCAACGGAAGTGCTTAGTAAGTGCTTGCTATATTTAATTGATGTGACATAGCACTTATTATTTGTAAGAATACTGATGCACTGCATTACATGATGCCTTTTAATGTTCTCTATTAGACCGAAAGATCTTTGAAGGTTAGAAGGTATCTTAGATATTTCTATATCCTCATAGCACCAGAGCCTCATATATGGCAGGTCATTGGGAAATGTTTGCTCATTTAAGGTAATGCTTCCAGGACACTAAATAGCAGTCTGTAACATGGAAGAATAGATGTATGCCAACCAAAGAAGCAAATTACTTCTTTGCCACTGAGAAAGGGAGTTCTCTTTTTTATTTGGATAATGAACTACGGTATTTAGTTAAAAGTTCTTGAATATAACTGACCTGAAAAATATTTTAGAATGAATCTAAATATTAGAGTTTATGGTATCTGGTTAAATTTTGTTGTATGATTAATTTTACAATTTAGTAAGGTTTTGTTGTAATTTTAAGAGGAGAGGAGATTCTTATAGGAATGATGGGAAACAGATTCCATAGTTACTTTTTTGTAGTAATAGCAAAGTTATATGCCTGTTTCCCACTGAAACATGAGGCATAGCCAAACTCTATGAATTCCCAAATGAAAGAAAAGTCAGCTTTTTGGTGTAAGTAAGTGTTTTATGGGGTGGGAATTATAGTGCACACCACCATTGTATTTTGGCTTCTTTTTCCCGTCTATGTCTTTGTAGATACTCCCCAGAAAAAAAGAAAAAAATTCCATAATTACATTTACCAAAATCCAGGTGCTAAAACCAGGGAGAAAATAGTCCTAGAAAAGGGAAATTTTATTTAACATATCTGATTATTGGCAATGAAAGAAACAAAAGAATTCTAGTATTCTGAAAATAGTAAAGAATTAATTTATCATGTCAGTTATGAATGTGATGAAACATAATGAGTTCCCATAGCATATGTATTGTGATTAAATATAATTTTGCCTACACTGATGGAATGCTGGGGCAAGTGGTTCATTTAAACATAAAAATATTTCAAGAAAAAAAGTGAAAAAATGTAGGAAAGGCAAAGTGATCCTTTTTAAAATAAACACAGTGTATATGTATATGGTTCCCAGAAACACAGGATAAGTAGCCATAACATTAGCTGAAGGAAGCTGTGTTTTCCTGGGATAACTAAAACTTGTTTTCTACAAGCCTAGTTTTCTATGTGTCCTTGTCTTATGTATTATAAAATTTACATAAAGTAAAAATTCTGACACAGATGATTTAAAGTAGAAGTTTATTCCATTGCTATGTTTATGCAGATCAATATATCTATTTAATTTCCCAAGTAGAAAATATGGTTGACTGGTGAACATTTTTCTGTGTTTAGAAAGCAAGGATCAGATGCATTTAATGGCTTTTGGAAATGGTCAGTTTAGTTTATTTTTATTTTTTACTTCTCAGTTCCAACATTTTCTTGGTTTGTGGAAAGTTTATATATAAATTCATAGATTGATCAAAACTTGAAAATCATTGGAATTGATATACTAGAGAATGAACAGAGGAAAAGGTTGAGTTATGATTATGCTAGGAAGGATTTACCTTCTAAAAAGTGGAAAAGAATCCTCATTTTTTGGGAGTAGTAATTTTAGATATGTGCCAAGTTAGATCCATTCTTGGATTCCTATATCTCCTTGTCTGCAGCCTTGCCCCTTCCTGGGTACTCTCTTTTCCTCCTCCCTTTATTCCAGCTCTCCTATATATGCTATCTTTCCACATTGGAATGCAAGCTTCCTAAGGGTAGAACTACCCTTTGTTTTGCTTGTTCTTGTATTTTCAGAACTTAGCTCAATACCTTGCAAATAATAAGAGTTTAATAAATGGATTATGTTTCTCTACCTCTCATATTAAAAAGTGATACAGGTTAAGTCAGTTATGTCATTGAAAACCAAAATTTTTTTCTAGAAATCTTTTGATGTTTTTCATGTTTCAAATTGTTTACAATTAGTTATACTGAGTTATCTGTTTCTTATCACCCAAAATGATCTATATATCTACATATATTATTATATATATATATATATATATATTAAGTAGGTTCCTATTGCTTTAATTCCTGGTTGGATGTAGCCAGACCCATCTATAGTTCTGCTTTCATATATCAAGGAATAGTAACTGAAATGGAAATCTCACCTTTACAGTATCACATCTTAAGTAGATGATTGTAATATCTTCCTTAACTAGTTTCCTGGAGCACACTCTCTCCCTTTTCCAATCCCATTCTTTTACACAGTTAAAATATAATTTTCTTTAGGCACAGATCTGATCATATCTTTGCTCTGATCAAGGAAAAGTCTTTAGTGGCTCTAGAATAACATATGATCACCTCAGTTTGACATTTAAGGCCCTCCACAGTGTGGTTCTAACTTATGTTTACAACTTAGATGTAGTGGTTAGAGAACTGGACTTGGAGTTAGATTTGAACTCAATCACTTATTGGCAGTGCAATCTGTGAGAGAAAATCCAGAGACTTTTGGAAGGAAAGTCTGGTGGAGCTGCATGGATTCCATCAGCAGTGGGGGTTGGGCAGAGAGAGAAGGTATGGGACTGAAAGGAAAAACCCTGAGAGAGTCAGTTGGCTCTGCTCTCTTGCCTGAGACATGCTAAAGAGAAAGTCTATTCTTTGACTGGATCCTGATCCCAGAAACCTTTTCTTCCCCTGAAACCTTATCCCAATCCTCTCAATCCAACCCAAATTGCCTAACTTTGGGGGGAAGGGTTTATCTAGATAGGGATCCCTTCCTCCCTCTTTCCTTTTAACCCCAATCCACCATCCATTTCAACCTTGTCCTTCATCTTTGTTGTCATAGAATAAACCTCAAGCCTCAGTGAAGGGCAGTCACAGTTGAGAGGAGAGAGAAGTGACCTCTCTCTCTCTCTCTCTCTCTCTCTCTCTCTCTCTCTCTCTCTCTCTCTCTCTCTCTCTCTCTCTCTCTCTCTCTCTTGAAGGAAGAAGTTATCATTTAGGAAGAGCCTGGCAATAGAGAGAGAAAAGACAGACATAGTGAGGGGCCATAACCAGAGGATTGAAGGGGGGGAAACAGACTCACCCTCCTTCTATCTCTTGACTTAACTATAATATCATCTCCTCCTCCTTTGTCCTTGCCTTGAGGGAAGGAAGACCCCATTCTCTCCCTCTCTTCTCTCTCAACACAACCCCATTATTAAAGATCATAGGCAAGTCACTATAAGCTTTTTTATCTGTAAAACAGAGATAATAGTACATAACTCAGAAGGTAGTTATGAGGAACAAATGTCATAATATTCATAAAGCTCTTTGCAAACATTAAGAACTTATGTAAATAATAGCTACTGTTTATGCATTTTAAATTAGTCAGCTAATACCATATATTAAGTACCACTACAGACACCTCACTAAGCAGTGGGGATACAAAGAAGAGACAGTTCCTGCTGTCTAATGAAAGAAACAACCTAATGAAGGAGATAATAGTAAAATGATAATTTACTAACAAGACATATACAGGATCAGTTCGAAACAAAATGCATCCTATATGGATGCAATCATCTATACCTATAATGCACTCTTCCTTCTTCTTTGCTTCTAAGAATATTTCCTTCAAGACTTGGTTCAAGCAACATCTCCACGATTCTTCCTTGACCTCCCCTCAGCCGTTGATAATAACTAATGTTCTCTGTCTCTGTTTCTCTTCCTCTCCCTTTGTCTGTCTTTGTCTCTCTGTCTCTATCTCTCTCATTTTCTCTTTCTCTCTGTCTTTCTCTCTTCTTCCCTCTCCTCCAATTCTTTTCTCTTTAGGCATCATTTTGCTGTCTTTCTCTATCAGAACATACATTCCTTGAGGGCAAGTACCTTTTAGATTTTGTCTCTCTGTTCCCAAAAATCTAGCACAATGCCTTGCAATACTGAATACTAGGTGCTTAACAATTATTTTCCAAATTGATTTAGGGATATAACACCTGTGGTTTTCATTTCTAAAATGAGGGGATAGGATTATTTTATCCTGAGGGTACCCTTTGCTTCTAAGAGTCTATGACTAGATTAGAAGAGAGTAAATGTAATAGAATATAAAACAAAATCATCACACAATACAAATATCTATTGAGTCAAATTTTCTTGATGACACCCCCTTCCCATCTTTAGCATTTTGGAACCTAGACTGGAAGCTTCACTGATTCTTTTGAACTGCTGGGTTACTATTTATTAAGCTAGTTTTGGATTGAATTATGCAATTTATCATGGGATACAGGTCCTATAACCTCCATTGTGGCCCAATCATATCCAACAAATAATGGTGATAATAATGATAAGAGTAATTTCCACTTAAAAAGCACTTTACAGTTTACAAAGCTGTTTCTAATCTAAACCAAGCTTTTGTTTATTTGTTTTGATGGTTGTTGTTTTGTATGAAACAAGGCAGTATTTTCTATTCAGCTTCGAGGGTGACAATAGTGGACAGCTGTCTATTGTGAATTCATCAGAGAATTCAAGGATTGAATAATCCATAGAAAATGAATTAACTGCAAGTGACCTGACCTTGGGCAAATCATCTGACCTCTCTATGCTTTGACCTCTTCACCTACAAATTGGAAATTAGAGCATTTAATTCCAAACAATGATTAATAAAATTTCTTTGAAATTCCCAGAAGCTTTAAGATCAAATTATTTTATCATGCTATTAATTCTTCCCCTTAACAATGGTCCTTCCAAATCATCCCTTCAATTCCATTTTATTTCTAATATTTAACTTGTGTTTATACATTATGGGATATATAGTTTACTTGTAAATAAAAAATAAGTTTTGAGAATTATTCAAATCAATGACTTTTAAACTATTAAAAGCATTACCCTGTTCACTATATTAGATGACTTACTGTTATCTTGAGATACTAGAAGGGTAAGAGGGTGGTATTGAACACAATAAAAATCATTCTCTTTTGTTGGATTCATAGGAAATATGGACAAGAACAGCATGTGGCCATAAAGCAAGGAAAGTTTGCAATTTGCTTTTGTATAGGGAATACTCACAGTGCTATCATGAATGTTAAAATACCAAAACCATGGATGTTAAAATTCCAAAATATTAAGGATCAGATAGAATATGGATTCCCTGTTTTTAGTCTTTTGTTTAAGAAGACTAAGAAACAAATAAATTATTAAAAATAAGAGCTTTATTAACTACATTTTAATATGTTGAATGAGATTTTCAGTTTCCAAATATCATATGTAGATTTTTTGTATATATAACCTAGGGAGCCAGAGGTCAGATCTATAGTATTATAGCAAGAAGTAATCAGCTTTTTTGACTATTTTGAATTCATGAATTCCTTTTGCAATGCCTTGACCCACTAACTTCTGAAATGTTTTAATTTTTAACTTGCTAAAGAGTTAACCTTTATGTAGAATATACTGTTATCCAAATGGTTTGATTGAGTTGGCACTGAGAAGCCTATTATATTTTTTTAATTTTATAATATTTTATTTGATCATTTCCAAGCATTATTCATTAAAGACAAAGATCATTTTCTTTTCCTCCCCCTCACACCCCACATAGCCAAAACGTGATTCCACTGGGTATCACATGTATTCTTGATTCGAACCCATTGTCATATTGTTAGTATTTGCATTAGAGTGTTCGTTTAGAGTCTCTCCTCTGTCATGTCCCCTCAACCTCTGTAGTCAGGCAGTTGCTTTTTCTCGGTGTTTCTACTCCCACAGTTTGTCCTCTGCTTATGAATAGTGTTTTTTTCTCCTCTATCCCTGCAGATTGTTCAGGGACATTACACCGCTACTAATGGAGGAGTCCATTACGTTCGATTATACCACAGTGTATTAGTCTCTGTGTACAATGTTCTCCTGGTTCTGCTCCTCTCACTCTCCATCACTTCCTGGAGGTCGTTCCAGTCTCCATGGAATTCCTCCACTTTATTATTCCTTTTTGCACAATAGTATTCCATCACCAACATATACCACAATTTGTTCAGCCATTCCCCAATTGATGGGCATCCCCTCGTTTTCCAATTTTTGGCCACCACAAAGAGCGCAGCTATGAATATTCTTGTACATGTCTTTTTCTCCATTATCTCTTTGGGGGTACAAACCTAGAAGTGCTATGGCTGGATCAAAGGGTAGACATTCTTTTATCGCCCTTTGGGCATAGTTCCAAATTGCCCTCCAGAATGGTTAGATCAGTTCACAACTCCACCACCAATGCATTAATGTTCCTACTTTGCCACATCCCCTCCAGCATTCATTACTTTCCTTTGCTGTTATGTTAGCCAATCTGCTAGGTGTGAGGTGATACCTCAGAGTTGTTTTTATTTGCATCTCTCTGATTATAAGAGATTTAGAACACTTCTTCATGTGCTTATTAATAGTTTTGATTTCTTTATCTGAAAACTCCCTATCCATGTCCCTTGTCCATTTATCAATTGGAGAATGGCTTGGATTTTGGTATAATTGATTTAGCTCTTTATAAATTTGAGTAATTAAACCTTTGTCAGAGGTTTCTATGAAGATTTTTTCCCAATTTGTTGTTTTCCTTCTGATTTTAGTTACATTGGTTTTGTTTGTACAAAAGCTTTTTAATTTGATGTAGTCGAAATTATTTATTTTACATTTTGTGATTCTTTCTATGTCTTGCTTGGTTTTAAAGTCTTTCCCCTCCCAAAGGTCTGACATGTATACTATTCTGTGTTTACCCAATTTACTTATGGTTTCCTTCTTTATGTTTAAGTCATTCACCCATTTTGAATTTATCTTGGTGTAGGGTATGAGGTATTGATCAATTCCTAATCTCTCCCATACTGTCTTCCAATTTTCCCAGCAGTTTTTATCAAATAGTGGATTTTTGTCCCAAAAGCTGGGATCTTTGGGTTTATCATATACTGTCTTGCTGAGGTCGCTTGCCCCCAGTCTATTCCACTGATCTTCCTTTCTGTCTCTTATCCAGTACCAAATTGTTTTGATGACTGCTGCTTTGTAATATAGTTTAAGGTCTGGGACTGCAAGGCCCCCATCATTTGTGGTTTTTTTTTTTTTCATTATTTCCCTGGATATCCTTTATCTTTTGTTATTCCAAATGAACTTTGTTATGTTTTTTTCTAAATCAATAAAGAAAATTTTTGGGAGTTCAATGGGTATTGCACTAAATAGATGAATAAGTTTGGGTAGAATGGTCATTTTTATTATATTGGCTCATCCTACCCATGAGCATTTAATGTTTTTCCAATTGCTCAAGTCTAGTTTTAGTTGTGTGGAGAGTGTTTTGTAGTTGTGCTCATATAGTTCCTGTGTTTGTCTTGGGAGATAGATTTCTAGGTATTTTATTTTGTCTAAGGTGATTTTGAATGGGATTTCTCTTTCTAGGTTTTGCTGCTAAGCTGTGTTGGAGATATATAGAAATGCTGATGACTTATGTGGGTTTATTTTGTATCCTGCAACTTTGCTAAAGTTGTTGATTATTTCAATTAGCTTTTTGGTTGAATCTCTAGGATTCTTTAAGTAGATCATCATGTCATCTGCAAAGAGTGATAACTTGGTCTCCTCCTTGCCTATTTTGATGCCTTCAATTTCTTTTTCTTCTCTAATTGCTACTGCTAGTGTTTCTAGTACAATGTCAAATAGTAGAGGTGATAATGGGCATCCTTGTTTCACTCCAGATCTTATTGGGAATGCATCTTGTTTATCCCCATTGCAAATGATATTAGCTGATGGTTTTAGATATATACTGTTTATTATTTTTAGGAACCACCCTTCTATTCCTAAGCTTTCTAGTGTTTTTAATAGGAATGAGTGTTGTATTTTATCAAAGGCTTTTTCTGTGTCTATTGAGATAATCATGTGGTTCTTGTTGGTTTGCTTGTTGATGTGGTCAATTATGTGGATGGTTTTCCTAATATTGAACCAGCCCTGCATCCCTGGTATAAATCCTACTTGATCATGGTGAATGACTCTTCTGATCACTTGCTGGAGTCTTTTTGCTAGTATCCTATTTAAGATTTTTGCATCTATATTCATTAGGGAGATTGGTCTATAGTTTTCTTTCTCTGTTTTGACCTGCCTGGTTTTGGAATCAGTAAATCAGTACCATGTCTGTGTCATAAAAGGAGTTTGGTAGAACTCCCTCTTTGCTTATTATGTCAAATAGTTTGCATAGATTTGGGGTTAACTGTTCTCTGAATGTTTGGTAGAATTCACTGGTGAATCCATCAGGCCCTGGGGATTTTTTCTTAGGCTTGATGACTTGTTGGATTTCATTTTCTGAAATGGGATTATTTAAGAATTCTATTTCTTCTTCTGTTAGTCTAGGCAGTTTGTATTTTTGTATATATTCATCCATATTACCTAAATTGGTGTATTTATTGCCATATAATTGGGCAAAGTAATTTTTAATGATTGTCTTAATTTCCTCTTCATTGGAGGTGCTGTCCCCCTTTTCTTCTTTGATGCTTTTAATTTGCTTTTCTTCTTTCCTTTTTTAAATTAGATTGACCAGTACTTTGTCTATTTTGTTTGTTTTTTCAAAGTACCAGCTTCTTGTCTTATTTATTAAATCAATAGTTCTATCACTTTTGATTTTATTAATTTCTCCCTTAATTTTTAGGATTTCTAGTTTGGTTTTCTGCTGGGGGTTTTTAATTTGATCTCTTTTGAGTTTTTTTATTTGCATTTCCAATTGATTGATCTCTGCTCTCCCTAGTTTGTTAATATATGCACTCAGGGATATGAATTTTCCTCTGATTACCACTTTGGCTGCATCCCAAAAGGTTTGAAAGGATGTCTCGCCATTGTCATTTTCCTTGGTGAAATTATTAATTGTTTCTATGATTTCTTCTCTAACTAAATGATTTTGGAGTATCATATTTTTTAATTTCCAATTAGTTTTTGATTTGGTTTTCCATGTACCATTACTGATCATTATTTTTATTGCCTTGTGATCTGAAAAGGCTGCATTTATTATTTCTGCTTTTCTGCATTTGTATGCTATGTTTCTGTGACCTAATGTATGGTCAATCTTTGTGAATGTGCCATGTGGTGCTGAGAAGAAGGTGTATTCCTTTTTATCCCTATTTATTTTTCTCCATATGTCTATTAATTCTAATTTTTTCTAAGATTTCATTCACTTCTTTTACCTCTTTCTTATTTATTTTTTGATTTGATTTATCTAAATTTGATAATTGTTGTTTTAAGTCTCCCACTAATATGGTTTTACTGTCTATTTCTTCCTTCAATTCTCCTAGTTTCTCCATTAGAAATTTGGGTGCTATATTATTTGGTGCATACATGTTGATTAGTGATATTTCCTCATTATCTAAAGTCCCTTTTAACAAAATATAATTACCTTCCCTATCCCTTTTGATCAGGTCTATTTTTGCTTTGGCTTTATCAGATATCATGATTGCCACTCCTGCCTTCTTTCTGTCAGTGGAGGCCCAGAAGGTCTTACTCCATCCTTTAATTCTGACCTTGTGTGTGTCTACCCACCTCATGTGTGTTTCTTGATGACAACATATGGTAAGGTTTTGGATTCTAACCCATTCTGCCATTTATATACGTTTGATGGGTGAGTTCATCCCATTCACGTTCAAAGTTATGACTGTCACTTGAGGACTCCCTGGCATTTTGATACCCTTCCCTAATTCTAACCTTTCTTCTTCAGCTCTACATTTTAGTCCAGTGATTTACTTTAAATCAGTCCCCCTTGTCCCCTCCCTTGTTATGTTTCCCTTTCTAGTCCCTCCCTTTTTGTTCCCTCCCCCTCCCCCCTCTTCTTCCCTACCTTTCTTGTGTTCCCTCCCCCCTACCCACCTTGGTTTTCCCTTCTCCCTTCCCTTGTTGGGTAAGATAGAATTCAAGATCCCAATGGATCTGGATGTTCTTCCCTCTCAGAGTTGATTTCCCTGAGAGTAAGGTTTAAGTAAAAACTCTCTTCCTCTCCTTCTTATAGGAATTTTCTTCCCCTCCCCTTCCCATGTGAATCTTTGTGTAAGAAAGATTATTCTATTTGGTCTTTCTTTTCCCCCTATTTATACATTACATTTTCCCCACATGTTAATATACATAGATTGATATAAATGTAGTCCTTATAGAAGAGAGTGTGAGTAAAAGAAGAAGATAACATTTTTCTCCTTTCCCCTTTCCTTAATATTTACCTTTTCATGTATTCCATGCTCTTTGTTTTTCGATATCGAACTTTCCACAGAGCTCTGGTCTTTTCTTTGCAAAAACTTGGAAATCTTCTATTTTGTTGAATGCCCATACTTTCCCTTGGAAGTATATAGTCAGTTTTGCTGGATAGCTGATTCTTGGTTGAAGGCCCAGCTCTCTTGCCTTTCTGAAAATCATGTTCCATGCCTTACGGTCATTCAGAGTGGAACTTACAAGGTCTTGTGTGACCTTGATTGGCATTTCTTTATATCTAAATTGTCTTTTTCTGGCTTCTTGTAAGATTTTTTCTTTTGTTTGAAAGCTTTGGAATTTGGCAATTACATTCCTGGGAGTTGTCTTTTGGGGGTTTAGTGTAGAGGGTGTTTAGTGAGCTCTGTCAGTGGCTGTATTGCCCCCTTGTTCTAGGATCTCTGGGCAATTTTCTTTGATTATATCTTGTATTACGATGTCGAGTTTGCTGTTCATTTCTGGATTTTCTGGAAGTCCAATTATTCTTAAATTATCTCTTCTTCCTCTATTTTCCAAGTCTGTCACCTTGTCAGTGAGATATTTTATGTTCTCTTCTAATTTCTTGGTCTTTTGGCTTTGCTTCATTAATTCTTGCTTGTTGTCTTCGACTTGCCTAATTCTGACCTTTAAAGCCTGGTTTTCCTTTTCAATTTGGTCCAACTGGTTTTGTAGATGCGTGAATTTCTTTTGCATTATTTCCCAATTTTCCTCCCAGAGGGCTTCCATCTTTTTGATCCTTTCTGATTCAAATTCTTCATGGGTTTGTGGAGAGTTTCCATTTCCTTTGGAAGGTTTCAGAGCATTTGCTTGTGTTTCCTCTTCTATCTCCTCTGTATTTTGTATTTTTGCTCCATAAAATGTGTCCAAAGTCTCCCCCTTTTTCTTGTTTTTCTTGGAATTTTGGGGCTTTTGTGCTTCTGTGGAGTTTTCCATCTCTATCTGAGTGGGGAGGACTAGCTTTTCTTATCTCTGTCTGGTGTTCAGAGGTTTTAGCCCCAGGCAGATTGTCTATTCTATGAAGTTGTTGTTCTGTCTTCCCGGGGAAGCCAGGAATTGCTGGTGTTTCCATGTTACTGCCCTCCTCAGTTCCCTCCCAATACTTTTCCGTTGCCCCACTTCCACAGTCTGAGCCTGGCTTTGCCATTTCCATGGGGTGTTTGTTTCTGTGCCTTAGCCGGCCAGGAGAGCCAGCACTCTGAGGTGGAGGGGCGGCGGCTTGAACAAGGTCAAGACAGCTCCTGGAGACCTCCCTCCAAGCTATTATTGATACATTAATAACTGCTCTGTCATTCAAACAGTTTCAAATCCATTTAGCTATGCTATCATGTAGCCCATACCTCTTCACCTTCCACAAAATAATTGCAGTTGAGGTTTTGTAAAATGTTTTGCCGCAATAGAAACATATTATATCTACATTTTCTATGTATTCCTGCTCAGAGAATTGAATTAAGATAGAACATGCTATTGGTCTATAATGAAATGTTTTTAATCAGCTTGTGCTGAGTGTTAGTGGCTGATGTTTTACATTCTAAGTGTTCTCATATCATCATCTCATTAACGATGTACTCTAGAATTTTGCCAAGAATAGAAGTAGACCTTATCATTCCATAGTTTCTGGAATCTACCTCTTCCCTTTTTGGACACGTAGGACATTTGCCATTTTCTGGTTCTATAGAATCTCTGCTATTATTTAAGATCTTTCAAAGATCATCATGGTAGCTTAATAATCACATACACTGGTTTGCCCGTGATTAATGCAGTTTGCCTTGGCTTAGTGACTTGTACCCATTGATGGAAAACAAAGCCCAAAGATTATTTTCCTTGGAAGATTAAAAGAAAAAAATGAAGATTGCATTAGTGAGCCTTCTTATCATCTTTTATTATTGTCAGACTTCAAGTATAATTTCTCTTCTTTGGTCTTTTGCTTGATCTCAGTATAGCTTAAGAGAAAAGTAAACAAAAAAATTTTAATTTCCTTTTTGTCATTCTCCTTAACATTCATTGATGCTTTGGGGCTTTAGGAAATCTATCACAAATTTTACACTGCTGTGTTAAATTAATTTATATTTTTATATTCATAGTTTATATTTACAATTTATTTTATACTCATTCTGAGTTGCTTGCATTTGCTTCTATCTTTCACAATAAACAATTTTTAAAAATCAGAATTTGTTCATAGGTTCCCTATGTAGACACATCCATCACTTTAGGCAGCTCTCCTTCCTACTCCTCATTGCAGTAATTTCTGGTTAAATATACAAAATTTCATTCTTGAGAGTTTTCCATTCCTCTGAGACTAAGTTCTCCAAAATACTAGGCCATTGTACCTTATTTATTTATTCTTTCTCTGATTAAAAAAATCTCTGAGGTTTTCTTTTCAAAGAATATAATTTGCTATCTACCTTGCTACTATCAATGTCATATTGTCATGACTTTCTTCTCTCAGTATGAACTCTATGAAAATCACCACTTACTCCCAAATTCTTTATCACTTTTATTCCATCAATTAGTTCCTTATTGCTGAGGAATATTTAAATCAGAATATCAGGTTTTCAGTTGCTTTCTCCATCTTCTTAAGGGTAAAATTGCATTATGGATTTATTAGATCTTCTACTTTAAATAGAGATCTCTAGAGAGTAGAAGCATCTTTCACTAAAAATAGGTGAATGAATAAATGAAAAAAAATCTTTCATTAGAAAGATTTAAAAATTCATTCAAAAATATTAATTAGAATTCTAATTCCTAATTCTGTCCAAGTGATGTCAATATCTCCAACAATTGTCTCTGTATCTATCTCTATTGGTTCTCACCCAAATGCCCTCATCATATACTTCCCCCCAAACAAAATGTTTCCTTCTTCAGTTCTATAACTTCATAATCTTTATCATGCTTTCTAGGGTCATTCTATTTTTCAATATGAATCAGTAGAAATTAAATGTGATCTTTGTACTTGATAGTTCTCTGGAGGCATTCTGTCACATCCAATACATATCTAGGAAAATATCAGACCTTCCAATATTTATATCAGGTTGACAAATAACCATATTATCACATCAATGGTCCCCCCCCCATCCTGCTACCAGGAGTCTTTAACTATCATTACGTTTGTACCTTTTGTCTTAGATGATTTCCTGATCAATGTTGGGTGACATTGTGATTTTTTGAACTATACCATCATGCCTCAGTTGCCTCCTCACTCTGTGCCTGCAAACCCCTTCTCCTGTTTTTGAGATCTTCCTGAACCTCAATTTTGGGAAAGAGTCCAGCCCAGTTATCTTTGATTCTCAGGAAAATGCCACCATGCCTCTGTTAGGGTATCCCTTTCCTTCCTCAACCATAATCTCCTCACATTTAAACTCATTTTAGATCTTTTATATAGTTTTCCTCCACGAGAATTTAAGTTCCTTGAGAGCAAGGATTGTCTTTTTGCTTATATATATCTGCCCAGTAATTAGTTCAGCTGCAGGCACATAGTAACTGCTTAATAAATGTTTATTCACAGTCAGTCTTCCATCTCATCTGATATCACTTATGAATCCATCTCATACAAGTAGTTTTTCTAAAGATTGTCCAACTTCTTTGTGGTTTTTTTGTGGGGTGTTTTGTTTTTTTGTGGTGATACAAAGAAGATACAAAGAAGAGCCTCAAAACTATCTGATATAGGTTCATTAAACCAAACACCTTTCCCCCCAGAAGAGTGATGACATTCAGATGCAGTCAACTAATATGACCAGGAAATACCCATGGATGTAGTCCTTGACTTCAAAGGAATTTTGTCAACTACAGTGCTTCATTTCTTTATCCTAAGATTAGTACGTTTGTGAAACTTGTCAACCCCCTTTGTATGCATCAATATATGATCCCAAAGTCCTTTAACATTTTTGAGTCATAGAATCATGTAGCTGCTTATACTGATCTAGTTTCCTGGAATTTAGCTACCTAAGCATGCAGCTTCATTTCTAAACACCAAGACAAGGATGCCCTAAGAATGATGTGTGTTTAAAAAATACTAATATGTAATACTCTTTTTGTTTGCAGAAGTCCCTCTAATATTCTGAATATTATTTAATAGGCATAATAGCCATCTTAAGGAGAGAATAGTTCTGTTTATTTCCTTAAATTGCTTGAATTTGGCTATTAGCATCAACTTTGTAGCAGTTCTTTTCTTACTTCTTCATAACACATTTTTCTACCTGTTAGCCTCATAATTGAGGTAGGAATTCTCCATTGAATCTTGGTGCTCTTTCTTTATTTCCTCTTTGAAGAATTTTTCTAATCTTTCAAGTAATAATTTAATCTCATTGATAAGAGGGAAAGTAAAACTTCATTCCTGCAAGATTTCATTTTCTTCTCCAGGAGGAAGACAATTTCCATGGTAGTAATAGAGATACATTTGTAATATAATGTCAGGAACTCTCACCAACATTTTCCTTGACAACCTTACTCACTAAGAAGCAAGTTCTAGAATCTTTTCTCTTCCTCTTGGCTAACCTCTATAGTTAACTATTTCAGTTAACTGCCTATCTATGAAATATAAGATTTGAGAGATAAACATAGCATGATCCATCCATCACATTTCACTTGCCTGTTGCTGAACAGAACCTTCCTTTTACTTCCCCGGATGCTAAACTTTCTTCAGCTGATGCCTGAAAATTTACTATTAGAGAATAATTCCTGTGGTATATTCCCTTGTTAAAATGCAAATAGATTTAGAAGAATTAACACATTAGGCTTTAGCAATTTACACCCTAACATGTAAATGAATGTGTCAGCTCCTTCCCAGATAGGTTGAAGTGGAAATAGAACAAGGCTGCACTGGGCATTTCAAAAGAGGTATCATCTCAAAATAGAGATGGAAGAAGATACTAAAAGTATTGAATAATTTTAAAAAGAAGAAACTGGGGATAATAGAGAGTTTAGAAAGGGTAAGCTAAAGATGCTTCACTTGTTTCACAAATTTGTCTAGGGCAAACTCTGATTTGCCCCTTCTGAGAGAAGGGCATTTCAAATCTCACACATCATAAATTATAGTGAAAGAAACTTTTTAATCTCATAAAGTGTTGGAATCCCTACAGAGTACTTGTGCTCACTTCTCTTTTGCCATACAAGTGTATTAAGAAAGGAGAATGGAGGGTGTGATAGAAAAAGCCCTGAATTTAATATCAGAAGCCTGGTCAACACGTTCATAGGTTAAAATTTTGACTCTGACATTTACTAGTCATGCAGTCTTAGATAATTCACTTAGTTAACCTCATGAGCCTGAAATTCCTCATCCATTAAATGGGCATAATAATATCTGCTCTACTTACTTCACAGGCTTATTGTAAAGGTCAAGTGATATAAATCGAAAAGCCTTTATTGTGGGTATGACCAATTCCCAACAAAAGGCTTCTAGACTTCTTTTTAGAGGATAAATATTAACACTAGAAGAGACCTTTGAAAACAAACCAAACCCTCTCGTTTTATGGGCATGGAAAATTAGGCCAAAGGTGGTGAAGAAACTCACCACAAACTGAAACCCATGTCCTTTGAGTGTAAATTCAGTGCCATCTCCACTACAACTCACTGAAGATCAGATACATAATTAGCATGTAAAGTTATTACTGTAGTCTGGGTTCTATAACTCTGATACCGATGCCCTTTTTATTACATAATTTACTATTAAAACACCCTAAGACTTTGGCTAAACCTCTTTATGTCTCTACTTCAGTCCAGTCTCTAAATTAAATTTCTAAATATAAAGAAGTCACTGAGAACAAATCACAAAAGGAGGTTTAGAATTCTAGACAACACAGAGTGGTCAAGCAATTTTTTTTTCCTTGAAGAAGTTGCTGAACACAATAAACTCTGAGCATTTAATTAGTTCTCACAGATGTATAGCAGGGTCATAGCATCTCCATAATAGTAAGTAGATCAATATATTTATAAGTAATCCAAAAAGCTTATACGGCCTATAACTTCCCTAATGTCATACAATACGCCAACTATAAGAAGTCTAATTGAAGGTTTAGGTCTACAAATGTATAGATCTTGGAGATCTATGTTTTACATTTTTATTTATTCACTGATTTATGCCCTTTTATATTCTAATAATTCCTTGCTTTGTAATAATATTCCTCCCCCCCCCACCCCACTTAGGCTCAAAAAGAGACTTGTCACCCAGAGAAAGCAATTTCCCCGTGGCAGGTGCATACAGCAGGTGGTTCCACATGGTACCTGCATTGGAAAGGTAGATTTAGTCAGAGATTTTATTTTAATATGAAAACCTTATTGCAGCCTGAGCCACCACTGGGTAATGTGCCAAAAATCATGTCTGCAGCATGATTTATTACGTGAAAATACCACCGAACTAATCAGTGGAGTTACTAATTAATACAAATCTGCATTTTTTGCATAAGCAATTAGTGCAAGGAGAGTGCAATGAAAAAGGAAGTTGACTCGTTTAATCTCAGTGCCTATTCAAGCGGAAAGACCCACCAGGGCCAAGCACTAGATCTACATTTGGAATTTTTCCCTTTTGATTAGTTAAAGACACTAAAAGGTCAAATTATCAATATTTAATTCAAATGGAAATGCATTTGTAAAAAGAGAAAACAGAATGCTTAACTTAAAGGTGGAATCCTAAAACTATATACATAGATCAAAATTAATTAGATTTTCAAGTTCTAACAATGTTTAAATCAAAGCAGATAAAGAATTCTGGTTCCTAATAATTGGAAGCTTAAAAAAAAACAACCTCAATGAATGTGTGTGTGGACTGTTATTGATACTAAAAATAGAGCCTTTGGAAAATCTTTCCCTCCCTGGTCTTTAATAGTTATAATTCCAGTAGCCTTTATTTCAAAGTTAGGGGGTTAAATTTGTTTTTAAAATCAAATGTAATATTTCAAAATCTTGCATTATTTTAGTAATTATGTAGTTCAACAAAAAGCTGTCACTTAACTGTAAAGCATTACTTAACTTCAGTTGATTTATTTTCCCGATAACTTAATAGAAATTATTTACAAAATTAAGTACCTATTGGATTTAGGGCATAGAGGGAAGAGGCAATGGTATTATTTTTCAACTAGTATAGGGAACACCACTTTAAAATACCAGGAGAGATACTTTTCTCATTCAGATAACCAAAAGCAGCTTTCAAGTAAGGTAATCTACCTTGGTTTTTGCTTTTAAAAGATAGTAGAGTTGCTACTGAAGAAGGAAAAAAAGTGTATTAAATAATTTTTTGAAAAACTCAGTATTTCAGTTTAATCACATGGAGTCTATTTCCTTTTCTCTGAGAAAAATGCCATCCCCAAGGGGAAGATGCTAAAAAATATGAGTTAAAAAGGCTTCCTGATGAAAACTTCTGTAAATAAAATGAAAACAAAAAGTTAATGAAAAATCAACCTTTAGTAAAAAAAATAAAATAATTTTAGAAGAAAGGGAAGAAAAAAGGAAGGAAAGAAGGAAGAAAGGAGGGAGAAGAAAGGGAAGAAGAAAATTAAGGGAATCATAATTATTATGTTTTTGTTTGAAGCATGAAAAATGGAAGAGATGTGGGGAGAAGGCTGGGAATTGTCCACGGTGCTGATTATATTTCCCTCCCTACCTCTTCCACTGTCCCATCTTCTCTTTTGTTCCTGTTTTCTTTCATGGCCTTGCTTAGAGCTTCTCAGTTATTCTCCCCCATTCTCAATCATTCTTGAGGATCTATTGTTCTGAAAACAATTTCCCAACTTCTTTCCGTTCAGATTTTTTTTTTTGGTGTGTATGTGGGGGAGTTGTAAACCAAGAGAAGACTGGTAATCGCTTCATCCTTGTCAGTTACCTGGTTCTGCCTTCCCCTTTGGTCTGCAATATATTATCGAGGCCGGTATTAAACAGGTGTGCGAACTCTGGTCAAACATGTCATACACAATACACACAAGCACAGAGTCCTTCATCTTGCATCTACCGCGAAAAAGCCATTCTTTAATCTCACAGATGAACTGCATTTGCTACCATCTACCGAGATTTATTGACTTTATTTTGTAAAGGCTTTTTGCCTGTTTGTTTTGTTTTAAAATGAGATGTGCAAGCATGGAAAGAAATAGAAGCAAGGATATGTGAACTTCCAAAGGCTTCATTAATTTGGGGGGTGAGGGTAGGCTGGATTAAAGAGGCCGGGGTTAGGGCCAGAAAAACGTAAATAACAAATAAAAGAGACCCAGACAGGCAGAGCTGTGGAAATACTGTACTAAATCATTCACCAAATTACAACCAAGGCTTACTCTCTCCAATAGCTTTAAGCTATTTGGAGGGAAAGGGGGGGAGGAATCCATTTTTTCCCGTCGTTCTCGCAGGTGCAATATGAATCAATTATCTTAATTAAGATAATGCCGCAAGCCCAAGAGATTTGCATCGGACGGATTTTGCACTCTGGACAACTGCGAGGCATTTTAATAGCGTTTCCGTTACTTCCAGATCAGGCTTGAGCAACTACAAGCCTCTTAGCCTCAATAAAAGGCAAAGCTCTGCTCTTCCCTAGGGGTGCAGGTCCTGACTGGGTCCCCAGCGCTTAGAGCTTGCTGTCGTGCTCCTTGAAGCGATTTTTTAGCCTAAGGGCTATCTACTCAAAGAATAACTCATATGGGACTTTCAGAAACCCTTAGGGCAGTGATGAGGCTCTTTCCTCCAAGCTTATATTCAAGCTTCTTCTGACCCCTGGCTTCCGGTCCCTTATCCCATCCCTTCTACTCCTTTATTTCATTTTGTGGGACCCGACTGGCCTTCTCTTGCTGCGGCATTCCAGAAAGAAAAGAAAGGAGGTGGCAGAGAGGGGGCCGAGGAGGGACTTGAGAGATGGAAGTGGAAAAAGGGAAAGACTATTCAACCGGACTTGAACCTTTCTAATAAGAACTGTACACAACTGCTTCGAAAAGAAATAGGTCATTCAGAGAGATACCCAAACATTCCTCTCTCAGTCCTTTAACCTTTGAGCCTCTGGACTCAGGTCACTCCGTGTCTCCTGGCCCTACATTCACGAAGACGCTAGCCGTGTAGTTCTCCCCACTCTTCATTTCTCTTTTCCCTCCCTCCTTTCCCCCGGCGGCTGGACATTCCCGCTGCTCCTGCTGCTGCAGTAACGGTCAGGCCCCGGCTGCACCCGCAGATGAGCTGAAAGGGAGACCTAAGAGGGAAGCAGATTTGGGACATTGCATGGGGTCAGTGAGCCGTGAAAGGGGCTTTTGTTGTGAGCGCGTGCGGTTCGCGTGCACCGCTGAGGACCTGAGTCCCCAGCCAGGGGGCCGAGAAGGGGGAAGGGGCTGGTGCTAGGCGGAATGGGGCGGGGCGGGGGGGTTGGGGTGGGGATAAGAGAAGGATCTAGTGAGAGCAAAAGATAAAAAGAGTCAAAGGAAAACCAAAAATGGATACTTAAGGATGAGAAGGGAGTAACTATGTTAGGACAACGAAAACAAGAAGACAGAATAAGGAACGAAAGATATTGTGGAGGATCAATTTGAATATAGAAGACAGAAGAAAAGCTAGAGAGCTTCACTCTGTTAAGTAAACTAATACAACTGCAATTAAAACAAGACTTTTTAGACTCAACTTCCTACTCTGCTCAACAACTTCCCTTTTACCTTTCAAATCTGAACCAAGCTGTTCTTCCCCCAACTAGAGATTCAGTTTTTTGTTACCCAGAAAAAAAAAAATCAGCTGTACTTTCCTAGTCTAACAATAATCTCTAGAGTTCAAGAAATCAAACCATTAATTTTTTTTAATATTTGCTGCATATATTTGTCTGATAGCTTTTTTTTCTTTCCAGGGTTCTCCCCCTGCTCCCCCAAGCTTTCCTAGGTTTCAGTGACTGAAGTGACTGAAATTGTGGTGCAAACATTGACATTTTAGCTAAAAAAAAAAAGATCCCCCGCTTCCTTCTTCTAACTCCATATTTCCCAACAACTTAAGGTAGAAATGGGCATGAATTAACCTAATGAAAAAGATGGGAGCCAACTTAAATTAGATAGAAAGAACATTGATTTGATTTAGCACTTATTATGAAACAATAACGAAGGGTTTTCCACCTAAGAATATTTTTTTCAATCTACATGAAATCTTTACAACCCAGATATCTCCCTCCCATCTGGGGACATTCTAATAAATCATCCAATTTAAAATCTTGGGGTTCCTAGATACCTGTAGCTTACTATCACTCATTCTCTCTCTCTCTCTCTCTCTCTCTCTCTCTCTCTCTCTCTCTCTCTCTCTCTCTCTCTCTCTCTCTCTCACACACACACACACACACACACACACACACTTTCTATCTCACACATTCATCAGTCCTCCCAAAAAACCATAACATTGAATGAAGCATTGAAGATATATGTTAGTAACATAAAACATATTAGCCCTTCTGTGAGCTAGACAGAGGGCCAGTAAGTTCAAAATAGAAATAATCAGGTACCCAGCCAGTTTTCTATTTTAGAATTAAGACCATTCCATCACTGTTACCCTAAGAGTTTTTCTTTGTAAATCCATCTCCCAAACAAATGTTTCGATGGAATATTGAAAAAATAAGTAGTTTGAAGAAATTGAATTACTTTTCATTCTTAAGTGCATTTTCTTATCAGCAAGGAAAACCCCAAAAGCAATCATTCAGATCTGGCCCCGAGATCCAGAACTAATGACTTCTTGTTTAAAGGTTCGTGCCTCTCTAGATTTAAAGCCTCGGATAAAGTTCATCATACTTAATATCCCTCCCCTCCAACAATTGTTTGCAAACTCGGGGTTTGTTTATAGGCTTTTAAGGCAATTACTTTTACATAATCTATTCAATTGCAAAACATTCTACTGGGCTTTAAGGCTTTCAGAGTTAGCTTTGGAAAATTTGGCCTGGGGAGGTGGGTCAGTGAAGAGGGAGCAGAATGCCGTTCCCCTTATCTGTCTTTGAAAATCTTTTGGTGGAAATTAAAATACTGATAAGGTGGCTCATTCAAAACTAGCCAGGCCTAAACAGTGATTTGTTTCCTAACTTCTAGCTTATGAATCTGTGCCCTGGTGAAGCCAGCTAAAGAACACTTTGGGGATTGCTTTGATTGCAAAGGTTAAAAGTAAGAGTAAGTGTCTATCGGAACACTGGGAGGTGAATCAGCCTTTACAGAGAACAGCAACGTGATTCGTAAATGCTCAATATAGAAAGAGAAGCTAAATTGAAATGAATACAATTTGAAGGAAAACCACTGCATCTTCTTATTGGCATCTTAAAAAGAGTCGTTTGTGAAACAAGATAGATTTACAGATTTGATTGAAGTTACAAATGTGTAAGGTAAAAACCGTAGGAAGAAAAAGCACAGATTGCAAGCCACGCCGGATGTCTTTCTAGGGAAACAGGTAGGACTGACCAATGGCACTGAGTCGCTTAGCCCTAATGCTGCAGAAGTACAGGTTGCCAGCTGTCTGCAATTGATCCGGGGACTAGGGCTTCAGAAGCATGTGTAAAACTTTAGTACCCCTAGAAACATTCCTCCAGGCCCACTGGGATTGATTACAGTGTACCATAACAAAGTCTGTACTTCTTTAAAAATCATATTTTCGAAGAGCTATTCTCTAGTCCTGGTGCAGCTCTTTCTCGGCTCTCACGAAAAAGAGATGCAGCTGACAAGTGCTGAGGCATCATTTCTACTCTCACACCGTGTCGATATCTAGGCAGTCCTAAAGGACCCTATGCCGAAAGGGAACGAGAGCAGCAAAAGTGGGCAGAGATCTAGGGAGTGGAGAGGCGGAATGCAGGAACTGGTTGATAATGAGAAGGCTGCTGCCAATCGAGGAAGGACGTGTAGAGGAACAGGATCTCCGGGAGAAAAAGTGTTCACTGAAGCCAGGAATGGGGCATAGGGAACCAGATGATAGACACCTTGATCTCACAGTTCCCTTATTGCGCTATTCACCACTGTCCCACTTCTATACTTCCATCTCGCCCTTCACTAAACATAGCATTCATCAGCTTCGTTTCCCCGCCCTCATCACTTCTGCCCGGAACTCACCCCCCCCTCCCCCCCGTTTTTTCTTCGCCTTCTGCTGTCGAAAGGGTTAATCTCTCCTGCGGGTAAAAACAGGTCCGCGGAGTCTCTAACTGGCGACAGATGGGCCACTTTCTTCTGGCCACAAAGGGGCCAGAATGGAGCGCTCCACGGAATACAAATAGGCAGGTCACGTGGCACCCGGGCCCTTTGCTTGACGGAGAAGACCATATGGCGCATGCCGGGGAGGAAGAAGAAGAGTGGGGAGTTGGGGCGGGGGGGGGGGCAGAGAAAGTAAGGGTGGGGGGGCGTTGGGGAGGATAGTATGGAGGGTAGGAAGGGAGCAGGAGGGAGAGGAGGGCGGGAACACCGGGAAGCTGCAGGGAGGGGGAAGGAGGCAGCCAGAAGCCGTGCGCAGGCGCTGGGCGTTACAAACTAGCTTCTGGGTCTCCTCCTCCCCCACCCTCCCTCTTGTAGCATCACCAACTCCGCTATATAACCTGAGAGCCCAGGGCGCAGCCCCCCAGAAACAAGAATTCAGTCCCTCACAGGAGAGAATCCCGGGAGTTAACAGGGTTATGAGACGATCACTGCAAAGGACTTACTAACTAACGCAGGTAATTATGATTCTTTTCGTTTCTTCTTCTCAAATACAGCATTTGAGGACACACTCATGCCTTGTTTTCACTGAAATACCCCCGCACGCAAAAATTTACTTACAGAATGTATAGCTACGTAGACATAGTTTAATGTTTTGTGGTGTGTTTTTTTAAAGGAGAGAAACCGCTGAGATTATTTCAATGTCGTGTTTCCAGAGATCTAATTATAATAAAAACTTTGTGATTATCCCCCACGCCCATACTAGTCGTTTCTGTGGTTAATGTGTATTTTAACTATTATAAGGGGGTTGGCTTTTAAAGGACAAGATTTTTTTCTGAGTTGGGCAAGGGAACCTAAAGGGTTTTTAAAGCATACTCTGCATACCCACTTCTTGTCATCTAAAACGGATTCTGAGGTAGTTTACTTTGAAGGAGAAAAGAAGAGAGCTGGAATTGCAATCCCTGCTACCTGTTACAGCAGTCAAGCGAGACACACATCACTATTGGAGTCCTATATTCAATTGTTGTACTTGAAGCCTTTCATTTTCCTTATTGGAAGCAGGGATTTTCCCATTGCTGATCATTGTAGAGGGGTGCAAGATTTTAATTATTCAGTCTTTTAAAGAGAAAGGTTTGAGCAGAACTTTGAAAAGCCCCCTTAAAAGGATGGCCGAACATTTCAATGGGCTGTTTATTAGAGAGGAGGCTTCTGCACCTGATCCCGGGCACGAAAGAACTGCTCTTTGCTTTGACCTGCACACTTATGAAGATGTGATAGATTTTGTAGAAGGTTGGGGATCCAATCTTGGGGTGGGGGTAGGGCTAAGAAAAAAAGAAAAGAGAGGGAGAAGATTACTTGCCACTTTTGTTTCCTTTCTGCTGTTGTTGGTTGTAAAAGTATTTTTGGAAACTTCTTTCCCTTTTCCAATTAATTTCCAATTAAATTTCCTTCCATTTAATCTTAAATTCACATCCCAAATGCCAACAAATTGAATGTTTTAATGAATAATTTTATTAATATGGGAGAGTGGGCACAGGCAGTATTAACATTTGCTTTAAAATACAACAAATCATTCTTTCAGAGATGTTATGGACCTTACTACATGCAAATATATATGGAATAGCTATAGATGGATATGCATTTAATCGCCACACGTTTATTTTCATCATATCCTCCAAACATTTAATCAGTATAAACACACTTAAGAAGCTATACTAGGAGAGCATACATACAGATATAATCTTAGGCATAAATATTGTTAACACTCACACACTCTAATACAGCCTACACATGCCAATATAACACATTGAATTTGCCCACTCCCCTGGGATTTCAGCGCTCTGACTAATTGGTCTCTTCCTCACACAAGCATTTAGAATACAGTAGTGAGGTGGGTTGGGAGTTGAATTTCTTTCCTTTGAATGTGGTGTTTTCCTTTTTCCCCCCTTTCTCTTTGGTCTCTCCTGTTAAATGTAGGACTTGAAACATGACCAAATCGTACAGCGAGAGCGGGCTGATGGGGGAGCCTCAGCCCCAGGGCCCCCCGAGCTGGACAGATGAGTGTCTTAGTTCTCAGGATGAGGAGCATGAGACGGACAAGAAGGACGACGATCTTGAAGCCATGAATCCAGAGGAGGAGTCATTGAGAAACGGGGTTGAGGAAGAGGACGAAGAAGAAGAGTTGGAAGAGGAGGAGGAGGAGGAAGAGGAAGATGATGATCAAAAGCCCAAGAGAAGAGGTCCTAAAAAGAAGAAGATGACTAAGGCCCGGATGGAGCGATTCAAGCTGAGGCGCATGAAAGCTAATGCCCGGGAGAGAAATCGCATGCATGGGCTAAACGCTGCGTTGGACAATCTGCGCAAAGTGGTGCCCTGCTACTCCAAGACACAGAAACTGTCTAAAATCGAAACTCTGCGTCTGGCCAAGAACTACATTTGGGCTCTTTCGGAGATACTGCGCTCTGGTAAGAGCCCGGACTTAGTGTCTTTCGTACAGACCCTCTGCAAAGGCTTATCCCAGCCCACCACTAACCTAGTAGCTGGCTGCCTGCAGCTCAACCCTCGGACTTTTCTGCCGGAGCAAAATCAGGATATGCCACCCCACTTACCATCAGCCAGTGCTTCCTTCCCCGTACATCCTTACTCCTACCAATCTCCCGGGCTTCCCAGTCCTCCCTATGGAACCATGGACAGCTCCCACATCTTCCACGTAAAGCCGCCGCCTCACTCTTACGGGGCAACCCTGGAGCCCTTTTTCGAAAGTACTCTCACAGATTGCACCAGCCCTTCCTTTGACGGACCCCTCAGCCCACCACTCAGCATCAATGGGAACTTCTCTTTCAAACACGAACCTTCCACCGAGTTTGACAAAAATTATGCCTTTACGATGCACTATCCTGCAGCGACCCTGGCAGGAGCCCAAGGCCATGGATCAATCTTCTCTGGCACTGCTGCCCCCCGCTGTGAGATCCCAATAGACAACATTATGTCCTATGATAGCCATTCACATCATGAGCGAGTCATGAGTGCCCAGCTCAATGCCATCTTTCACGATTAACCCTTGAAGAGACCCATCGATTTCATGATCAGAAGGAAAACGAATCAACTGTGCTTACAGTGACTGTCTTGTTTACAAAGGGCAGCCCTTTGGGTACCACTGCTGCAAAGTGCAAATATTCCAAGCTTCAAGTGATATATGTATTTATTGTCGTTACTGCCTTTAGGAGAAACAGGGACGCAAAGTTCCTGTTTATCTTATGTATTATTTTCTATAGTTCCTCTATTTTAAAGAAAAAAAAAGAAAAAGTAAAGAAAAAAGAAACTACACTGTAAATCTGGTGTAGCTGTATTCAGATCATATTAACTATCTGATCAGATAACAAAATCACAAGCAATAATTAGGATCTATGCAATTTTTAAACTAGTAATGGGCCAATTAAAATATATATAAATATATATTTTTCAACCAACATTTTACTACTTGTTACCTTTCCCATGCTGAATTATTTTGTTGTGATTTTGTACAGAATTTTTAATGACTTTTTATAATGTGGATTTCCTATTTTAAAACCATGCAGCTTCATCAATTTTTATACATATTGGAAAAGTAGAATTATATCTAATTTATACAAAATAATTTAACTAATTTAAACCAGCAGAAAAGTGCTTAGAAAGTTATTATGTTGCCTTAGCACTTCTTTACTCTCTATTTGTAAAAATTGCACAATTTGAGCAATTTCTTTCCCATTAAAGTCTTTTCCCTATAATAAAAACCAGACCCATAGCTCTCAAGTTGACTCGAACTCAAGAGACTTATTTTCTATCAAAACATATCAATTCAACACATTACTTGCACAAACTTGTATATAAATATTTTAAGCAAATGCCAACACCCTTTTTTGAAATCAAAAGCTGCTTGACTATCACATACAATTTGCACTGTTTCTTTTTAGTCATATACTGCTTTGCATTCCATGATTTTACAGAGAATTTGAAAATATTGGTGTTTCCAGACAATATAAATGCATGATTTTATACATACTCACACAAATCGTGTTTTGTCATATATTCATCTTATGAATCTGAGCCTAAAACGAATCAGGTTGTTAATGTTGGGCTTTATACCTATTGTAGTCAATTAGTACAGTAGCTTAAAACAAATTTGAACCATTTAATCCATAATTAGAACAATAGCTATTGCATGTACAATGCAGTTCAGAATAAGTGCTGTCTGAAATGTAATGCTGGTTCAACTGGAATCAATTTGTACTGTAATTTTGTTTGTAATCCTGTATATTATGGTGTAATGCACATTGGGATTTTAGAAAACACTCATCAATTTGCAATAAAATAGTATTGAATGTTTGATCATTTGTTGCATTTCTTCTTAAAGGTATTCTTTCCCTTCTTGTAAACAATTACTATGGGATTGTTTTATTTGGTCAGATCATGAAAGGTATAGCATTAATTATTTGTAAAATCAAATGAACTAGAAAAAATTCTGGACTCCCTATTTTCTTATGTTTTTATCTTTTTTTAATTGCTAGGCAGTTTAGCAACACATTCTGGAGGCTAGAAGCAAATAAATGCAATGGTAATTGTTTGGGATGTATGTGTGTGTGTGGGTGGGTGAGAAGAGAGAGAGAGAGAGAGAGAGAGAGAGAGAGAGAGAGAGAGAGAGAGAGAGAGAGAGAGAGAGAGAGAGAGAGAGAGAGAGAGAGAAACTCTTTTCATATTCCAAACAATTTTAAGGCAAAGCCTGAATTTTTTCCAGGACTGGATGTTTATGCCATTTGATTTGGTTCTCAAACCTATAAATCCCTTTTAGATAGAAAGAGAAAGGATTTAGTTTAGGTAAACACTGCCTTACTATCTTATCTTTTCTTATGTACTCTTTTCCTTAAAAGAGTTTGGTTACTCAGCTTAAAACACATAGAATACTTTAGTTCTCTTCAATTCCTCAATACATCTGCTTCTGGCATACTGTCCAGAACTGGAGTAACAAGTAACTAGTATAGTAAAGTGCATATTTCTAGCAGAGCATTGGAGAGAAATATTATTTCATCAAAAGTATAAAGTTTTCATGAGAAAGGAGCAAACAACTTTCTGGTAAAAATGTGCCAAAAAGCAAGTAGGACCTATGCTTAAGAAAACTTTTTTTTTTTTTGCTTTAGTGTATATAGCAATAAGGTATTGACTTTTTTGGTCCTATCCTATGAATTTAAAAACCTAAATCCACTGGCAAACTATAGCAGATGAGTCTGCCAATTTCTAAGTCCACTCCCAAGCAGCTTGGCACTTTCCTTTTCCCTAGATATACTGACTGACAGGAAAGGTTTCTGGGGAATAACATTTTGGCACTTATGTCCTGGCCCTACTACCGTGTTCTGATTACTGTCATTAGTAGCTCCATTGTTTCCACTATGAAGTGGATGCCACATTGGATGGTTACCCCTTTTCCCAAGCATGTTCCTTTAATCTCCTTCTCATTGGTGATTTAGAGGTTCCAGAAAGCTGACCTCATTTAGCAAACTGCTCCAGAAAAATGTAAGTAATCTAATGAACAGAAACAATTAGCTATCCTAATAACATCATCAATGAAACTTTGTCAAGCTGTGATAATATCAATAATACAATTAAAATTTCTTAAATATCTGGAAGCAATTTTACATAACTCTTTCTATCTTGTTTTCTACCATTATTTATCAAATGGGTGGAATGCATTTAAATTAGCCTCATATTCATACTAAATGTATCCATCTCAATTCAGGGGAACCAGATTTGTCAGCTATGAATCAAGACATCCCCTTCTATGTTTAAGACTGCATTCAGTGTTCCTTTCCCACTGATTAAATATTTGTAAATTGCTAATATTCAAGTCTCTGAGATCATGAAGTGAACATTAACATGTGGACTTAAAGATTTCCTTTCAACAGCTCAGTTTCACCTGCAATTAAAAATGGACATGCCCTTGAAATCTGATAATAATAATAAACTGTTGCTATCATGAATAGAAGAAAATTAAAAAGAATATTTCAAATACCCATTAATGTATTTTAAAATTTAGTTACTTACACTACCCAGTTTGCTATTTTTATGAAAGAACTGAAGATTTTAATGTTTTCATACCTTATGCATATCACTTTATTTTAAAAGAAAGATTCTTTCAGTCAGTCAAAGAGTAACTCACATGCCACCATCTTTTATTCAAACATAGGCACAGATGTTCTTCTGCAGGGGAGGTTTTAATTTATGAAAATGATATTGTTTATGCATGAATGCACTGAATGCACTCTGCATAACACACAGTCCTTCCATCTGATGAGAGAAATACCACAGAACTAGTGCCAATGTCAGGAACATATTCTACAAATTTACTTGCTTAAATGTTTAATGAATATTTGGAAGGCATTTCCAAGCCACAAGAAACCTTTTCAATTACATTCCCTTTTTCATTTATGAATTGCCATCCATAGTTAAGAGGAGAAATACAATTCTTACAGTTAGTACAACTGACTAAAGCCCATATCTGCTATTCGGAAGGAATTATAAAGTATAGAGGTGAAAATTAGCCAAGAAAAAAGTATGAAAAACAACTCACTATTGCTTAGTTTGAAATATTTTTTCTTTTATTTTGCTCTGAATATTGTTTTTCCACTCATCCTCATTCCATATAATACTATGAAGCTTCAGTTTCCTCCTTCATCTTGAGCAATCAGTACTCATCAGGATAAGCTGCTGTAGACCTACTTGTTTAATCTGGAATTGCTCTGAAGAGTTATTTTCAGCAGGGGCTGGTGGTTTCAAAAACCAGCTGAGCAAATTATTAAACAACATTATAGTGACCCATTTTCTCTGTCATTAAAAACTAGACTATAAACATTTGATTGGTGATAAAACTTGACTTAAGCATATGATTTAGTGCATAATTCATTTTAACCAAAAATTCCTCCATCAGTTTCAATTGATTTACATAATGAATTGAGTACATATGCTTGCACAGATATGATTTTCTAATATTTAAAAGTAAAATATCATTAAAGAGAAACAAGGAGAAATGTTACTGTTCCAAAAATATTCCCCCAATTTAAAGATACAATATGCTAATATAATAGAAATTTTAAAAAGCATAATATAAATATTTTCATCTACACATATATATTTTTAATCCTCAGCTCCCTATACTTTTACAGTAGGATATCTCAATTACCTTTGCAATTAATTCACTTGTAAAGGATTTTTAAATAATTATTTAAATTACATATTAATCATTAATAATCAGAAAAAAGGTGTTGGTTCTTTAATTAAACAAGAGTTTTTATAAAATACAGATGTGTACTAAAGTTAGTAAGTTGGAAAGGGTCCAAATAATTTTAGGGGCTTAAAATAAAAGCTGGCTTTTGGATGGCAGGTTTCAATTACTTTTTGTGGATCCATTGATCAAACTATTATGAATCCTATCATTGTTTTCTTCTCTTCCCCTCCAAAAAATGATCCAAATGCAATGGCTAATTCTTGGATCTTATTTAAACCACAGAAAGAGCTAATTCAGCATTATGTAGAACACCAGGGCTAGGAACTATTGTTAATATCTTTGGAAAGAGGTATTTTGGCACCAGAGCCACAGTGATTTGTATAAAGGTATAGTCACTGGCATCTGGCCAGCAATTATATTTAAGAGGATACTTGTCAAGAATTATCCAACTAGAAGCTATGACTGTAGGCATTCTTAAAGTTGAGATTACCTGTCTTGAAATGTAGTGAGTTGAAACTGACAGTTAACTCTCTTCCTTTTCTCTCCCTTCTTTCTCCCTTCTCTCCTTTCTTCCCTTTCATTTTTCCTCCTCTCTCTCCTTTCCCCCTTTAAGTCATTTCCCCTGCCTCTTCCTTTATCCTCTTCATCCTTTCCTGTTTTAGCCTCCTCTTTCTTCTTTTTCCTTTTTTTTTGTTTTTTCCCCTCTCTTATCCTCTCCCTCACTTTGACTTTATTCCATATCTTCTTTTTCACTGTTTCCTCCCCTTTATTTCTTCTCTCACTAATAGATTCAATCATTTGGATTAAGTTAACTGGACATTTGATGAAGTTAGCCACATGCTTTCTTGTAGCCATAGTTACCAGGAACTTTTGTTAAAATTACTAATTGTAAAATATTTTAAAATGTGAAATATAAAATGGATGCTGGACTGGTTTCTAGGTAATTCAAAATGAAATTTAGCCATTTATATAGCCATTTATATATTAAGTCCATCTTTATATTAACATATATTTGTCTTTTACATCTGTTGGATATTTGTCACAATTTTTACATATGTAGCAAATCTTTCAACCTTGGCAATTTTTTTAAACAAAATAAAACTTATTTGGGTCTAGAACATCACCAAGAAATCTAGACTGTACTGGTGGAAGTAAATTAAACTGAAGATTTAAATTATTATGCATGCACAGAAGCTCTTTTTGACTTCCTGCTTTATATGAATTTTTTGTAGGATCATCTATTTGGTTCTCTACCTTTAACACAACATTCTTTATTATATATATATATATATATATATATATATATATATAAACCGTCCATTCATAAGAGCAAAGTTATATAATGCCCTCAGTTGATACCCATTCCTAAATTCTGCCTTCCACCTCATGACACCAATAGCTATCAAATCTCAAAAGTGAGGCACTGACATAAGGGAAAAACAATCTATAAAAGGCATCCCCCATTGATCAATTTATGTACAGTGATTTGTGAATTACTTGGATAAAAATATAAGAGCAATTTTAAAGGTTTTGTGACATCAAAAATCAAGGGAATATACTTCTACTAACAGTAGGCTGACTCAGAACATCTAACCTTAATTAAATGAAACAAAATTGAGCTGGTTTCCACATTTTAATTTCTTTGTCAGCTGACTGCAAGGTTTCATGCTATATGTTGTGCTTCATTGCTATCTTTGTTATGTTTTTTTCTGTAGATTTTAAAATGGATATGACTATAAGGAAATGTATAAAAGTTATTCTTAAAGAGCACACTTCAGGCAATGATTATTGGAAATATTGCAATAGTTATTAAGCTGGGTAGTTCAGTGAATGGAGTATTGGACCAGGATTCAGGAAGAACTAAGAATCCTGCCCAGGATGTTTACTAGCTGAATGATCTTGTGTAAGCTATTTATCCTCTCTCAAACTTTAAAATGGGTATAATGATAATAACAGCATTTATTTCATAAAGTTATCAGAAATCTTGTGTAAAAGCTCTTTATAAACTCTAATGCTTATGTAAATTCTAGTGAATTCTCATTCATGAGAAGTCCCAGACTTGCTCACTCACTTGGGACTTAATTAACTCTCTGGACTCCTCCATCTCCATAAATGAAGCCTAGGTGTCCTTTTATCCTCCCCCTCTTCTATGTCCCCTTATGTAGTCTTTTTCCCAATAGAATGTAAGTTTCTTGAAGGAAGGGGTTGCCTTGATTACGTATATTTGTATCTTCAGTGCTAAACAATTTGTTTAGTATGTGGTAAGCACAAAATAAACAAATGACAAAAAGTTATCCAGAAGTTAGAGATATGTTTGCTTATGAGATTGACTTACCACTGAAAACTCATGATCCATAATTAAAGCTAGACTTGGGAAAATGGAGTGTTCATCAAAGGTACACTTAATATCTAATACAATGTGTTATTTTTTGATGCTAAGTTAAAGAATATAATGAAAGCTTGTGAACGCAATACCAAATACTATGAAACAAATGTCTATAGCAAAAGATGTACATATTATGTTTAAAAAATTTTAAAGAATGGAGTAAGTTGTAAGGTTTAAACCAACATATTTAATTGTTTTACTTCATCCTCATTAATTTGCATACCATAGTAGACCTATAAAGAAACCTAAGAAACACCTGATGCTTCTTGTAAGATCAGCTGCATTCTCTGATTTAGGGTGTGATGATTAAACATAGTCAGCAGAGAACAAATTGTAGTCCTGTTATAATTCATGCTGGCATTTCTTTTTCTCTTTCTCTTTTGAGGATATTGAAGTATGTCATCTCTTTTCTAAATATATCATCTGATTTATTGATCTTCATTGCTTAGGATTTGCGTTCATAGTTATATAGAAGGGACCTTCAAAATTATCTAATTCAATTCCTTTATTTTACAGATGGGAAAAGGGACCCAACTTGAGACCAGGAAGCTAGTTGAATGTATTCAGTAACATCATTTATATTGCATACTCTGCTAATTAAATGAAGCACCATTGTTAGTTTATATATTGAGACTAGAATAAAAATTTAAGATAAATGACACTGATTTAAATGTGATAAAAATCACATTTTTTAATTATCAGGCAGCACTTTCAGAACTTTGGCATTTAAAAAAATTTGAGTAATTTTTCTCTTGCCATTTTTCTCTTTCAAAATGATGATGTAGATAGTGATAGCTTTTATATAGCACTTCAAGGGTTATAAAACACTTTTGATTTGACTTGAGCCTCTTTGCTTTGACTAGCTATCTTTCCCAAGCACAATCATTGAGCATTTGGGTTAAAGGCAGAAATAGCCTTCAACTTAAATTAGTCTTACCTTATTTTGCTTCGCAGAACAATAATTTCATGATATTATTTAACCAACTAGAAACCCATATGTTCAAGAAGAACACTGTAATATTCTTAATAAAGATAAATCCTGGAAAAAATAATCTCCTTTGAAAACATTGGACTAAAATATGTTAAGGTAATAAGAAATATGTCTCTTTAAGTCATGAATATATCACTATACAAAACAGTTTTCATTATGATAATACTAAATATTTATTCATCCTATTGCATGACATATTGAGAGCAAAAAAAGACTCTGAAGGGTAGAGATAAGACAAAGTATATTCTAGGCATGGTAAAAGGCTTGTTTATATAAGAAGAGGGAGGATAGAATGCCAAATTTGGGGAGCAGTTTTTCATCCAGCTTAGCTAACATTTAGTGTGTGTGAAGGGAAATAACAAAAAATAAATCTAAGAAATCAGATAACAGATTATGGAGGGTCTTAAATACTCATACTAAATATTGTGAATGTTATAGCAAGCAAAAAGGAGCCAGTGAAGATGTTTGAGCTGTGACTGATGAGAACATATCTGTGAATTAAGAAAGTTATTTTGGCAGATGTTTGCAGATTTGCCAGGGTTAGATTAGAGAGCAGTTAGTCAGTCAGCAAGCATTTATTAAGCATAAATCATGTGCCAGGCATTGTGCCAAGCACTGGGGTTAAAAAATGAAAACAAACAAACAACAGATAAAGAGATGGAATTATAATAACCCAGGAGGGAAGGAAGGAGTACCTGGACTAGGATGTTGTCAAGTGAGTGGAAATAAAGGAGTAATCATTAGGACATGGAAACTAAATTTGGAGAATAAGGGATAAGTAAGAAGCAAAATGATTTTGTAAAGTTCGAGTTAACTAGGAAATTGGTGGTATTATGAACATAATTAAAGAAGAAGGAAGGAGAGACAGATTTAGGGGAAAAGAAAATGAATTAAGTTTTGGAAATGTTGGGTTGGAGGTGCTAGTTTGAATACAAGTAGAGATCTGATGCATGCAGATGAAAATATGAATGTGAATTTCACGGAAGAGAGAAGGATTTGATATAAAGATTTGAGTCTTCCATGTGGATGTGATAATTAAACCCATGGGGAAGGATGAGACCACTTAGGGACCAAGTGTAGGGGAAGAAAAGAAGAGAGTAGAGCTGTGGAGTAAAATCCCAATTAGAAGGTTAAGGAAGGAAATGAAATAGACAAAGAAGGAAGAATAAAGATGGGAGAAGAATGCAGAAAGAAGACTATAGCCAAAATCAAAAGAGAGGGAACTATTCAGAAAGAGGAGGTATTACATTTTGCAAAAAAGCCCTTCAGGAGACAGAACTTGAGAGATGACTGGTAGGGTGTAGTTGTTGAGGGAAAGAAGGAAGTCAGATAAAACTAGCAGGTTTTGTAACTAGATGACTGAAAGGAGGTAGTGCTATTAATGGGGAAAGGGAAATCAAGAGGTTTTGTATGAATAGATCCTTAAAAATGACTAAAGAACTAATATTTCCTTAAGGGAGTTTCATTTAGGTAAATGCAACTGACTTATTTACATTGCCATCTAACCTTTAATATGTTCAGTTCTATAAATTTTAAATATAAATATTTTAAATTTAGAGTACTGTTTAAATTATGTCAGTTATGACTACTTTAACTTTGCTTTGACGTCAATGAAAAGGTATTACAACCCTCAAGAGATATGCTAATACATTACCATTGATGTCAGTGAGAATTGTAATGCCTGTCTATTGATAGTAGAGAATTAAATTTTGCTGTAGGTTAAAGATAAATAAATACATGAGATAAAATTCACATGCCAAAATATTTTTTTTAAAGTTACTTTTTTCCCAATTCATTTGTGAAAATGCAATTTAGTGATTTTCGTGCGCATAGCTAAACTAAAGTGTGATTAGGCCCCCAAAGCATCTAGGTGTTAATATTTAATTTTAAATAGTCCATAATACAGAATTAATACAAGCAGAATTAAAACAATTGATTACACTCCTTTTTTCTCTTAAAAAATAGAGATGATGCAAGAAAATATTGTCTAAAAAGGATATAGAAAGATTTTAATATTAAATATTTCAAGTGCCTTTTATTATTGTTGTTATTCAAATACTCATTATTTTCATGGGGCTTAAAGATGGGAGGGACCTTAGAAATTATCTATACTTTCTACTTCCTTTATTTTACAGATTAGGAAACTGAGGCCCTCATAACGAAGTTCATTGGCTTGCTCCAGTTCAATCGGATAGTAAAGACCAGAGCCAGGATTCAAACCCTTATCCACTGACTCTAAATATTTTCTAATACAGATCATTCCTTTAGCCATTTAACCTGATTTAAAATATTCAAAGATTTAATATAGAGATAGCTCCAGAAAAATTTCACTATGTGGCATGAGACATCCCCCATTAATATTCTGTTTCAATATGGCATGGAAGCCAGAGATCCTCTAAAGTTGTGTCACCAGTGCACGAGCTTTGGCCAATCTTACCAAACTAGAAAGGACAGAGGATGGAATGTTGTGTGAAGTCAAGTTAGAAAGGGTCATCCCAAGAAATTCGGCCATTAGATACATATTTTTGGCCACAGAATCACATTAAATTGTATTTTAAGTGAAATATGATAGGGATGGCAACTTGAATCTGAAGAAGCAACATCAGTCCTTATGAATGAATGAATTATTTGAAGAATTCTTCAGAGATTCTATAATGCATAATTTTGACTATATACTATCCATTTGTGAGTCAAACAGGTAGCAAAGCTATCAGAGACTTTTTATTTATTAAAAAAAATTTTTTTTGGTTACAATACTCACTTTATTTCCCTCCCTCTCCTCCACCCACCCTTCCTGCAGGAAATATGCAATTTCATTGGCTATTACTTGTGTCCTTGATCAGAACCTATTTCCATGTTGTTGTTTGAACTAGGATATTCATTTAGAGTCTACATCCCCAATCATTTCCCTTCCACCCATGTATTCAAGCAGTTGTTTTTCTTCTGTTTCTACTCCCACCGTTTTTCCTCTGAATGTGGATAGTGTTTTTCTCGTAGATTCCTCCAAGTTATACAGGATCACTGTATTGCCACTAATGGAGAAGTCCATTACATTCAATTGTACCACAGTGTATCAGTCTTTGTGTACAATGTTTTCCTGGTTCTGCTCCTCTCACTCTGCATCAATTCCTGGAGGTTGTTCCAGTCCCCATGGAATTCCTCCACTTTATTATTCCTTTGATCACAATAGTGAGACTTTTTTAAAGATACCTCTTTTTTGTGATTCACTTACAAAAATGCAAGACAGTGGTTTTGGTGCAGATAACTGACTGGAAGTGTGAATAAGGCATAAAAACAGGTGGGTACAAATATTTAACTTTAAGTAGTGCCTAATACAGATTTTTTTTCTCTTTAAAGACTTGCATTATTACTTATTCTTCAGCAGGGCCAAGCCTAACAATGAAATCAGACTGGGAAAAATATATGTGTGTAATACACATGATACAAATTGTCTGATTTTTCGATGCGTTCATTTCAAAGAAAAGAGTACAAATATGATTATAAAGAATAGTAGTTAATTTTGTTATGGGGAGGTTATTCAATTGACTCAGTTCACCTGTTGTTTTATCATTGGGTTGACAGATTAAATCCTACTTTGAATCTTTCTCTCTTTCCTCCCAGTAGAATCTAAGTTCCTTAAAATTGGAATTTATTCTGTTTTCTTTGAATCCCTAAGGCCTGTAACATTGCCTCACATATAGTAGATTCTCCATAATTGCTAGTTGAATTGAACTGAATTGAATTTTTGGCTTTCATCTGGTTCCTTTGTAGTAAGATCTATTACACTAATCTGATTTATAACTCCAAGCCCCCAAAGCTCCAGTGTAAACTCAGAATTGGCCCATTAGAATGACAGTGTAGTTTGGGCTTCTTTATCTCCACCCCTAAATCTGTAGCTTGACTAGAGATTCAATAACCTGTTCCTTGTGGGCCAAGATTTTATTTTATTAATATATGTGTAAACGACAACCCCTGACAGCATGCTTTGTCCCTAGAAAACAATCAATAGACAAGCAAATTTTATTTAAAAATATTTCCCAGCAAGGCCATGGAATTGTAGATCTGGAACTAATAGGGATCTTAAAAGCCATCAAATCCAAGTCCTTATTTGACAAATAAGGAAATAGAGGCAAAGTAAAGTTAAATGACTGCTCAAGGTCACATAGGTAATAAGAAACAGAAGAATTTGAATCCATTTCCTCTGAGTCTAAATTCAGGGCTATTTTCATTGTTATCACATATAACTATACATGCTTCCTTTGGCAAATTATTCTTGTCCCTACAATTTTTACTCTTAAGGGATTACAATACCATAAAACTTTTATTTTGTGTTAACACAACAAAATTGTGTTGGCAAGAAAACTAGAGTGTTACCTCCCTCTCTCCCTCTCTTTTTTCTCTCTCTGGCTCCCCCTCTGCTTCTCCCTTTCTGTCTCTGTCTCTTTCTTGGTGTCTCTCTTTCAGTCTCTCTGTCTCCTTGTCTTTCTGTTTCCTCTGTTTCTCTCTCAATCTCTCTCAGTCTCTCTTTGTCTCTGTCTGTCACTGTTTCTGTCTTTGTATCTCTCTATTAAACCCTTACCTTCTATCTTAGAATCAATACTATCAATTCTAAGGCAGAAGAGTTATAAAGGGCAGGTCATTGGGGTAAGTGACTTGCTCAGGGTCACACATCTAAGATGTGTCTGAAAACAAATCTGAAACCAACACTTTCTATATCTAGACCTGACTATCTATCGATTGAGCCACTTAGCTGCCCCCAAACCTCTATTTATTGGGGAAGTATAACTTACCAATGAACTTGAAAGTGATACAGGCTGAATTCCATAAAGTAGTGACTGTGACTATTGATATTTATTTTCTACATAGATAAGAGATGCCATATAGCTTAGTGTATCGAACTCAAATAAAAAAGTAAGACTTAAATCTAGTTCTTCTTGACTTCAGTGTTGGCCTTCTTTCTACTGTATCATATTGTCTCACATATGTAATATATAATATAATCTATAATAATATAATATAAGTATATATATATATATATATATATATATAATGGAAGAGGGTTTGTCTGATAGTTAACCAATGCTGCATTTAAGTCTATTTTTCTTGCTTAAGTGATGACAGAGAAAAGCTGCATCTCATTCCAGCCAGAAAACTTACCTTGATCAGTTAGTTTCTTCTATCTATACAAACATTTTTCTAACTATGATATGAATATTCAGCTAGATAAAGAAAATGAACTTCTAATTTTGCCTGTTAATTGTTCTAATCTTGTTTTTGTGGTTATTTACACAGGTTATTTCAAACTCGACTTTAGAGGGGGAGAGACCTTAGGAATTATCTAGCCAATCCTATCATGTAGCAGATAAGGCCACCTCAGTATAGTGAGGGCAGGGAACTTGTCCAAGGCCATATTGATATAAAGAATTGAAGAATCAGGCTTTAAATCCAGGATTTCCTCAAACTTTTTAAATCTAGTACTCTTGTCAGTATGTAACATGTTCCCTGCTCCAAATGATGGCAGCAGTTAGAGCTATTGAAGGCTACATTTGAAAGGAACCTTAGAGGTACTCTATTCTAACCTGTTTGTACAGAAATCACCTTGACATCTTGACACTTGGGCAGTTGGTATCTGAATCTCAGCTGGGAGATCTACAGTGCAGAGAAAATCACTACCTCTTATGGGATCCATTTCCATTTTGGAGAGTTCTAAGTGTTAGAAAGTTTCTCCTCTCAAGCTCTACTCTGTTATTTCTACTCATTCCTCCTCTTTTTTCCTCATTGAGAAACTGCTTATATTTTAAGAAATAATTAGAATAAGCTTTTTAAAATAATAAATCAGGAGAACCATTTATGTAAATTATTTCCATCCTATATTCTTAATGTGAAAAGAAATATCATCCGTTCTGTGCACACTAGATTTTATGCACCTAGCCATATCTAAATCTCAAATTTCACATTTGCATACAAATTCTCTAGCTCCATACAACAAAACATATGGTTTTTAGCTTTTACTTTGAGTTCATCTAAAATTGAATTCTATTTAGACAAAGTACCTTGAAATTAGGGAGAAAGGAATGACAAGTACTATCTTTATTCCACATAGTTGGTCTTCCTGAAATAGGGATTCATTAATGAAGAAAAAGATGGGCAAGATGGAGAACTTGGCTACAACTGTACAGATCACTTTCAAAGAGAGTTCTAACTGATTTTGAAATATGAAAGAAAACAAAAACAATGATACATTTTACTTGACTGGATTAGTGAGATTCCAGAATTTTCCCCATTTTCTTTGTTATTGTTTGCAGGGGCATATGGCCCTCTACCTTTAAGGCAGCAGGAGTCAGAGTAGCAGAAATATCCTGGCAAATTCTCTACTCAGCATGAAAGGGAAACAGCAGCACCCCCCATACCCCTGACATTTTGAAAACATGCCCACTTATCATTAGAAATGACTGAGAAATGGAAGCAGTTGAGTCTCTTTTTGCTCAAAGCATCTAACTTTGGGAAATTGAATTTTGCCTATGGTAGGGCCTCCTTTCTGCTAATGAAGCAGATGTATTTTACAATCACAGAAGTCAATTGCAGGAGCACACTGGTAAGAATAATCAGGAGGACTTTTTGAAGTGAACTAATTTCAATGATGTAAAACAAATTTAGTTAATGATTTTCATTTCTGTCTTTCTGCCCTCTAGATCTAGAGGCCTGTTTGTGCTCTCAGGATACAGAGAAGAATCGGCAGAATAAAAACAGAAAAGTGCCATCCTCAGAACAAAGTTTGGGTCCACCCTAAAAAATGATCAAGGTGTTAGAAACAAACTTTGGTGTCTGCTGCCTTCATTTTTAATACCATTAAACTTTTACTGTAAATGGAATGGATCTGGCTCTGATGAACTTAAATGTTTCAAAATTTCCCCATTCCTCCTTTATGGTTTACTTTTATTGGTCTTGTCAATAAGGAAAGCACTCTTTTTGGGGATAGGATGCATTTTAAGGACTTTCATGCATGACTGCATCATACAGATCACTTTTGGTAGCACTAAGAAAGTCTGTCACTTCACTTGAGTCAAGTGGGAAGAAAAATGAATGGAAGATATTTTCAAGTTTTAGAAGAAAAAATACTTTTTAAGTATTAGGTTATTTTATTTATTTCTGTAACAGAGAAAAAAAGAATCTTTTGAAGGCAAAGAAGAATAATTTTATTTCTTTGTTTTAGGGGTCTAGAAGATTATTTGACCTTAAAATATATCAAAGCACATTATGACTTAGAATTAATAAAGGGGGCAGATTTTCTCCAATCTCCTAAGACTGGAAACATGATAAAGTAGCTCAATCTTGCTTTTCTTTGTCTCTCATCATTTTCATGGTCCAAACTGAGAAGTGGTTACCTGAATGCCTCCACTGAGGTATACCTTTCCTAGGAGATAGGTTAAATAAAGATTTCCATCTCTGAGATGGTTGCCTGACAGCTTTCACCTATATTACATAGTTGTCATAAAGGCAACATTTATTATACTAATCTTGTTAAGAACTATGACAGTAAGCCACCTTGTAGAGTTAGAAATTCACAGTGTATTGCCTAAACAGGTCTCTGCCACACAACTGAGTATTCTCTAAAAACGTAATTTATTATCCATGAGGTTTAACTGGGCCAATGACTAAATCTCCAAACCAGAGTTTTCTGATTACCTAAGGCATAAAAGTCTAGTTCATGAAGAGTCAGGAATCCTCACTTTTCACTGTCATGAGAGTCAATTCTGTCTTCTAACTGGAAGTATCATCATAGAAAATGTGAAGGATTGAGGAACTAAGATAAAATAAATTCATAATGTGACTTTCCTGAATATTTTTCATGTTGTTGTCAAATCACCTTCCTTTTATTGAAAGTTGTATGGTTTATGAGTGTCTCATTTAATTTCAATCCTGAGCCTGAACCATCAGTCAGGCCTGACCTAGAATAATAGCATTTTTGAGATTTGTTCTCCTTTATACCTAGATATATGGTATTATTAAAGCCACAGGATGGGTTTTATTCAGACGTAACATGCCTATTTATTTTGTCTGTCCTAATATGTAATTGTTTAATTTGTAGATACTGACATATTATGGCAGGGGGAAGAGAAGGGAAGGATATACTGAGACTGTAATTTAAAAAATCTATAGTATGAGATTAAGAGTGTTGAATTTGAGTCTATTGACCTAGGCTCACAGTTCACTTTATGGCCATGGATACTCAGAATCATAAAGCCTCAGTGCCAGACATTGCGCTAAGTGCCTGAGATACAAATACAAGCAAGAGGGAAAGTCTCTGCCCTGGAAAACCTTTACATTAGAATGGAGGAAGACAAAATATAAAGGAAAGTTACAAAGAGAAGGACATGCTTAGAGGTATTGTGGGGAGATACTGGAAAAGAGGCATGAGATCCTGGTTCTTGGCAAGATGAGGCTAAACCTCATCTATGAAAGGTGGGCAACACAGTGGACCCCAAGGTTGAAGGGATGGGGAAGGGAAGGGAAGATGAGAATGATGGTCAGAGTTGATGGCTTAGAAGAGATAACCATTGCCTTTCTCTGTTTGCTTTGATCATCAGTGAGATTTCCAGATTCTAAGAAGTTCCAAATTCCAAGTTGTTACTCATTGGTCAGCTGTGTAGAGATTGGAGAATCAAAACTCATTAGGCAAGGAACACTAGCTCTCCTAAGGTAATGATGGGGAGTTTAACCTCACTTGAAGTTGGCAGGTTGTTCAGACAGCAGTTGGTTGGGCCCAGATCAAAATGAGGCTTTTCTCTCAGCTTCACTTGGATGCTTAGGTACTAATTTTCAAGACATTAAACAATATGTGAACCAGCTTGACAGGAATACAAGAACTTGATATTCAAAAGGAAGTTAGTTGACTCTTGAGACATAAGTCTCAGTCCCTAACTCTTTCAGAGTTTGAATCTGAGCTCTGGGCTCTGAGATAATCCCTATTCCTGTGAAATAACAATATGAATTTGGAGGGGTTTAGAAAGGAAAACACATAGGGATTATGCTTTTATACAAGAGAGAGGAGAAGTATGGGAAAGGAGGGAGAGGGAGAAGGAGGTTTTACAACTTAATCCTGTTGTTTAAAACTCCTAACTAATAATTCTATCTTATAATATCCTAAATTCCTAAGGGCCAGTCCAACAGAAAGTGCAGAGATGTTACATATAGAGTCTTTTGACCAGTAGAGGCTGGAGTCTAGATGAGGAATCCTAGACTGTCTAAAGAATGGCTGGAGCTCTCAATCTTTAGCTTGGTCCACCCAAGGGTAATTGGGACACTCCTATCCACTCTTGTCCAGAGGGCTGCTTACAGGATGATCCAGAGATGTCCACAGGAACACAGATCAGCAACCTCCAGCTTCTTTGTCAGCTGCAAACCCCCAAGAGTCCAACAGTCTCCTCAACGGTTTTGAACCTTTCCCCTGCCAACTCTGCGGATTCTCTGCCTGTCAATCATTCTTATGCACTAAGCATGACATTGCAACACCTGAAATCCTTCCTTCAGATTTCCTGAAAGTTAATTGGTCTTACCTCAGCAGCCTTCTAATTCCTCCTTTGGAGGGGAAATTGTGAAGGATGCAAGGTGATGATACAGCAGGAAAAATCAAGCCTGGAAATTGGAGACTAGAGTTCTGATTCTAGCTCTGTTCTAGGACAAGGCTTAACTACTAATTAATAATGTGGCATTGGACAAGTCACTTCATTTTTCTGGTCCTCAGTTACCTTATCTGTAAAATAAAGAGGTTGGACTGGTTGGTGTTTAAAGTCACTTCCACTTCTAAAAATGTTATCTTTAGATCTCTCCATTTGATTCAATAAATATTTATTAAGTACCTACTCATGTGCTAGGCACTGTACTTAAAGCTGTGGATACCAAGGCAAAATGAAAAGGGTCCCTCAACTCAAAGAAGGAATATCACATGCACACGTACACACACACACACACACACACACACACACACACACGCAAGATAATTTGAGGAAAACTAGCACTAATAATGGGAAGGATCAGAAAAGGGTTTTCCTAGAAAATGGCAGCTGACTGACTTTGGAAAAAGTTCAGAAGTCTGGAGACAAAGTCTAGAAGACAAGGTGATAAACTGAACTAGAATTTCAATAAAGTGAATGAAGAGAAGGGAATAGATGTGAGATACTCTAGAGATAAAATTTAAGAGGACCTGTCACTTGACTGGATATTGGAAATGAGGCAGAGGGTAGAATTAAGAATGAGTTAGGTTTCCAAAGTATGAAGACTGGAAGAACAGGTACTCTTGCCCCAGGAACCTGCCCTTAGGGCTAAATAACTTAAAGCTTAAAGTCAATATCTCTTTCCCTTTCCTGGTTGATAACTGACTAGTGTGAATGTTTCTTCCCACCACCCCCCTTCCCAAACTGATTGCTTATGTAACCCTGGATAAGCCACTAATCTTCTGTAAGCTTTTCCTCCTCATCTGTAACATGTCACACAGGGTTGTCTAAGGACCAAATTAGATAACATGCTTTGTAAAACTCAAAAAACTTTATGAATAAGAACTATTATTATTCTGGTTTGTCTTATTTATGATACTAAAATTTCTGTTAATCTTCCAAAGTGAATTAGCTAATCTTATAAATCCATGCTAATATGAGGTCTTCAACTCTTTCCATATAAAATGAATTTTAACAGCCCAAATAGAAACATAGACTTTTAGAGCTAGGATGGGCCTTGGAGCTTACACTGTCCAATCCCCTTATTTTACAAATAAGATAATTAAGGTCTAAAGAGATGATATGACTTGCCAAAGTTTATAGGCATTTAGTTACACATCTAGTTACAAAAAATGATTGATAAGCTTCAGCATGCATGGATACAGCTGGCTAGTCTCTAGAACAAATCTAGGACTGAAAACTTCCTAGTGCAAAACAAACAACTGTTTGGGAAGTTTTATGTCCCAATATTGTTCCAGAGAATATAGAAGCAGAGAGATCAGTTAAATGATGGTTGTCCTGGAGGGTGGCAAAGAGGGCTTAAACTCAGGTTGTGGCTGTGTGAGAGGATAAGAAGAGATCTGTCTGCCTTTCGTTTGCCATTATCCTCAGGACTTTCATTATTTATGCTAATGACCTTTCTAAGCACCTAACCTTCACAATCCTGGAATCTCATTTCTTCAGAGACAGTGTTCACACAAGGGCATGGTCACAACTGGGAAGATCCTGCATTCTTTTGGAATTATACCTCCTCCAGGATCTAAATCTTTGAAACCGAAATCCCGAACCTCTAATTCCATCTCTCCCACTATCTCATTTGCATCGAGCCTACTCTTTTCAAGTATCTGTGAAGGGTCTACAGCATCTAGCTAATGAGGAAGATGGTTTAGATTTGTTCTGCTCAGCCCGAGGCGAGAGCAAGGATCCACAGATACAAACTAAATATCAGTAGGTTTTGGCACGCTCGCGCGCGCGCTCAGGACTCCTCGGGTTCTTCAAGAACACGTAGATCTGTAGCTAGACTACAATTAGGTACTTTTCAAGACCGCCGCAGGGAGTAAGGCTTGGGCACACGCAGGGAGGGGGTGGGTCTCTCGCTGTGCACGCGGCGCTCGCTCTCGCCCCCTTGGGGAGGGCGCGCGCCATTGCCAGGGCAACGAAGGACGCATTGGAGGAACGCTGCCGCCACTTTCGCTTGGGGCCTCCCCAGGACCCTTCTCGGGCCCCAGTCCCTCCTAGGCTCTGCCATGCTCCGCTTGGCCAGGGGCCGAGTGAGCGCCTTGGCTGGGGACCCAGAGGGCGGGAAGCAGCGGAAGGGAGCCGAGGCTCAGCCTCCTCGGGTGCTCCTTCCGTCCGCGCCGCCCAGGTCCGCATCTGAGCGCATCCTGCAGCGGGGGATATTTGAGATAGATGGGAGAAGCTGCGACGTGGTGCTGAGCAACAGCGCGTTGAGGTGGAGGCCCATCCAGCCTGAGCGCCCCGCTGCCCCGGCGGCCGGTGAGTGGCCCCGCGCAGCGCCTCTCCTCTCCAGGTGCTGCTCCCAGACCCCAGCCCAGGCTGATCCCCTAGTCCTGCGCCCCTCGGGGCTCCTCCTTCTCCCCGCCCCCTGGCAACCGCGTCCCAAAGCCTTCCCTGGGCGACCGTCTCCACGTGTGTTGCCTGGTCCATCGTGTCCTCCAATGCTTCACCAAGCTATCTCTGCCTTTTGCCGGAGCCTGCGTCGCACCTGCTGCCACAAAGTGAACTCAGGACACTGGGTGTGAAGTCCGAATGCAAATTTACTTCATTGTTGAAGTTATAGTTAAAGTGATACAGAAAGAAAGTCATTTGAACAAATTTATTTTTTCTGTTCCTAAAACTACTGACACATATAGCAGGTTCACGTAGTTTCGCTTTCACTTTTATGAGGAACAGTTAGTTTACTCTGAGGGTCTGAGAATAGGAGCTGAATTCCATCGCTTTGCCTTATCTCTACCCTGACCTAGCTAGGTTAAAAAAAAAATTGCGGAGGAAAGTGGAAGGAGCACTTGGAAAAATCTACAGGGAATGTGGATAGATTAGAAAGAGCCCTCCCTTTGAAGTGGAAGAAGGTCTGTGATTAAATCTTACCCCTCCAAGTGGGATGAGGAGCTTTTATACCTTTTTGTGTCATGGACCTTTTTGGCAGGAGACAGGTGAAGCCTATGGAACTTTTCTCAGAATAATATTCATAAATAAAGTGGGTAGGATTACAAAGGGAACAAATTATTTTTAAATTTCATTTTTACTGTCATGCAAAACACTTCCATATGGTTCATTGTTGTAAGGGCAAACTCATACATAATCCAAACCCCCAAATAATACTATAAATATACTGATGTGAAAGACAACTCCAACAGTTTTTTTTTTTCTGAAGGTGGATAGCATTCCCTGTCATAAATCTTTCAGGATTGTTTCAGATTGCTGAGAGTAACCAACTTTTCATAGATAATCATCGTATAATATTGATGCTGTTGTCTACAATGTTCTCCCCTGTTCTACTTATTTCACTCTGCATCAGTTCCTGCAATTCTTTCCAGCTTTTTCTGAAATCATCTTGCTTATCATTTCTTACCATTACCAATATATACCACAATTTGTTCTGCCATTCCTTAATTGATGAATATTCTCTCAATTTCCAATTCTTTGTCACTACAAAAAGAGCTTTTATAAATATTTTGTACAAGTAGGTCCTTTCCCCTTTTTTTCTTTGGGATATAGACTCAGTAGTATGTAGTAGTGGTTTTACTGGATCAAAGGGTATGCACAATTTTATAGCCCTTTGGGTATAGTTCCAAATTGCCCTCCAGAATAATTGGATCAGTTCACAACTCCACCAGCAATGCATTAGTGTCCCAATTTTACCACATCCCCTCCAACATTTATTACTTTCCTTTACTGCAATATTGGCTAATCTGATAGGTGTGAGGTGGTACCTCAGCATTGTTTTAATATGCATTTAATAAATCAAAAGTCATTTAGAACATTTTTTCACATGTTTATTTATGGCTTTGATTTCTTCATCTGAAAATTGCTTGTCAGTTGGGGAATGGCTTATATTCTTATAAATTTGCCTTAGTGATCTATAAATCTGAGAAATTAGACCCTTACCAGAGACATATAAGTTTTTCCCCAGTTTGTTGTTTCTCTTCTAATATCAGTTACATTAGTTTTGTTTGTACAAAAGTTTTTACATTTAATATAATCAAAATTATTCATTTTACATTTTATAATACTCTCTATCTCTTGTTTGGCCACAAATTCTTCCCTTTTCCAAAAATCTTCCAGGTAAACTATTCTGTGTTCTCCTAATTTAGTTATGGTATCACTCTTTATAGAACAAATTATTTTGAATACAGTGATCAAAAATTCCAAAACAAGTTCATAGACTTCAGGTTAAAGAATGCCTGTGTTAGGAGTTGTGTGACCATGGGCAAATCTCCTAGCTTTTCCGAGGCTTGGTTTCCCCATCTGTAAAGTGGAGATATTACCTATAGTGAAAGGCTTAGTGTCCTCTGCACAGGAACACTTGAATTCAGGTTCCCCTTCTGATGCATTCTGGTCTTGTGACACTGGGCAAGTCACTTTACCAGGGCATACTAGTTATGTAAATCTAGGTAAGTCTCAGTGCTCCAAGCAACTTTTTAAGACTCCAAATTACATAAAGTGGCAGCTAGGCTGCTCAGTGGATTGAGAAACAGGTCTGGCGACAGGAGGTCCTAGATTAAAATGTGATCTCAGATACTTCCTAGCTGTGTGAACAAGGCAAATTACTTAACCCCCACTGCCTAGTCCTTACTCCCCTTCTGCCTTGGAACCAAAACATAGTATGGATTCTGTAGATGAAAGGTAAGGTTTTGCTGATGTTTGTTTGTTTGATTGATTTTTAAGACTCCAAATTACAGAGAAAGTGCCTACCTGCATCAGGTGGAGGAATTTCCTCCCTGGGATTTTACCACACAAGTACCTATCCCTTCCCATGATCTTTTGTAAAGTACTTTGCAAATTGCAAGTCCTTATATAAATGCCCATTTTTGTGTCCTTCAGGGAACTTCCTCCACCTAATTGCAATCCATCTGTCATAATTCTTCTTGGTCATCCTAGTCCTCTTGTCTGTGACTGAGTGAGAGTAACTGGTGCACATTAAATTTTCCAAGGTTGTTAATACAATTATAACCAGTTCTGAAGTCCATCTATCCTCGGCAAAATAGAAAAAGGCTGTTTTTTCATATATGGGCTTATTCACAATAATATTTGTTCAATAGTTATCGGGGAAAAACCACAGAATTTTTTTTAAAAATTATTTTATTTGATGGTTTTCATACATTATTCACTGGAAACAAAGATCATTTTCTTTTCCTCCCCTCCCCCCCTTTCCCTCTCCCATAGCCAACGCATGATTCCACTGGTTATCACATGTGTTCTTGACTTGAACCCATTTCCCTGTTGTTGGAATTTGCATTATAGTGTTCATTTAGAGTCTCTCCTCAGTCTTATCCCCTCCAACCCTGTAGTCAAGCAGTTGCTTTTCATCGGTGTTTTTACTCCCACAGTTTATCCTCTGCTTGTGGGTAGTATTTTTTTTTAGATCCCTGCAGATTATTCAGGGAAATTGCATTGATACTAATGGAGAAGTCCATCACCTTCGATTGTACCACAATGTATCAGTCTCTGTGTACAATGTTTTCCTGGTTCTGCTCCTTTCGCTCTGCATCACTTCCTGGAGGTTGTTCCAGTCTCCATGGAATTCCTCCACTTTATTATTCCTTTTAGCACAATAGTATTCCATCACCAACATATACCACAATTTGTTCAGCCATTCTCCAATTGAAGGGCATCCCCTCATTTTACAATTTTTGGCCACCACAAAGATCGCAGCTATGAATATTCTTGTACAAGTCTTTTTGTCCATTATCTCTTTGGGGTACAAGCCCAGCAGTGCTATGGCTGGATCAAAGGGCAGACATTCTTTTATCGCCCTTTGGGCATAGTTCCAAATTGCCCTCCAGAATGGTTGGATCAGTTCACAACTCCACCAGCAATGAATTAATGTCCCCACTTTGCCACATCCCCTCCAGCATTCATTACTTTCCTCTGCTGTCATGTTAGCCAATCTGCTAGGTGTGAGGTGATACCTCAGAGTTGTTTTGATTTGCATCTCTCTGATTATAAGAGATGTAGAGCACTTTTTCATGTGCTTATTAATAGTTTTGATTTCTTTGGCTGAGCTGCCTGTTCATGTCCCTTGCCCATTTGTCAATTGGAGAATGGCTTGATTTTTTGTACAATTGATTTAGTTCTTTATAAATTTGAGTAATTAAACCTTTGTCAGAGGTTTTTATGAAGATTGTTTCCCAATTTGTTGCTACCCTTCTGATTTTGGTTACATTGGTTTTGTTTGTACAAAAACTTTTTAATTTGATGTAATCCAGATTATTTATTTTGCATTTTGTAACTCTTTCTAATTCTTGCTTGGTTTTGAAGTATTTCCCTTCCCAAAGGTCTGACATGTATACTATTCTGTGTTCGCCTAATTTTCTTATAGTTTCCTTCTTTATGTTCAAGTCATTCACCCATTTTGAATTTATCTTGGTGTAGGGTGTGAGGTGTTGATCTAAACCTAATCTTTCCCACACTGTCCTCCAATCTTCCCAGAAGTTTTTATGAAATAGTGGATTTTTGTCCCAAAAGCTGGGATCTTTGGGTTTGTCATATACTGTCTTGCTGAGGTTGCTTGCCCCCAGTCTATTCTACTGATCCTCCTTTCTGTCTCTTAGCCAGTACCAAATTGTTTTGATGACTGCTGCTTTGTAATATAGTCTGAGATCTGGGACTGCAAGACCCCCTTCCTTTGTATTTTTTTTCATTATTTCCCTGGATATCCTTGATCTTTTGTTCTTCCAAATGAACTTTGTTATGGTTTTTTCTAAATCAGTAAAAAAATTTTTTGGAAGTTCCATGGGTATGACACTAAATAGATAGATGAGTTTGGGTAGGATGGTCATTTTTATTATATTGGCTCATCCTACTCATGAGCAGTTAATGTTCTTCCAATTGTTCAAGTCTAGTTTTAGTTGTGTGGAAAGTGTTTTGTAGTTGTGTTCATATAGATCCTGTGTTTGTCTCGGGAGATAGATTCCTAAGTATTTTATTTTGTCTATAGTAATTTTGAATGGGATTTCTCTTTCTAGTTCTTGCTGCTGAGCTGTGTCGGAATTATATAGAAATGCTGATGACTTATGTGGGTTTATTTTGTATCCTGCAACTTTGCTAAAGTTGTTGATTATTTCGATTAGCTTTTTGGTTGAATCTCTAGGATTCTTTAAGTAGACCATCATGTCATCTGCAAAGAGCGATAAGTTGGTCTCCTCCTTGCCTATTTTGATGCCTTCAATTTCTTTTTCTTCTCTAATTGCTACTGCTAGTGTTTCTAATACAATGTCAAATAATAGAGGTGATAATGGGTATCCTTGTTTCACTCCTGATCTTAATGGGAATGGATATAGTTTATCCCCATTGCAGATGATATTAGCTGATGGTTTTAGATATATACTGTTTATTATTTTTAGGAATGACCCCTCTATTCCTATGCTTTCTAGTGTTTTTAATAGGAATGAGTGTTGTATTTTCTCAAAGGCTTTTTCTGCATCTATTGAGATAATCATGTGATTCTTGTTGGTTTGCTTGTTGATGTGGTCAATTATGTGGATAGTTTTCCTAATGTTGAACCAGCCCTGCATCCCTGGTATAAATCCTACTTGATCATGGTGGATGACCCTTCTAATCACTTGCTGGAGTCTTTTTGCTAGTATCCTATTTAAGATTTGTGCATCTATATTCATTAGGGAGATTGGTCTATAATTTTCTTTCTCTGTTTTTGGCCTGCCTGGTTTTGGAATCAGTACCATGCTTGTGTCATAAAAGGAGTTTGGTAGAACTCCCTCTTTGCTTATTATGTCAAATAGTTTGTATAGTATTGGGATTAACTGTTCTCTGAATGTTTGATAGAATTCACTGGTGAATCCATCAGGCCCTGGGGATTTTTTCTTAGGCTTGATGGTTTGTTGGATTTCATTTTCTGAAATGGGATTATTTAAGAATTCTATTTCTTCTTCTGTTAGTCTAGGCAGTTTGTATTTTTGTATATATTCATCCATATTACCTAAATTGGTGTATTTATTGCCATATAATTGGGCAAAGTAATTTTTAATGATTGTCTTAATTTCCTCTTCATTGGAGGTGCTGTCCCCCTTTTCATCCTTGATGCTGTTAATTTGCCTTTCTTCTTTCCTTTTTTTAATTAGATTAACCAGTACTTTGTCTATTTTGTCTGTTTTTTCAAAGTACCAGCTTCTAGTCTTGTTTATTAGCTTAATAGTTCTGTCACTTTCTATTTTATTAATTTCTCCCTTAATTTTTAGGATCTCTAGTATGGTTTTCTTCTGGGGGTTTTTAATTTGTTCATTCTCAAGTTTTTTGATTTGCATTTCCAATTCCTTGGTCTCTGTCCTCCCTAATTTGTTAATATATGCGTTCAGGGATATGAATTTTCCTCTAAGTACTGCCTTGGCTGCATCCCATAAGGTTTGAAACGATGTTTCGCCTTTGTCATTTTCTTCAACGAAATTGTTAGTTGTTTCTATGATTTCTTCTCTAACTATCCGATTTTGGAGTATCATGTTATTTAATTTCCAATTAATTTTTGATTTGGGTCTCCATGTACCCTTGCCGATCAATATTTTAATTGCCTTGTGATCTGAAAAGGCTGCATTTATTATTTCTGCTTTTCTGCATTTGAGTGCCATGTTTCTATGACCTAGTGTATGATCTATTTTTGTGAATGTGCCATGTGGTGCTGAAAAGAAGGTGTATTCTTTTTTGTCCCTATTTATTTTTCTCCATATGTCTATTAACTCTAATTTTTCTAAGATTTCATTCACCTCTTTTACCTCTTTCTTGTTTACTTTTTGGTTTGATTTATCTAAATTTGATAATGGTTGTTTCAAGTCTCCCACTAATATGGTTTTACTGTCTATTTCCTCCTTCAATTCTCCTAGTTTCTCCATTAAAATTTTGGATGCTATACCATTTGGTGCATACATGTTGATTAGTGATATTTCCTCATTGTCTATACTCCCTTTTAGCAGAATATATTTACCTTCCCTATCCCTTTTGATCAGGTCTATTTGTGCTTTGGCTTTGTCAGATATCATGATTGCAACTCCTGCCTTCTTTCTATCAGTTGAGGCCCAAAAGGTCTTACTCCAACCTTTAATTCTAACCTTGTGAGTGTCAACCCGTCTCATATGTGTTTCTTGAAGACAACATATGGTAGGGTTTTGGGTTCTAATCCAATCTGCTATTTGTCTATGTTTTATGGGTGAGTTCATCCCATTCACGTTCAAAGTTATGATTGTTATTTGTGGATTCGTTGGCATTTTGATATCTTCCCCTAGTTCTGACCTTTCTTCTTTAGCTTTCTCCTTTTGAACCAGTGATTTACTTTAGGTCAGTCCCCCTAGTCCCCTCCCTTGAGATGCTTCCCTTTCTAGCCCCTCCCTTTTTATGCTCCCTTCCCCTCCCCCCTCTCCTTCCTTCCCTTTTTGTACTCCCTTCCCCCTCCCCCTCCTTAATTTTCCTTTCTTTCTTGCCCTAATGGATAAGATAGAATTCAGGATCCCACTGGATCTAGATGTTCTTCCCTCTCAGATTTGATTTCACTGAGAGTAAGTTTTAAGTAATTCCACTTCAAGCTCTCTTCCTCTCCTTCTCATATGAGAGTTCTTCCCCTCCCCTTCCCATGTGTATCTTTATATGGGAAAGATTATTCTATTAAGTCCCCCCCTATTTCTTGAAGTTAATCTTAGTATTATCGCGGTTCCCCCCTCCCTTTTCCTTTCTTTGCCCCCACTTTCCCCAAATCTTCTTAATGCCCCAATCTTTCCCTATGCATGTTTCTTCTAACTACTCTTATGATGATACAATTTATGAGAGTTACACAAAACATTTTCCCCACATATTAATATATATAATTTTATGTAAATGTAGTCCTTATAGAAGAGAGTTTGACTTAAAGAGAAAGATAAGATTTATCTCCTTTTCCCTTTCTTTCATATTTACCTTTTCATGTTTCTCTTGCTTTCTGTGCTTGGATATCGAACTTTCCACAGAGCTCTGGTCTTTTCTTAGCAAATGCTTGGAAATCTTCTATTTTGTTGAATGCCCATACTTTCCCCTGGAAGTATATAGTCAGTTTTTCTGGGTAGTTGATTCTTGGTTGGAGACCCAGCTCTCTTGCCTTTCTAAATATTGTGTTCCATGCTTTGCGGTCTCTTAGTGTGTTAGCCGCTAAGTCGTGTGTGATCCTTATGGGAGCCCCCTTATATCTGAAGCTCTTCTTCTTGGCTTCTTGTAGGATTTTCTCCTTTACTTGGAAGCTCTTGAATTTGGCAATTACATTCCTAGGGGTTGTCTTTTGGGGATTTAGTATAGAAGGTGTTCTATGAATCCTTTCTATTTCTATTTTGCCCCCTTGCTCCAGAACGTGAGGGCAATTTTCTTTTATAATCTCCTGTAGAATAATATCGAGTTTATTGTTTATCTCTGGTTTTTCTGGGAGACCGATAATTCGGAGATTTTCTCTTCTCCCTCTGTTTTCCAGGTCTGTGACCTTCTCAGTGAGATATTTTATGTTTTCTTCTAATTCATTAATTTTTTGGGTTTGCTTTATTGATTCTTGCTGTTTTATCATCTCGCTTTCTTCGAGGTGCTTAATTCTGGTCGTTAGGGACTGGTTTTGCTTTTCAGCCTTGTCTGCCCTTCTATTGGATGCTTTGAACTCTTTTTCCAATTGAGCAGTCTTATCTGTCAGACTGCTGATCTCTTTCTCCCATTTTTCTTTCCAGGTTTCCATCTTTTTGGTAAGCTCCAGTTTGAGATCTTCCAGAGCTTGTTGATAGTTTCCATTTTGGGAGGCGTGTTCTGAATTTTTTTGGATTTCCTCCTCATTCTCCTCTTTTCCTTGGGTACTTCCACCATAAAAGTTTTCAATAGTCACTTTTTTCCCTTTCTTCCTGGAGGCTTGATTTTGGGCCATGTGAGCCATCCCTTTGGTGGTTTTATTCCCCTTTCCTTTTTGGTCTGGGATATGGGTTATATGGGTGGTTTTTCTGTGAATTTAGGTTGCTTCAGACTAGTTCTTCCCAGCCTCCGAGGTTTCTTAGAGCTCTGGGTCCCTGATCACAGCCACACTGCCCAGGTGTTCAGCTCCGCCCAGATAATCAATGTGTGGTCCACCCCTGGTGTTTAACTCCGTGGAGATGTTTAGTGCAGCCTCCCCAAGTACAGCTCCGCTGAAGAGCTGGATTCTCCAGTGAAACCGCCCTGAGACGTTTTTTCCTGGCAGTCCCCAGATCCCAAGGACCCTGGAGTGCCCCCCCAGACAGAGACGTTCCCCACTCACTCGCTGTCCCGGTGAGCGCTCAGGTAGCTCACTCTGGTTTAGTGGGGGAGGTGGGGCGGGGGAAGGGTGGCTCAGTTCACTTTTCTGTGCAAGCTTTTCCTCCTTATTATAGTGTGGAAATGTTCAAGCCCCACATACCTTCACCTCTGTGGAGTACTGGGAGTACTGGGGTGTCCTTCTGTTCCTCCAAAGGTGATTTTTATGCTCCTTTGATGTAGTCTATTTCATTTGGTGCCGGGGAGAGGAAGCATGTGGCGTCTAGATTGCAGCCATGATTACCCGGAAGTCAACAACAGAATTTTTAAAACTAAGTACATTCAAAATAAATTCAATCAACCTTCACTTCAATCAGAATAATATTGAATCCAGTAATATATGAACTGAAAATCACAAAGTTAAACCATAACAAAAAATGCAATAGAATACAGAGATTTTTTTATAAACCAATGGAGTCTGAAATGCCTTAGAATATAGCCTTTAGTCTTTAAAGTTCCTTATGTATGTTTATCCATTTAAATGTATCAGTTCACCTGTAGGCAGCGTGTTGCAAAGTTCTGTTTATAATGCTCCAGTTCTACCTCTCTTCTGTTAACTCCACCTGACTTCTCCCTTTCACTATTGTCTCTTTGTGTACTTTTAGAAAGAAATGTCTTACTAGTTTCTCTGCCTTTGGATGCTCCATTTACTAATCACCCAATCACCTGCCCCCACCCCACCCCACCCCAATTTGTCATTCCAGATGTTTTGAGAAACCAAATAATCTTTCAATTGTTGTTTTCTTTCCAAGAATATTTTAAATGTTTCTTTTTAAATTAAATATTCATCTTTTTTATTCATGTTTAAGCTTTGATTTGTAGGGTAGGTCACCTTCAGTTACATCCTGACCCTTGTTTCTCTTCAGAATACATCATCTCAAACCCTTCTACATTTTCTGATCATCTTGTAATATTTAAATTTCCTTTCCTTTTATTAAAGACCTCTTGTTTGTCTGTATAACTTTTTTTTTTCTGAATTGACTTGTTAAATCTTACCACTATATGCTTAGAAATTTGTGGCCTGGCTGCTATTTGATATTTCACATTGTATTTCATTTTCTCAAATATTCTGGATAGTTTTCTTATTTCCTGCATCATGGTGTTCAATTTTTTTGAGAGACTTATAATCCTTAGGCTATTTCTATGCAACTTATCTTCAAGATCTTGATGTTTTATTTGGATAAAGAATATGTTTTCTTTTCATGTTATTGTTTTATGCTTCCTTTCTTCTAGATTGCCCTTTAGTCTAGTTTTGGACGCATTCCAAATCAATTGTTGTCTCTTTTGTTTCTTTAATGAGACTTGCCATCACAGATTCAAGTACAGTCAATCCTTAACATTTTCAAATTTAACTTTTCCAACTACAAGTATTCTCATGGTTTTATTAGAAACCTCGTTTTCACTTTTTTGTTGGCAACCATGCACATTGGGCTGAGTGACAGAGAAAAAAATAATTGTGCCACTCACAGTTTCCAAGTTTGATGGGTAGCTTGGTATAATCGACTAGCTAGAGTCATTAAGATTGTTGATCCCATCACCAATTGAAGCTTCAATGTTAAATGTCACCTTAACTTTGCTATGTTTGCATACTCTGAAACCCTGAAGGATTTAATAAAGGAAGTAGATTATTTCAAGTTGGTACATCCTTCACTATCTCCAGTGTCATCCACTAGTTGTGAAGGACAGTGCTGGAAGTGATGTTGAGCTCTCATCAGTTTCAGATTGTTTCAACAGTTTTGATTGAAGTCCCAGCAAACCTTCCCTCAATCTTCAGAGGGTGGTCAAGGCAGAGAGGTTTACATCAATATACTGTTGTGGTTTGTCTGTTTTTGAAAAGAACAAATGACATCACAGGGTGATGACTTGCAATGAATTGAATTTAAGTGAGGCAGAGTTGCACAGTGGTCAGCATCATTCTTTATTATAGTCATCGAAGTTCAATGGAAAGACAAAAGTCAAGACAATTGGCAATGGTCTGGGATATATTTTTAGAAATCTCTAGCAAAAGACTATAATATTTGATGGTCGCAGGGACTTAAACTCCTGTTTCCCATAGGTTGAATGTATTGATTGTTTTCTAGGAATGTGTCCCCCACCATGAAAATTGAATATTGACAATAGTTTTTTTCTGAAAAAAATATTTTTTCCTGCAGATGGTAAAGTCTACTTTCATAATTCTCATTTGTTTTTTAAACTGTTCAGTAATAGCATGTTTTGGTTTCAAATTTGGTTTCATAGGATCTTCTGTCACTGTAAAGAAGGAAGTGAAGATTGGATGTGGGATTAGGTTTTGTTGCAAGAATGTAGATTGGGATTTTGTGCCAGTTAGTGAAGCCTCAATATTGGTAGTATGGTGGGTGGTAGGTCAGAGGGTGCTGTATGAACTCAGGTAGATATCAGTTTTATGTTTTTTTCTTCATTTTGGTTTGTAAGTATTCAAGATGTTAAATCAATATAGGTTCTAGGTAATCAGTGGTGTCAAACTCAAATAGGAATGGGGCCACTAAGTATATAAGGCTGCATGTTGACTTGGAAAAGCACATGATAATATTATCTGTTTTGTTGTATTTTTATTTATTTTGTTAAATACTTACCAATTACATTTTTAATCTGGTTTGGGCCATGCTTCAGAGTTTTATAGGATACAAACAGCCTGCATTTGACATCTTTGTCCTAGCTCGCAGAGAAAACTTTTAAGTTTTATTTTTGATGCATCATTTCTGTTTGGGGGAGCTTTGAGAGGTAATAGAGATAAGAAAATATCTAGTTTTCCATTTCATTGATCACATAATCCCTAACTATTGGTTCTTACCCTTTCTTTCCTTTTAAACTCTTCTTGATGATCACCCCTCTGCACTTAGGGGTTGTTTTGCTCATGCTTAATCTCTCCTTAGAAATACCCTCCATTTTATACCCCCCCCCCCTTTTGCTCTCCCTATTTCTGATTCCTTGTTGATTTTAATGCATTTCTACACCAAACTCTGTGTATGTTCTAATTTCCTTCGACCAGTTCAGATAAAAGTGAGATTCGGGTGATGCATTCCCCCTGCCCCTTCATCGTTTGTATAAATTCATATTTGTACACTCCAATTATGTGCAACTTGCCCTCTTCCTATTATTTATTTTGTTTTAACAGTTCCTCTTCTCCCATAGTCATTAACTTCTATTTGGTGAGTTCTGATTTTTAAGGAATCTGTTACTTGGGTTTAGATTGTATACCTCTTGCTTTAAGCTTTAATTCTTTTATCCAGTGTTTCTTCCATAGCTTTCAATGATTTTCCAATTCATTCTTTTATTGCTTTCATTTTATTTATATCACTTTTAACTCTAAAAATTCTTATATTATTTCTTCTAAGAATTCCAATTGCTACGAGAAATAAACCTCTGTTTTTATTGTAGGTGTTTTGAAGTTATTATTTTCTGGATTTGTGTTATTGCCATCTCTATCATCATAGCTCTTTACCTTTTTTTGTTTACTTATTTTTCCAGTGATCTGCTCTGAACAATCTGGTATTGCACTAGGGTAAAATTTGGGGGCAGAATTTGTGATCCCTGCCCTCTGAGAGAGTGCCCCGGACACTTAATGCCATGGATGGGCTATAGAGTTCATGATTTAATCTGGGACAATGCTCCATTTGAAGGTCTGGGTACAGAGTCTGGACTAAATTTGAACCACTTGTGTCCTCTCTTGATGCTGGAATTTAATAAGAGACAGAACTCTCCTCTCCCAAGCTTTCACTAGTTCTGCTCTTCTTACATCTACTAAAGAGGAAAGTCTTAGGAAAATACCTAGGGACAAATCTGATGTTTGAGATTCTATACACACACACCTCAGTAAGAGATGTATACTGAACTCTTAGATATTTGTAAGAATTTGACTACTTTCCAATTTCTTTTTTTAATTTACTGGCTGACTTTAAAAAAAAAAGAATAAAATACTAGGATTTGCAGTGATTTTGCAAAAGTTTCATGAATAGGGAATCTTCATCCAAAGAAATGTTATTCATTGTAACCTATTTTTAGGGGTATCTTTCCATAAAATGACTTATAAAACATAGAAAAGCCTTATAATGTTAAATAGTAGTTTATAAGTTGAACATACTGATTATTTCATATGCCACTTTAGCCAAAGGACTATTATTTTTTTTTAAATTTAGAATATTTTCCATGGTTACATGATTCATGGTCCCTGCCCCCTTCCCTCCCCTCCTCCCAGAGCTGACAAGCAATTACACTGGGTTATACATGTATCATTGTTCAAAACCTATTTCTGTATTACTCATATTTTTAATAGAGTAATCTTTTAACATCAGATCCTCAATCATATCTCCATCAAACGATGTGATCGATCATATGTTTTTCTTCTTCATTTCTGTTTCCACAATTCTTTTTCTGGATGTGGAGAGCATTCTTTCTCATTAAGTTCTCTGCATTGTCCTGGGTCATTGCATTGCTGCTAGTAGAAAAGTCTTTCAATTGTACCATAATGTGTCAGTCTTTGTGTACAATGTTCTCCTGTTTCTGCTCCTTTCACTCTATATCAATACCTGGAGGTCTTTCCAGTTCACGTGGAATTCCTTCAGTTCATTATTCCTTTCAGCTCAATAATATTTCATCACCATCAGATACCACAGTTTTGTTTAGCCATTCCCCAATTGGACACCCCCCCCCCATTTTCCAATTTTTTGCCATCACAGAGAACACAGCTATAAATATTTTTGTACAAGTCTTTTTCCTTATAAGTCTTTTTTGGGTACAAACTGAGCAGTGCTATGGCTGGATCAAAGAGCAGGCAGTCTTTTAAAGCCCTTTGTGCATAGTTCCGAATCACCCTATGGAATGGTTGGACCAATTTATAACTCCACCAGCAGTGAATTAGTGTCCCAATTTTGCCACATCCCCTCCAACATTTACCACTTTCCTTTGCTGCTATATTGTCCAGCAAAGTACTATTGTTGATCAAGAATTAATCTTTCATTGATCATCTCAGGCTTTAGGTTAATATTCTAGGCTGGATTGAGAATGATTATTTCTGTATTAAATACATTTTGGCTTTCAGCATTTCAACTTCATAAATTTATTTATATAATAGTTTAAATACAAATCAGCTGAAGCCACACAAAAATATTTGGCCAGGTCAAAGAGCTTTGTAGTTTAAATTTGCAACTAAAACCCATTCAAACTTTTGATATCAGATTGCAAATAGAAGTGTTATATTTAGACATCAAGAAAAAGTCCAACTTTGTGGACTTTATGTTCTACTATGGGATTACTTCTACATGACCAACTTTACAATTTCAGGAGTACACATTTATTATATTTAATTCAATCATCTTATGTTTTTAATTTGTTTGTTCATGTTCTCCCATAGTAGGATAGGTATCTGAAGCCCCTTCTAAAAATCTGATCACCTAAAACTGAAAAAGTTCAGGGTGAGAATTTCTTATTATCTCCATTTTTAGACCAGAGATATCAAATACACATATATGGGAGGCCTTAAAAAATCCTGCATACATGAGATTAAAATGCAATTGGGAAGTATTTAACAAAATAAATAAAAATGCAACAGATTAGAGACCATATTAATATGTGGTTTTCCTTTCTTTCCTTCTTTTTCTCTTTCTCTCTTTAAAAAATCATTACTTTCCATCTTTGCGTATTGGTTCTAAGGCCCAAGAAGCTTGCCAGGGACCCCTAGCTAGAAATTGTCTGGAGTCATATTTGAACCCAGAACCTCCTGTCTCTAAGCCTGGCTCTCAATCTACTGATTCACCTAGCTGCCCCTAATATGGGGTTTTGTGTCCATATATCCCCATAGGGATCCTTTTATATGGTTAATGACCTTTATCAAATAGTACTTGAGTTTGACCTCATCGATTTATCTTATTTCCTGAGTAGCAGCCCCAATCCCTTTAAAAATATTTAGCTAGTTCTATGGATATAGTTTTCTCAAGATAGCCTGTTTTACCCCTGTTCTGGTCCAGGTGTGACTTGGGCTCAACTTGGGGTTCAATTGAACTAAATGCCCCTCTCACCTAGGCAAGTGCTGGAGTCAGCTCTCACTGGTTCTGAAAGCTGATTCTTAAATTTTTGATAGGAGCAACTGCATTGTGGAAACTGGCAAATGCTACAAATGAGAGTTTGATTCAGTTGTTGATTGTCTGGATTTAAATAAATGATGGAGAAAATGCTAATGATGTAGATTAAATTTAAAAGTAATCTGGAATTTTCTGCGAGCCAGTCATTAAACATTTACTAGCCTACTCAGCCCTAAATCATCCCCCCTCACCCCTTCCCTTCACAAGACTTAGCAGCAAGGTATATCAGGCCTGAGGAGTCCCTGCCCTTATGCTTTTATACTCTGGGTATGACTTTTATACTTAAGTAATTAAGCCTTAGTCCCCTGGGCCATATACATCTTGAGGACAGTTTCATTGCCTTCTAGGCAATGGGAATAGCTGATGCTCCCACCACAATTCCATCTTTCAAACAAAAGGAAACTCTTCATCTACCTCAAGTTCTAAATAGTTGGTTACATAAAGAGTTGAAAACCCTATCTCTTCTAAAAATATGTACGACTGTCCCTCTCAAGGCATACTTTTTCAAAAGAAGACATAGGCACTATTCTTTTGCTTCTGAATGCTGCTCTACAGCCTTTTTATATAATTGAGAAAACAATAAAGAATGATGAACCCTACAAAAAGCCTAACCACTTTTATCAATCTTTTATACCATAGATAAAATGTCCATTCAGTGAATAAAAAAATTCATCTAAATATAGACCTACTATTGATATTTCTTCTAAGACTATAGCATAGTAGTACTAGCCAAATCAAACCAGGCAGGAATATTCTTCTTGGACGAAATGCCAATTTTAAATGATATAAAACAAAAATGTTTATAAAGCCTCCTTTCTTTTATTCTTGTAACAAAAATAACTTGATTCAGTAGAAAGAGTGCTTTGTTATAGGACCTGAATTCATATCCTGTGTAACTTTAGGCAAATTAGCTAACTGCCTGGACCTCAGTTTCCTTATCTGTAAAATATCTTAGTTGAGCTAGATAGCCTCTAAGATTTCTTCCAAATTTATCACTGTCATTCTTTTATGAACTTGGTATAGATATTAGATTATCTGTATAATTGTTCTCTACCTATAGGAAATTGAAAAAGAAGCATGCTGTCTGTATTTTTAGCATAATTTTGTCATTCTTATTACCAGTGGATTTAAATGCCAGGGTCTCACGAACCTCTGATACAGGTGTGCCTGAGTGGAGGTCTTAGAGGTTGTCAGATTTTCAGCTGCTGCTGACATTTGACCCATAATCTTGATCATCCAATGATTTTGATGTTCTTTGTGCCTAAAACCTTAGGCTCTTTTTTTTTCATAGCTTGGCACACTGGAACCACACTCTTCTACTCTAAAAAAAACCCCACTTTTCTGATTTATATACTTAAAAATGTTTTATAATTACAGTATTGTTGTATTAGTATTTTAACAAGCAAAAAAGATGAAATGATAGCGGAAACAATGGTTTGATCTTCTGAGCATGCCAATTTATTTATTGTTTATTAAGCACACTAATTGCCTAATAAATCTGGACCAAACCCCTTCCTCAGCTTAGGGATGGTCTCAGACTATCAGGAGTGGGGAGAAACAGACTTTTATAAATTAAAACAATTAACCAAATAAAGCCAATTAATTAAAAAGAAACAAAACAACATTAGATAATCTGATTTCTAATTGGAGGAAAGATTAGAGGGTTTCTGAGTTGGGAGGGGTAGAGTAAACTTGTATGGTCCTCTGAATTCAAGAAAAGAGGTGGCACATTCCTCCTTGAGTATCAATAAACAGTCAAAAGAACATGGAAGCAATAATTGATTGATCAGTATGGGGTCATTTTTCAGATAAGAAAGATAGGCTGCTTGAAATGTACAATTTATGAGAAACCTTCCTACATCATTCTTAGTATTTAACTGAATTTCTGAGCAACATAACCTAGATCCTTTTTTTCCCTTTTTAAATTTAGAATATTTTTCCATGGTTACATGATTCGTGATTCCCCCCACCCTGCTCTTTCCTCCCCCTTCCCAAAGCTTACAAGCAGTTATACATGTATACATAAAAAAACCTAAGCTGGGTTATACATGTATCATTGTTCAAAACCTATTTCCATGTTATTCATATCTGCTGTAGAGTGATCTTTTAATGCCAAAAGCCTAATCATATTCATATGGAACTACATGATCGATCATATGCTTTTCTTCTGCATTTCTGCTCCCACAGTTCTTTCTCTGGATGTGGATAGTGTTCTTTCTCATAAGTTCCTTTGGAATTTCTTGGATCATTGCATTGCTGCTAGTAGAGAAGTCCATTACATTCGATTGTACCACAATGTATCAGTCTCTGTGTACAATGTTTTCCTGGTTCTGCTCCTTTCACTCTGCATCAATTCCTGGAGGTCATTCCAGTCCCCACTTTATTATTCCTTTGAACACAATAGTATTACATCACCAACATATACCACAGTTTGTTCAGTCATTCCCCAATTGAAGGGCATCCCCTCATTTTCCAATTTTTTTGCCACCACAAAGAGCACAGCTATGAACATTTTTGTACAAGTCTTTTTCCTTATTATTTCTTTGGGGTACAAACCCAGCAGTGCTATGGCTGGGTCAAAGGGCAGACAATGTTTTAAAGCCCTTTGAGCATAATTCCAAATTGCCCTCCACAATGGTTGGACCAATTCATAACTCTACCAGCAATGTATTAGTGTCCCAATTTTGCCACATTTATCATTTTCCTTTGCTGCCATATTGGCCAATATGCTAGGTGTAAGGTGGTACCTCAGAGTTGCATAACCTAAATCCTTGATTAAGGGTCTCTAAATAGCATGTACAGGTGGTTCAAATTCTCAGCCATTTAGGCCTAAGTTCAAACAATACAATAAGATTTTCTCGCAATCATATAATTGAATACATTTTCTTCACAGGACAGAATCTGAACTGGGCACATAACTGAATTAGAAAGGGAACTAAACTTAGTTCAAAATTGAGTTGGTGCTGTTCACTCAATTGCCTCAGTTGACCTCTTACTGCCCTAATCCTCTCAATTTTCTCACAAAATTACATATTTTACTATTATACATACATACATATTTGTCCAGATTTTTTTTCACTTGTGTCTGATTTAGGGTTTTCTTGGCAAAGAAACTGGAGTGTTTTGCCATTTTCTTTTCTATATCATTTTACAGATGAAGAAAATGAGGCAAGAAGGTTTAAGTAACTTGACCAGGGTCACACAGCTAGTAAGTTCCTGAGGCCAGAAATAAAGCAGACATAATTGTTTTATTTCTCCTGTATTCTATGAGATTTCTAGGAGAATAGAAAAGCTTATAGGTAGATTCTGTGAAGGGATGAGTAAAGATTGGTTTAAGGCATCATAATAACAAAACTATGTTTATATGGAACTTTACGGTTTAAAAAACACTTTGCATGCAATAATTCAAGCTCATCTGCTTGGCATTTAAAGCATTCCCTAATATAGCACTAGCCTATCTTTCCAGGTTTTTTACACATTATTTTTCTTCACACATTTTGCAGTCCAGCCAAACCTGTCTCTTTGTTGCTCTGCACAAATGATGTTTCATTCTCGGTCTCCAAGGTTTTATACAGATTATCTTAATAGCTGGAATGTTTTTTCTCCTCATCCCAAAATGTTATATGATAGGCATATTGATTCAATTGATTTAAACCTAAGAAATATAAAGGCATAGGATTTTAGCGCTGTAAGGAAACCTTATCTCCATTCTTTTTATGGATTGGGTCCAAGAGGTTAAATAACTTACCTGAGATCACTTAGGATTGACCCTTATGCCAACTGTAAACATGATCTGCCCTTGAGCAAAGTACTTGGCAATTAGTTAACATTGGCTTTCCGGCCACTGTGTTCACATATATTCCTTAGCCCAGATCTTAAACTCATCTGCCACTTTTTTTCCTGAAGCTTTTAATATAGCATTAAGATAGGGACTAGACCTATGATTTCATTGTTTAAAGTATGAAACACAAAACATATTTAACAAAGATGAATTCTGTGTTATAAAAAAGTCAAGGACAAATAAAATAAGTAGTATGGGAAGAAAAGAGAAACCAGAAGACAGGATAGTGCTACATAACATCACGATGCCACTAGTGGCCTTAGTCATAGTTTTGGCATAGGGAAATATTCTGAATCAATGAATAAATGAAGCTTTTATGAGGTCAGATTTTCATATTTGCAAGAGGGCCCCTAGTCTATGCTTTCTCCCCCTACACTTTAAGCATTTGAGACCTTAGGATATTTTTTTGCTACTGACTCTTTTCTTGGATTTTATCTTCTGGGAATTTTTGGTTCTTATTGTTACTGCTGTTCTTTCTTTGTGGCAAATCTCTCTATATAACTTGGGGTATATATGTAAGCAGTCTACTCTTTCTCCCATCCCTTTTTTCCCTCTTTTTATTAGATCTACAAAACACCTGGCAAACATATTCTTGCCAACCTTTGTTAAACATAATGCATTTCTGGCCAAGAATCTGTCATCTCTAAACTGTAAACATTGATTTAGAAATACAAATTCCCTTCTTTGATAATACCTTGTTAGGCAGGTACTAACTTTTCAAAATATATTTTCTCTTCTATGTCCCTATCTTTCAGTGGGCAGCAGTGAAGAAAACACAACCTGTGTCCTGGTGATTTTCAGCTTCTTGCCCAATATTTCATAAATGTGAAGCCTTTCAGACTCTGTGAGGCTTTAAATGTCAAACTGAGCAATTTGTATTTTGTCCTAGAGTCAGTAGGGAACCACAGAAGGCTCCTGAATATCAGATTGTCCTGGCCAGACGTGTGCTTTAGGAATATTAAGATTGGAGAGAAGAGAGACTCAAAGCCAACTTGGGCTGTTCCAAAAGGCCAGGTGAGAGGTAACGAGCATCTGATCTAGTTAAATATTGTGGAAGAAGAAACAGTCAAATTTGTCCACTGATGAGATATAGTTTGGTATTGGAAAGTGTGGGGTAAGAGTTTGAACCTTTGAACCTGGGTGACTTGGGTCTTGTAAATCCCTCATCTGTAAAACAAAGGCATTAGACAAGGTTATCTCTCATGTTTGTTGTTATTGTTGTTTTAGCAGCAGGCAGGAGGTCCAAAACAGTACAATTGTGAAAGAACAAATGATAGCAATCATAACTAACATAATGCTTTTATAGATTGGTAAATTTTTCTAAGTACTTTATATATATCTATATATCTATATCTATATCTATATCTATATATCTATATCTATATAAACCTTAACTCATCTGAGCTTTACAATACCTTGGTGAGTGTAATTAGGGAGTCATTAGGGAGGAAACTGAGGCTTAGAGATTAAATTTCTTGTCTATTATCATATAGTAAAGTAAGAGTTAGACTTGGGATTGGATCCCTGATTTTCTTGAACTGAATTCCACCATCCTTTTTACTAGGATAAAACAAGAGTAGAGATCCTAGATAGGGGCTCAGGCTATTCCTAGAGCATTCAGTAGTCAGTCAGTCAGCCTAGGTCAGAGCTGGTGGCTGACTTAGGATCCAGTTCAAGTAAGAGATCATGGATAAAGGTACAGGTGCTTGGTAGTAAGGTTAATGGAAGTCAGGAAGGTAAAGTTAAAAGCTAAGCAGAGGTTAAGAGCATTGTATTAGAGGCTGTAAGCAGAGGTCATCCAATATGTTGGATCATTCCTTGGGGAATATATATTTTTTCTTAATAAAGTCAAACCAATTGCTTTTATTCTTAGATCCTGAAGTTAGCTGTTAGTTTAACCCTCTAGTTAGTATTCTGGTTGTTAAAGGAATATCATCCACATGTTCCAGATTTATGTGGGATGAAGGAAGTATTATTATCCCCAAGTTGCTCATGATATCCTTGTTGAGGGAAGAGGAATGAAGAGATGGGAGAGAAAAGGGTCACTCTTTTTAGTTTAATTTGTGATAAGGTCCCCAGTGCCAGCTATAATTGTTTGGGAAAGGGGGAAGTGACAGATTGGAGAGTATAAATCTTCATACCTCACTGGATAGTTCATCCTTTGGAGACTCTATAGTTCATTGCTATTAAGAACCCTGACAAGGCTTAACATAAAAGGAAAAGAGAACATCTATAGTATTCAAGGCTCAAAGGACAAGGGCTATGAAAGATAGTCTGTTACAGAAAGATTCCAGGAGCTATCAGAAATGGAAATATAGGAGAGGGGAAGGTATCAGAATAGATAGATGAAAGGGATAGAGATGAGTTAAGCAGAAGCATAAAAGGATTTCAAAGGAAGAAGTCATGAAGACTTTTTTTTGGCAACTTGTCCTCTAAATAGAACAAATAACTTCTCTTGTCTGGCTATGTATCTTGGACAAGTCTCTTAGATGGAGTTATATAGAGGTGTCCAAGATCTCTTCCAGTTCAAAATCTGTGCTCCAGGGAAGGGAAGAGAAGAGAAGGCCAGTTTCACTGTCCACTACCAGGATCACCACACTATCCCTCCAAACTTATTCTATGCATTTATTAACAAGATTTTTTTTCTGCATGTGCTAAGTATCTTCCCTCTCATCTAGTTCCTCCAAATCCTTCCTGTCTTATATGTTGTAGATCGTGTAATAATGACTATAATCATTAACATTCACATAACCTTTTAAGGCTTGCAAAATGCTTTTCATATATTATCTCATTTGATGCTTACAGCAATTCATTAAGTAGGTGCTGTTATTATCCCCATTTTAGATATGAGAAAACTAAAACTGAAAAGATAAGTGACTTGCTTAGGATCATACTGCTAGCAAAATCCAAACTCAGGTCGGCAGGGCCATAAGTAATTTAAAAAATGGATGAAATTACTATGATTCTCTCCAATCTCCTTCATTTTCTTCTACCTTCTAGATTTCCCTTTCTAGTTTGTAAGTATAAGTTTTAGAAAGCTCATTTTTAGGTTTAAATTTAATGGTTACAGTTACATAGTTTCTGACCACATGTTGCCTTTCAGAGACTATTCTTAGTATAACTTGGACTTCAATTGTATTCTTTTAGTAAGGTGTAGGGGGAAGCAATTGAGATAAACAAAGCTTATGTGTTAAAAGTGGGAATGCTCCAGTGATTATGTAATATGTAAATATAAATACATGAAAGCTGCTATTTAAAATTGTAAGCCTAAATATAAAGATGTGAAAACCCAGATAATCAACTTTAAAACAACAACAAAAACTAGTCTTCATAAAGGACTTAGCAGAGCCCGATGCAGTCTGAGTATGAATCTACCCGAGCTATTTAGGAACAGATGTATGTGAAATGGATATGAGTAGTCTGTTTTGTATATCTAAAGTACAACATCTGTCAGTCTATCTTGTGGTCAGGAATAATGGAAAGAGGGGTTAAACCCCCAAATGACCTATTATCAGTACATTATTGAAGTAGTAATTACTTGATCAAATTCAAAGCTTTTGGTTCACCAATGTACATATTAAGAAAATAATTGTCTTTTGCATTTTATTAAAGTGACAAGCTCTTACACTCAAACTGACTTTGAGGAAATATTCAAAAGATGGGATTAAATTAAACTGTTCCTACATGTTTATAGAGAAACATGTTACTTTGACAGAGCTATTCAATTTAAGAATGTATTCTATAGTATGCTGACATGTTTGGGATTTTTATTGACGACAAATAAGAGAAAAACCAATAAAGTATTTCAGAATGATTTTTCATCACGATACTGTGAATTATTTGGTTTTTAATTTATATGTAACCATTATTTCTATTTATTTCAATTACAACAATTATTATAACAGCTTATTTTCTAAAATGACAACTATTTCCAGTAATTTTAACCAATATATAGCTTAAAGAATTGAAGAGCATGCTATAGATCATCTATTCCAACACCATGTAATAGATGAGAAAATGGAAGCACAGAGCAGGTAATGATAAATATGGTGTGTTCCCACATATGTTCTCATTTGTAACTTTAGCTATTTAAAGAGCCTGTCTAATGCAGTTTTAAAAGCTTTTACTCCAAAAATAATTTTGTTTTATTACTCATGGCTGCTAACTCTGAAGATCTATTTTTTTTCCTGAGGAGTTCATAGCAATGTCCCACTGTGTGAAAATTTGTTTCAGTGTTATTTCATAGAGTCTTCCTGTATTCCTTTGTTTCTGTTAAATTTCAGTTAATCATAGAATATCTCCTTGGGCATCCTAGTATTACCTTTTTTTTTTTTGCACATACCCAGGGTCAATAGAGCTTTATTCTATCCCATCCTGTTAGACTGGCTATTGAAGGATCTTCAATAGCTTTTTTTAGATGAATATCACTGGGACCTTTGAATTTTTACCATAAAATGTTAAGTGGAATCATTTCTCAAGTGTTGGGATATTCAGAATCATAATAATTCTACCAGGAAACAGTATGCAATCAACAACAACACAGAAATGAGCATTATTACAAAAGTAGTATACCAACAGAGGGAAGGTGATAGATCCTGAAAAATGATGGTTTATATGATCAGGGAGCCAAGGAAGCAGTGTAACCTCCTTTCCTCTTCCCCCATGGTGTTCTGAAGCCACTGCTGGCTGTATGCAATTGTATTTGGCAGCAGGGTCCCTAAAGAAGTGGGATTTCAGCCAAAGGAAATCAACCCACATGCTACCTTTGGCTTAGATGCCAGAGACTGTGGTTCTTTGGTATAGCAGATGACTATTTTCACCAAAGTATACATGCAAGAAGATATACAACTTATTTCAGATTTGCTTCCCATGGTTGGCATACTGCTCTGGATTGGTGGTACATCTAAAGATAAGATTGAGGTTGTATATCAGGTGTTATAAAGAAAGCCCAACATATAGTCCAAAGTTTTCATCAAAAACAAAAACAGAAAACAATCACTAAAGACTTTATATATTGTCCAATGGAAGAGTGATGTCCCCTTCCTTTTCTTTTCCCTTTCCTTTTCTCTTTCTTTGACTTTTCTCTCATTTTGAACAATCAGGAAGGCTGTCATGACTTATAGAATAGATAAAGTTATTGTGGATACAGCATTAAACTACATCTAAAGTTCTATCAACAACAGTATTGTTTAAAATCATATGGGGCAATGAAACCTTGATCAACCACAGGTGGCATATCTAAGCTAATGAGGGAAATAGTAGAAATGAGAGAAATTCTTTGTTTCTTTATCAGTTTCAATTTCATTCCCTAAAGAAATCTTTCTAAGGGTCCTTCAAACATAAAGTAGGTAATGATCTCAGTTCAATTCAACAAACATTTATTAAGCAACTGCTATTCAGAAAGCTTCATGGTATTGTCTGGAGATACAAAGACAAAATGAAAAAATAGTCCTTGCTCTCAAGGGGCTCTGTCTACTAATGGATACAAAACATATTCAGATAAATACATTTATTCATCTTTTACTATATGGATAAAGTCCATTTGGCACATATTATAAAAATCCATCTAATGGAAACCCTGTTTATATTCATTTCAATGAAAAAAATAATGTGGTATTTGACCCCTTTCTACCTCCAAAATCATCCCTTTACCATCCAAATAACAAATATCAAAATAAAATTTTAGCTAATTGCACTTTCTGGAAGGAGAAAAAGGCAATGTGTTACTGTCAAGACAGCAAGAGAGAGATGCAGAATGGGCCAGTGTTTTGTGTGTGTGTGTGTGTGTGTGTGTGTGAAGGTGTAATAAAGGGTTTTTTTTTTTATGTGGGGAGAGAGGAGAGGGAGAGAATGGTCTCTTCCCTCCCTCAAAATCAAAGGGTGCATTGAGGAAGAATTGGTCAACTGGTGAATCTGTATGGGTTATCAGTTTCTTATTGTCATTCTGAAACAGTTTGCATGATGTGGAAACTTCAATATCAGTGTTTCCTGTGAAACCTTCACCTGAAGTCCTCAGGCATTCAAGGCAGCTATAGCTGTCCTTGAATTTTCACTTCTTTAATGTTGTCTGCCCCTTAGTGTGTATTGTCTCATTATTCTGTCAATGTATGTGTCTTATTTGTGGTCTGCTGCATGGAGTAATTTATGCTTAAAGATAAGCATATATTGAAAAATGAATATAAATTACTATTGCTTAGTAAAAGGAAAATCCTTAAGTGAATGTCTTAATCAGGAGAAATAGATATACATAATAATTTGAGGAGGAAAAGAGTACAGGCAGGCCACTAGGGGAATCAGAAATGACTTGCCTCAGGAGACGGCATTTGAGCTAAGCCTTGAATGAACCTCAATGTTTGAAGATGTAGAAGTGAGATATGAGTATATTAGAGGAATGAGGAACTGCCTGTGCAGAGGCTTGAAGGATTGAGCTGTGGAGTGAAATATATAAATGGAAGGATGTATAATGTCTGTACAGTATTCCTGGGCAGGCGTATTAGAGCCAGAATATGAAGAACATTAAAAGTTCAACTGACAAGTTTGTATTTTATCATATGGGCAATTGGTAAAAACCATTGAAAGTTTTTGAACAGGAGATTGACTGACTTGTACTTCTGGAAGATTGTTTTGAATTATTGCAATAGTTGGGGGGGGGGGTAGGCAGAAGAGCCTGAACCAAGATGAATGGTCTCCTGAGTGAAGAGAGAGGCCTCCAAAGGTGAAATAGAGTGCAGAGTTGGAATTGAAACTGATTGCATATGACTGTTGAAAGCTACTGAAGAATTAAGGATAACTCAGAAGTAGGAACCCAATTGTGACTATTGAATGGACAGTTTTCTGTTTAGTAATGGGATAAAGTGAGATTTACTTAGTAATGAGAGAAAAATATTCAGCAAGGTTATGCATTGAGGTATACCTGAGTTGATTCAGTTTTGTGCCAAGTTCTCTTCCCTGAGTTGGCCATCATGGTTCACCTAACATCAGAGGAGGCCTGAAGCTCCTTGTTGCTATTTTGTTGTGAGGTTACCTGTCAATAATGTCAACAGCTTGAGCTTTAATCTCTGGAGTCAGTCAAGTTCAGAAGATAGTTTCAAAACCAAGGCAAAGCTACTATATATGCATGGGAGAAAGGGTTAAGCTGTCACTCCCACACTATTCACCTTGGTTGTAAGGATTATTAGTCTTCTAGGGGATATTCTTCCACTTAAATGACTTTAGGGTTCTTACTGGTCCACCTGATCACCTTCAGGAAGACTGACATTGGCAGCACTGATGGAGGAAAAGAAAAATTAAAGCAGAAGCTCAGCAAAAATAAAACTGTGTAACAGCCCACTGAAAGAGTGATTGAATGTGACAGGAAAAAGGGCAAGAAATCAGAGACTTTGCTCTTCCCACTTCCTTTGGGAAGGAATTGAATCCAGCTCTGAATGATCAGATTTTTGTGTTGAAAAATTCCAAGTTTTTTGCAGTTCACCATGTATCTCTCGGGTGACCTCAAGTAGGAACAGCACTAAGAAGATCAGGGATACATCACAAATGATGACCCTTCCTGCATGGTTGTTTGTTTGTTTGTTTGGTTGGTTGTTGGTGCTCATCATCAGTCAGGGAAATTACCCTCCACCCTTACCTAATTAGTCTTCCCTGGACCACCAGGCAGAAATGAGATTCCTATGGGGAAGGAGTACCAGATCTTTGCTCCATGAGAAGTCTTTGAGGGGCTGCTCTGCTTTTTCTCTACGGACTGTGAAGACACCATCAAGCCCCTCTTTGTTACTATAATGCAAAATGCCCCTCATCAGTGCCACTCCATGAGCCTCCAAGGCCTTTCTGAGGAAGAATTGTATGTATTGTGATCATTGGCTGCAATGTGAAAGGGCCAGTCAGTTCTAGATTACAGTAAGTAATTGACTCCAAATGGCCTTTCTTTTACCACTGCCCATGCCTATGCTCACTCTTCCAACATTGGATTGCCAATTGTGCTCTTTTGCTATGCCTAATGATCCTGTCTCTTGCCTCCTATCTACAGCTCCTCCCTTATGACAGGCATGATAAATATTTTTGCTCCTTGCCCTCTGGTCACTGTTATTTGTCCTTAGCAAACTGATTGGGATACAATTACTGTATTTGTCCCTTTCCCCAATACCAGAAATGTTTTAGACTCTTTGGGAGCTTTCAAGTCCTTGGTTCAATGACTTTCACAAAAGAATCACAGAAAAATTCCCGAGGCACAATTCTAGTTGGCTTTTCAAATGCCAAATATTAGTACAATAACAAACTACAAACTACCACCACCACAAAACACAACCAACAACCTGTTACCTAACGTAAAACACCTATGTAACAAGTGAACATTGTCAAGTACAAAGCAAATCCAAATAATGGTCAAGTCTATCAAAAGTCTTTTTTTTCTCTCTTTAAGCTTATACTAAACTTTGAGGGGGGAAAAGTTATTCTTGTTTGTAAGCCCATTTCTTTTGCTTTTTGGAATGGCAAATCCCAAGATTTCCTTTAATTTTTGTAAAAGCTGTCAGGTCTTATGTGATCCTAACTATGGTTCCTTGCTTATTTCAACTGCTTTTTCCTGGATGCTTGCAATTTTTTCCCACTTAGATGTGGGTTTTGGCTGTGATGTTCTTAAGATTTTTCCTTTTGAGTTTCCTTTAAGGTGGTGATAAGGGATTCTTTCTTTATTCTGCCTTCTGGCTCTCATAAATCTGGGTGGTTTTATCCTATGTTTTCTTGAAAAATTGTATCCAAGCTTTAAAAAATCATGGTGTAAAGTGATTATTGAATGAACATTCATTATTAAATTGTCACTCCTTGATCTGTCAGACAAAATATCAGATATTTTGCCTTTTATTTTGTTTTTTTCCCCCATCTTTTGATTTTGTACTACTAGTCCTTGCTGTCTGATGGAGTCATTAGTTTCTCTTTGGTCTGTTCTAGTTTTCAAAGAATCAATTTCTTGGATAAGGTTTACCACAAACTACTTATTCTCCTAACAAATTCTTCCTCTAGAGCTTTTGTTTAATTTTTAATCCCTTATTTCTTCTTATTTTCTTAACCTTTCTAATATTCTAAAGCCATAATTTCTTCTAGGTACTCATATTATTCTTATGGAAAATAAACTATTTTCCTTTGACTTTTTGTTTACCACAATTATGGAGTCAGAATTATAAGAACTTTGTATACTAGTAGGTGTTCCCTTTGCTTAATGTTTCTTCAGTTTTAAGTTCCTAAATTGAGACTATGTGACAGGGTCAACCATTAATCCTGTCCTATGCTTTTGGTTAGCTCTTGTTCCAGGGCCTCTGATATATTGTACTGACCTCTCTCTCCTAAGGTGCTGTCCCACCTTCCCACCTAGATCTAGAAATTTCAAAATGTTAGATGTTCCTTGCCCCCTCTAGGGAATGTTAGGGAGCTTGGATTCTCTGGGCCTAAGCTCTAAAGGGCTAAGTGTTATGGCACTGCTCCAGACTGGTCAATTACTACTGCCACTCACTAGTCTTTTTATGGTTCCCACTCTGGGGCTTTCTGACACTTTGCTTTTTTCCCCTGACCACCCCGCAATTTTCTCAGGTGATATTTCCATTCTTCATACCTCCAGACACCTAGCCTTTCAGGTTAAACATATATCTGAACATCTCTGGTCCTTTTAGGAGGCACCCTTGTGTCAATTCTGTCAAACCTTCTTTACTCATGTCCTTTGCCTTCATGCAGTTGGATAAAAGTATCTTCAGTGATTAATTGAAGCTCAAATGTGAACTTCCCTTCAGGGCCAGGCACAAGGACACTAAAGAGACTCTTATTATAAAGAATAAGATAATTATTGAAATATATATATATGTAAAAGATTTTATTAAGAACATCAATTTATGGAAATGGAAATTCATTTTCCTCTGAAATATGAGTAGTTTCAGTAAATGTCCTCATATCCTGAAATAATCTGGAAAAATTAGAAAATCATTACTGGAGTTCCAAATTATCATTTATTACATATGATTAATTAAATATATAATTATTATAACATTTATGTTCTTCATTATTGTATTTATATTTAAAATTTTATAATTTTGTATTTATGTTCTTATCTACTTCATGCTACCTATTTTGAAAAATAGCAGAATTACTTCAAATTAAACTAAGATCTAAATTTCAGTATGGCTCAACCATATGCAAGCTCCATATTTAGCCTTTCAATTTTGTTTTCTCATCTTAAAAAAAAATACTGGTCATTATAGCTGCCATGGATGCTCTTTTGTCTCTACATACTGTTACCACATAACGCGTTGTGCATTTGATACGGATATTACCTTATTGCCATAAGGAGCTGCCATTATTTTAGACACCAACTGATTTCATGATAGTGTCAAATTTCTTTCACATATGCTTATGCTTTTGTGCAGATGACCCCCCAAAACATCTGCTCGTTTTGTGGTGGTATCTGCTGTTTCTTTTTTAGAATTTGACCTGTCTGTCACTTTGCTAATGGGAAGGTACAATATTTCATTAGAGTGGATCTCTTCTCTGGGTTTTTTGCCATTGGTATTAATTATGAAAATTTTCAGTTCATTATTTTTGAACTTTTACTCCTTACATTTTCATGATCATTAAGCCTATTATTTTACTTAACCTCTTTTGTTTGAAAACTCAAAGCTTGGCAGATAAAAGTCTTATTTGAATAAACCATTTGCTTTTGAAGATAGATCTTAGGAGGACACAAAGTTGCAATGTGATGATATTAAATGTGCATTTTATTAGGAACATAGTAATTCATAATGTACCATGATTATTGAGGCTAATACACTATGTATACTTTGTGGGTTTCACATTATAGTGGCAGTAGCTTTTTATTCTAAAATAGCTTCTAAAATAGCATGTCCATAACACAAAGGCTTATTAAAATAGAACCTTTTTGGGTGGGTGGAGGCAACTTTTAAGTTTTAATAGCAGAGAATAGGTTTAAACCTTATCAAAAGTTCATGAAAATATATTTTTAAAAATGAACTAAGTCAGAAAAATGTTATTTTGGAGATAAATCAGTTCAAACCTTTCCCCAAACTCCTTCTTGCTACTAATTTTATAGAAATCTAGACATTTATTTTAGTTTTCTCAAAATTGAGTATTCCAGGAAACAATGAAAATTCAAATAATTGGTAGTTAATATTAATGACATTAAACAGTAAAGTAGTTCATTGTGATGAAATATCTCCATACTAAATTTTGACAATTTCTAAAAAGTTAGAGTCATTTTTATCTTCTCCAATGTCTAAATACTAAGATATGTTTTATTTAAAATTAAGCACTTGGCTGTTTATTATTAATTTTAAAAAATCAAACTTTAAGGAAATGGAAATGTTGATTAAGCTGATGCATTAGGTGATTTTGTGATGAACAAAATTAATTTTCTTTAATTTCATTTACTATATTGATAAATAAGACATTATAATGTTTTGCCTGACCACTCAGCTGAGAGTGAACTTGGGCCCAAGATGCCAACTTAAGGTTTAAAATCAAAGTAAGAAACAAAAACAAAAAACCTACCCACAAGAAAACTATCCATATAATGATGCATTTGGACTGTTCACTCATTTTCTTTTAATCACTTTCAATTGCCTACCTTCTTACACTCTCACATTTAAGTCTGTTATTATTTAACTTCTCCCTGCCCCGGTCCCCCCCACTTGTTGCTTTTGCTCCATTGATTCATTTTTCTCACTAGCCTGTCATGCTGCCTACTACATTCCTTTGACTTTGGAAGAATTGATACCAGTGCCAGTTACCTTGAGGTACTGCCTTTAGCTGTCATCTCTACAGAGCTTTTGTGCCTTTTACCCTAATACCCACTATGGGGGACAAACAGGATCAAAAGAGGCTTTAGTTATGGCATTGTACTGAAGTGTGTCATAGTGTCATGCTAGCAGAGGGTTATTGTGCTCTCAGTCTCCCTTGCAGAGAGGAAGACAAAACTTTGGAATAGCAATTCCAAATGGAAGACTTTTCTCCTTCAAATGCTAACTTTTTGCCAACCAAATGTACACGTTGTAGTTCTTACACGTGAAACTCTTCACAGATATGCAGGTTGTGTGTGTTTTTTGTGGATGTTGAGCAAGATGCAGAGACAGTCCAAAACGTCTTCTCCACCCGTGGCTGAAGTTAGGTCCTCCTGTTTAAAGGACAGTTCCCAGCTGGTGAAAGAGATTAGTGACAATCTCAAGTAAAGGATTTAAAAAACAAATCATTTATGAAGCAACTACTAGGTGCAAGACATTATACTAAGCATTTTATTGTTGCAGCAATCAAATGGGCATATGCGTTATTATTATCTCCATTATATATTTGAGGAAACTGAGGTCGATTGACCAAGGGGCTTGACTGTGGCCAATACAGTTAGTTAGAATCTGAGAACAGTTTGAACTCAGGTCTTCTTGTTTCCAGCCCCAGTGCTCTATCCAATGTAGGAACTAGCTACCTGTGGCAAACAGGGATGGCCAGAGGCACTAATGTACATTTTATAGAATGACAGCCTGAAAGTGCATTTTATTAGTTTTCATTTGATATTTGTTGAAGACAAACATGAATTACTTTTCTTTTAGGTATGTTTTTAGAAATATACTGAATGCTGTTTATCTTATGTGTACTTTATGGTCATTCAGAGTGACATTGTAGAACAAAGAAAAACTCAGGGGAGAGCTCTATTTCCTTTTGCTTTGTATTATTTTTACACTGGTACTATAAACATGTGGGACATTCATCTGAAGAAGTAAATTATAACATGGGAAAGTGGAGAATAATATTTCATGAATGTGTACTAGATCAATATTAGATATTTCTCTCAAAATGTAGGCTTTTGTTTTGTTTTTAACATAACTTTTCATAATTAAAATGAAATCCTAGTGTTAAAGGATTACTGCTTTAAATAATTGGATTTTTGTCTTTTGTTTCAATGATCCTTCTATATTAGAGGGAACTTAATGTATCTTGGGATATGCAATATTTCTAGATTAGAACATTCTTGTTACATAATCCCTCAACTTTAATAAACGAATGAATTCTCCGAAGCAAGGAAGCTTTTAAAGAAAATAATATAGCACAATAAAAAATACTTTTAAGATGTAGAAATGAGAAAAAGGAATACTTTTCAACATGTTGACAAGTTTGAATAATCATTTGAGAATGCTGAAAATGACTTCTAAGTAGTAAATATTTAATGTATAAATGTTTTATTATAATAACATCTAGAGAAATTATATTTAATTTTGAAGAACCACTGCATACTCTGTAGGATGACTCATTATATATAAATCTAATATTTGAATAATAATATGAATAATAATGATGATTCTGTTGAATCTCTTTCTTTGGTAATGATAATTTTTGTCTATTTCTTAAAGTAAATGTCTCAACTTCCTTAATTGTATGCCCTAAAGTAGAATACTAGGTCTGAGAGAAAGTATTAACAGAATGATCTATACTTGGAAGAAAAGGAGTAGAGGAAAGAAGTAACATGCTTAGGCCTACTTACCATTGAAATGACAGAAATATACAACATTCCCTACTCTTCTGCCTCCTTATTCAAGCTTCTAAATAATAGAGAATCCTACCCTCAGGGGAGATATTGAGCCAGGATCAGGATAAGCACTAGAGAGTGTTAAGAGGGGAGGAAAGTGCTTTGCTTGAGGCATGGGTCTATTCCATCTGGAACCCTCTTAAAATCCTTTCACCAGCCCTGAAATCAGAATTGGAGACCTCAGGCTAGAAACTGAGCTGGGGGCAGCATTATTAGTGGAGGGTGGGAAGAGACATACTGAGAGACAGAGACAAAGGGGAAGAAGAGACAGAAAGATAGACTGCCCAAAAGAGGAGAGCAGAGAGACACAGACAGACCGACAGACAGATAGACAGACAGAGAACACACACACACACACACACACACACACACACACACACACAGAGAGAGAGAGAGAGAGAGAGAGAGAGAGAGAGAGAGAGAGAGAGAGAGAGAGAGAGAGAGAGAGAAGGAGACAAATACACCATGCTTCTGTTCTGTCACACTGCTGACTAGATATAGAGTTAGTAGTTAGAGCTTTCATAAACTTATCATCTAGGACCACTTGCTATTTAGAAATGTTTCTAAATGAATAACTTTCTGTTATTGTGAGTACACATTCCTGCTTCCTCTGAGTTGGGCTGTGTATAAAGTCAGTGGAGCCAGAATCGGGGTTCATAATGGTAGTGAAAAAATTTAGTTAGTAAAAATGTAATAATATGAACATATTACAGGGAAGAAGAGGGAAGGACTTAAAACCAAAACTTGGAAATCAGTAAGAAAAACAAGCAAACAAATAAAAAACCCCAAACAACCCCCCCAAAAGAAGAAAAGAAAAGAAATCAAGAAGAAAGATAGGCTTTAGATTATCACAAACATTGACTTAAAATATGTGTGTGTATATATATATACATATATATACCTATTTCTAGTTTTTCCAGTCCCTGAAGCAAAGGAACATAATAAATAACTTATTTATGAGACAGATAAAATGCAACTTCAGTTGGTCAATAAATACTAAGTATCTAGTGTGTGAAAAGGCACTATGCTAAGTGCTGGATTCATATTAAAAAAAATAAAAGACAAAAAACACTTTCTGACTTCAAGGAACCAACCACCCAAATGGAGGAGATAACATGCAAAAAAAAAAAAAAGTACAAACAAGCTATATTCAGGTTGAATTGGAAATAAAAGGAAGGCACTAGAATTAAGAGGGGTAGGGAAAGACTTCTTGTAAAAAGTGAGATTTTATCTGGGACTTGAAGGAAGCCAGGGAAACCAGGATATGGAAATGAGGAGGTAGAGTATTCCTGGCATGAGAGAGTAGGTGAAGATGCCCAGAATCAGGAGATGGAGTGAATTTCTTGTTTGAGGAATAGCCAGGAGTCCAGTGTCACTGCATTGCAGAGTACACTGTGGGGTATAAGGCGTTAGAAGACTGGAAAGGAGTAGCTGGGTTATAGTTAATACTGGAGGTTATAAGGGAATAAGTGGAATTTATTGAGTGGGGGTGGGGTGGGGTGGGGTGACATAGTCAGATCCGTGATTGGCAGCTGAATGGAGGATGTACTGGAGTCAGGAGAGACTTGTGAGGGGAAGGCAAACCAGAAGGCTATTATTTTACAGGAAGCCTTCCACAAATCCATCTGAATTCAAATGACTTATCCTGTATATAACTTGTTTGTATATATTTGGTACCATATTCCCTCCCCCACTAGATTGTAAGCTCCTTGAATCCCTCCTAGAGGGAATCTGTTTTTCTTCTTGATATCCCCAGCAATTAACACAGTAATGGGCATTGAATAAATGCTGATTTTTTAATTGATATTGGAATAGTCCACACATGAGGTAATGCAAGACTGGGAAGGTAAAAATCTTTTCCAGGTTTGTTAATTACTTAAACTTATTTAGATCTTTAAGTTGAAATCAGTGATCAACCTTTTTTGTTATTTGTTAGAACCTATCATTTCACTCATGTAGGCAATTCCTGATAAGGAAAATGTCTTCATGAATGCAGATCAACAACTTTTCTGTGACTTATAATCTTAGAGAGTTTCTTAGAGACATTCAGAGGTCATTTACTCGCTGAGAGTCTCATGACTGGTATATATTAGAAGGTACACTGGAATCAGTATTTTACCAATTCTGGTGGGCTCCATACTACTGTGCCTCTCGAATGTCTTTTGGCATAAAAATTAATCTGAATGGCAAAAACTACTTTGGATACTGAATTGCTGGATCAAATTAGGGCATCTTCCTGTGAGATCATAGATACACATAACAATTCACTTTTGATTGCTTTATTGAAAGCATATTGTGGAGTTGTCTTATCATTTGCCTAAACCTTCCATGATAGTCTTAACTACTGATGAATGATAGAACAGAGTAAACATGACACCTATCAAATTATTTTCTCTGTTCTTCCTGGAACATAGCGAACCTTTACTTTGTTTAGTAATATAAGCCTAAAAGTTGTCAAATAGCAAGATTCATGTGTGGAGTATTCTAGCTAATCCAGTCTTCCTTGGGTAGGCTGAAATAGAAAGAGAGACCCCATGTTATCTTTTTAGTGTTTAGTATCTACCATCCTTATTTAATTCCTAAAAAGTTAATCTAAGGAGAGATACTATCGGTATTAGAATTTAAAGTTTAAATGAAGAAGATTACTAATGTGGTTAAATGAATTTTATCCATTTGTTGCTACTTTTGGAATGAGTACAGTTTATCATCAGCAGGTTGTTTGAGCTTTCACAATCTATCTTTCCTGTCAATCATTCCCCTAAAGCAGATATGGAAACCTGTGCTTATCTAGGCTTTGTAAGACTCTGGAAATACAGAGCAACAGATGTTGTAGTCTGCACAATAATATGTATCCTGGATACAACTCTTTATAGAGTGCAGATTGATTCTTAGAAAAACAAAAATTTAGCAAACAAATGACAATAAATTGCTGACTGCAGCAGTAATTACTTATGAGTAACTATAATGGTCTTGTCTAAATGATATATCCAATTCTGTGCCTATATATTTTTTAAAAGTGCAAATACAATTATGAGAGACCTTTTAAAAGGAAGAATTCTTGAATTGAGATGGAGAGAGTAATCTTGAACAAACTTCTAATTTCTAGAGATTTATTTTCCCCTTAAAATGGGCAGAAAATATTACTACTGCTCATTAGATTTATAAACAAGCTCCATTATCTTTTAGATGATGATTTTTACCTTGAGTAGTAACAATGACTTTTCTTTGATTTTATACAAGTTTGGGAAAACTTATTTCTGTTATATAAGTTATACATCTGAAAAATTTTACTTATTTATATACTTTACTGGAGTTATGATTTCATGTGAGTAGAGTATCCTTAATGAGAATTTCCTCCACCAATGCAAATTGTCTTTGTAAGTTTCTTTGTAAGTCTCTTTACAGACTAAAGTATTAAATCCATCAGTCAACAAGCATTTACTAAGTACCCAATCTATAGGGTAAGACACTGTATGCATTTTTATGTATAAAATGTAGATCAAAGTATAAATCAAGAATTTTAAATTATATGCTAAGAAACTGAAACTGTTTTACAAATAGGTTGTGGCTCAGTATTGTGCAAATATTTATATGTATATATATATATATATATATATAAATACACAAATGTGAATTAAAGCATACATATATGCTTTATGATGTGAATTCGAAATAACAATACATTTTGGTATAGATATAAAATGAATGGTGTTGCTAATGTTATATAGATCCATTTTCATATTTATGGCTTCAATTTGATGTTTACCCCCCAAATTAGATGTTTATCCCTTAGTTTTGTGAGACAAATCAAATAGTTTGGTAAAGTAGCATGTCTTACTTATATTAAAGCAGGCTATTTCCTCTCTGTTTGAGTTCAAACCCAGATCATCAATTGGTGTGACATGTATAATTATTCTATAGTCTTCAATTAATTGAAGAAAAGGATATACTAGGGAGGATTTAAAATATATCAGAAAATACATGAAATAAGAATTTTTATAAGAAATACATAAACATTTACTCTTCCATTTAATTTAATAAATTATATTAGTTGTCTTTGCAAAGCACTGTCAAGTGCTAGAAATAGAAAGATAAAAATGAAATGATTCTTGGCCTCAAAGAGCTTACATTCAACTCAGGGATACAGTATCTACACATCAAAGTCAATATAAGTTTAAGAGGGAGAGGAGACTGACACTTGTAGAAATCAGGAATTCTGCATAATAGGTGGCAACTGAACTGAAGTTCAAAAGAAGAATATGGGGAAGCCTGTGGAAAAGAAAAGTGGTGAGAGGTTGAATGTCTGATTTTCAGATGAGCTAGTAGACAAGTTCAGCCTTGAACAAGTATATGTGAAGGAAATTATCCTGAAATGATTGCCAAGTAAAGTCAGATGAAGTATGTAGGATAGGTACATTAGTGACAGGAAAATTTGTTAATAACTGATGATAAAACTGATAAAACAACAATTTAAAAACATTTTGTATGATGTGCAATATTAGAATTTGGAGAAAATATAGTTGTCAAGTATTTAATTTTCTTTAATGTTATTGTTAATTGTGTTTTATGTATGCCATCTTTCTAGGAATTTCATGTGGTTTTTCTGCTTTTCTACTTTTAAAACTTAAAATTTTCAGTACTTGTTTATTATGAGCTGAATCTCCCAAATTATTTGAAGTGAGGAAGTCAAATTAATACTTACCTAGAAATCTTCATCACTTGGCAGAAAAGATATCATTTTCCAGATCTTAAAAATAGCTTCCCCCCCCCCCTCCCAGTTTTCCAGTTTACTAACCCAGTGAATAATTTCTAAATCTTGATTATTGGTTCTTCAAGTCACTTGAATTCTTTAAAAATTAAATTTTCTCCTTTTGACTTTTGTGCTTAATAATATTTAAGTTACTACTTGCTCTCAAAGTTATGCTAACCTGTTTTTGTAGTATTTCAGTAATAATAAAAATCATAATGATAAAAACTAACGTGTATAATAGTAATTATCATGTGCTAAATACTTTACAATTATCTTATTCCTCACAAAATCTATAAAAGGTAGGGACTATAATAATTCTCATTTTACAGATGAAGAAACTAAAGTAAACAGATTGGTTCACTCAGAGTTATAAAGCTAGTAAGAATCCAAGGCTGAATTTGAACTCAGGTCTTTTTGTCTTTAGGTACAGTGCTGTATCCAGTAATTTTACAGCTGCCCTTGTCATTCAATTATTTCTTAAAGCAAAAACTGCAGACTTTTAGAAGTCCTGTGGATAATCTGAAGTTGATAATTTTTGGACATTTGAATCCTAGAAATAGTATTTAGTGATGAATCTCTTATAAATCATTAGAACAAAAAACACTATTCCTTTAAAAAATAAAATTATTTATAAGGTTCTAAGTTGATTGGATATTTTGCACATAGCAATATTTATTAATATTTAACTTATAACTTATGTAGAAGTGATTTAATTTTTCTTGGTTCAAACTTTTGATGCTTTTTTCATCTGGAAATTGTTGCCATGGAATAGATTTCACATCTGTTGATAAAAATTAAAATAGAGGAGGTGAATGGCATAATTTAAATTGGGTATGTTATTACAAGTCTAATGTTTCAGTACGAAAGGCAGTGATATTTGTGGTATTACCCTGAAGCCGTGTAGACTGAGATGTTTTTCCTTTGTACATAATCTGTATTTTCATAATGAAATCAAGATTGAAAGAAAAAAAACCACAGGATGAGGGCAGGTGACTGATCAAATTTCTGTTCCACATTACACGATCAGTAAAGTTTGCCAGTCTGTCAGAGTTGACACCATGATGTGTGGGATCGATTGGGTATTTTAAATTGGAAAAGGGATACAAGACAAAAGCAAACAGCCTCTGAAATGTCTTTCAAAATGTTTGGAAGAGGATTTGTGCCTACATGAAAAATAGAGAGGTCTGAAGATAGACATATGAAAACACTATGAACATTTAAAGCAATTTTCTCCCATTTTCATTTCTCATTTTTTCTATTTTCCTTCAGAGTCCCTCTTTCCTTATTTCTTTTGCTTAGTCTTTAGGCTTAACAGTAGCATCTGTAGGTATTGCTTAGACCAGCTAGTGGCATTAAGGATGAAAGATGTTGTAAACTGCAAATAAACTGACCTCTTTTGCAATATAGAAAAGAGGATTTAGTGTTATACATCATTAGCCTTCAGTTTTCTTCTAGACAACATTGCCCATGATACTGAGGGATAATACATAATATTGGTCACATAATAGACATTTGATCAATTCTTATTGGTCATTTGGATCAAAGTACATAAGAGAACTCACTAGATGAAATAGCTGATCATCTAAACCCTTAAGTGGCTCACAGAAAAAAATATTTAAAAAATAAATGGCTATAAGCTGAGTCCTCTATGTGATTATTACCAATTAATATTTGCTAAGAAGTACTGAAAGCATGTCACCCTCAGTGTTTGACAAATAAATTATAGAATAATAGAAGGACTTCAGAGATCTTTTAATACAACCTTTATCCAAATCATTAATTCTCTTTACAACATCACCATCAAGTTTCTAATCTAGACATCTACATTCTACTTAAACACTTCTAATAACGGGGAATTCAGTGATCATAGTATCATAGATCTAGAGGTAGAGGGGTTGTAAGGGTATTGTTAGTCTAGCCTCCTCAGATTACAGATGAAGAAACTGAAAGGTTCAAAGATGTGTCTAGGATCCTACAGGTAGTAAACATTATACACATTATTTGAACTCAAGTCATTGGACTCAAGAACCAGTGTTCTTTCAAGTAGGAAGTCCTTCCTAAGTGGATTTCTTTATGATTCTAATCATTAGGAAGTCATATAATATTCTATTTTAGAAATTTTGTACGTTTCCTTTATGTTGAGTTAAAATATGACCCCCTTAATTTCCTTCCTGGTTCTGATTCTTTTTGATGCCAAGAAGAACAATCCCAATTCCTTTTATTTTCACATTAAAACTCTGTAGCTTCCATTGATATCCCTAAGTATTTCTTTATACGCCTAAATATCTCCTCCTCTTAGTCTTCTCCAGTTTGTCAAAACTTCACTTCAGGGAATCTGTGCTCATTGCTGTGGGTATTACTCCCATAATTGCAGATTACCACCCATTTATCTTTTTCAATTTCTTTCATTATTTTCCCATAGATCATAGACAGAAGACCTATTCAATGTGCTGGAATAAGTCCTTGTAGGGTTTCAAAAAGTATATATTTGGGAACTGTAGCAATCAGGTTGTGGATCTGTTTTTCAATTGCTCTTGGTTTATGTCTAGCCCATTTTTATCTTCTGATCACGTATTTTTGGATGATATCATTTACACCACTCTTAAATACATAATATCTTTGCAAATAAACTATAGAGTACTTATATCCCCCATTGATTAATTCTAGTTATTGGTACTGGATTTTAGAAGCTCAATGAAAAGGCTTAGTTTTTAGTTGTCTACTTTTAAAATGTGACATTCAGAATTTCACACAAAGCTCCAAATATAGTCTGATTGGAACAGTGTATGAAATCAATTGTTCAGAATACTAAGCTTCTAATTAGTGCAGTTTAACATTGTATTTATTTAACTTTTGGCTGCCACATTTGTTCCATTTAAATGACTTGACCCTTAGATCTTTTCTTTTTTAAATCATCTAAGGTACATCTTACTCATCCTATAAAAATCCTTTACATTTATCTTTATTAAAGTTCAATTTATTGACTATATACACTTGATATTTTCTTGCCATGCTGCTTTATTCCACCTTCCTCAGATTGGACACTAGCTTCCATCCTGTGTTCCTTATTTGTGAGCATTTATCAAATGTAAGCTTCCTCCATACCCATCACTCTGTTCTTTAGATCTTCCCTCTGATATATTGCCTTGTGTATCCTCCCCTCAACCTTTCCAGATTTCTACTTCTTACTCTAGGATCATCAATCAAATTAGGACTACCATTGCTGGAAAGAACATGCTTACCTTGTGACTCTATTCACCATCCCCATAACTACCCAGATCAAAACAACCCTCTCTGATCACCTATTCAGGAATGTGAGTGAGCCTTCTTGTGAAGGCAGAGCTCCTTTGCTCATTTGTATTTATAACCACATCTATTAGCATAGTGACTGTTACATAATAAATGCTAAATAAGTTAATTTTCTTTCATTCATTAATTTACCTTTCCAGATTATTATCCAACATGTTATTTCACTTTTTCCAGTTGAATATTATTCAAAATTTTATGATGATCATTTTTGCCATCATCCAAATAGTTTTGTCTTTTTATCTATTTCCAAGACAAAATAGATTGCAAGTCAACTATGTGTTTATTCTGAGCTGCTAAAAATAGGCAATTAATGTGTTTTTCTAAAGTAAAAAATTAAACCATTATACCAAGTATTGAGATTAGCTGAATTTTCAAAAATTATGTTCACACTGATTTTTTTCCCTCTCTTCTTTAATTTATTGACTATGGAGGAAGCTAAGTTTGAAGTTCTGATATTTACTCTGCATAGCATGAAATATTGGGATTTGTGTCTTCACTGCTTCTGAAATGTAATCAACTCCCTTCTCATGTACTAGTTTCTTAATCCATCGCTCGTCCTTCTCACTCTTGTTTTTCAAACTATAAATGATGGGGTTGAAGGTAGCTGATAGAGTGAAGTAGTTGAGGTCAAAATGGCTCTTCAGCATGGTCATCAATATTTCATGAGATGATGGTCAGACTCCCAAAGGTCAATGCTGACCAACTGCCACCATTAGCGAGACAAGCACAGGAACCACAGAAATGGCAGAACTATACAGACCTCTAGTCCAGCCTTAAACACAGTAATCGAGGGAAGTAACCCCTATAGAGAAGGGGCCAACCATCCCCACCAACTTGCCAAACAATTACCACACACGGTAGGTAAGCTAGCCTAGATGAAGCAGCAAGGCACCCTAAAGGAGAGCCAGGATGCAACATGTGCCAAGCAAATCAAACTACCACAATCACCTTGACCATTAGCTCCCCTTAGACTCTGATGGAGACCTCCTAGGACTCTGAACCCTGAATCCCAAGAATCTTGGGAAATAGCAATGATTCTAGTCCAACATCATCCTTGGAAGCAGCCCCTGTGGAGATGTCATCTGGTTCACTACTGCAGGAGCTACAACCACACCCACACACCCATGCCCACACCCACACCCACGCCCCTCCCCCCCCACACAGGCATGTGGCAAAGTAGATAGTTGGATTCAAATCTGGCATCAGACACGAGCTGTGTGACCCTGAGCAAGTCATTTAACTCTATTTGCCTCAGTATCTTCAGCAGTAAAATGATCTGGAGAAAGAAATGGCACACTACCTCAGTATCTTTGCCAAGAAAACTCCAAATGGGTGGGGTCCTGTTATTACAAATATTGATCTTGGTATTTGTTATTGATCTCTATGGTCAGTTGATATAGACCAACTAAACTGTCACTGAGCTCTGATGATTGGCAGTTGATAACTTGCTGGATACAGTTTAATCCAACAAAATTTATTAATTACTATCAGGAGAGGCAGGGACAGAAAAAGGATATATGAATAATAAAGGATATCTTAAATCTAAACTAAAGTGTCTAACTGTAACCCAAACCCCTCTGTCCCACAAGGGACGTCTTCATGTCTGAGATCACATCTAACCTGACTCCCTCTCTCTCTAAAGATATATCTAACTTACTAAGCTATCCTAATAGTTTATCTTAAATTATGTAATTATCTTTACTTATATTAAAATATCTTTCAGCTGCCTCAAACTGATGATCAGCTGAATGCAGTTTGTTCTGTCTCCTCTCTCAGCAGGGGGTCAAAACTGATGCTATTTCAGTGAGAGTACCCCTTTTCTGATGCTTTTCCTTCTTTGAAAGGAAAAGTAGTCACTTCACTCAATCTTCCTTAGTTCTCAAGAAGTTTCCTCTCTTCTCCAAAATAACTCTGACAAAACTCACTGAGTTATCTGAGCCAGCCCTCCAATCACCTCCTCCAAGCAAAGAAGCTCCCAGAGAGAGAGTCCTTTCCCACCTTTCTTTCCTTTTCTAAAATTCTCTTCCCATCACTCACAGAAAATGCCTTCCTTCCTTACTTAAAGGACCCATGGTAAAAACAAAACTTTGTCTTATACTAAATACTTGTTACTAACTTGGTTAATTAACTAATTTAAATTCTTATCATTACAGTCCCAAAGATACAGAAACAACTAAAATATAATTATATATTTTTATTTATATATTATATTTAACTTATATTTTATTATATTTATATATTTAATTTATATATTATATTTAAATATAATGTTTAAAATATATTTATATATTATATATAACTAAAATATATGAAATATTGGTAGTTCTTGCACATGTAGGATTGTTCTTTATAGAAAAATGATTTAAAAAAACTGAAGGAAATGAGCTTAATTGCAACCACTAGCTAACAGAGCTGTGGTCATAATTGCAAAGATCTTATCAGAGAAGATAAAGGTCATATATTATAACTACACAGTCATGTTTCAAAAATTAATTAAAAATAAAACTTAAATTTTCCCTCTCAATACTCATTATTATATTACATGAGCAAATTTAATGCTTCATTTCCTAAATGATGAAGTAATTATTTTATCTTTAATTTTATTATTAAGGAAAATATGATAGGAGATTCCTCATTCCAACTTTTCTGAAAGAGTACTTAGATCTTATTCCCATGTTTCTGTTTCAGTTGAGTGAAAGTATGAGGAGTAATTATAGTGGCCTCTAATATGCACAAGCCTCCAATTATCTAAGAGTTAATATACTTCCAGAAAACATGCAGTTTACTCCGCTTTGGCTATATCAGCATCATAATCATATTGGAAATGCCAAGTTATTTTGAATAGGCTTTATACTCATTTATGTAATTCTCTGATGATGCTTAGCATAAGAATACTTGGAAAATTTTATGCAAGGAAACGATAAAATAGAGGTGACAAAATTTTACTTTACATAAAATTGGGCCTTGAATTACGGTCTTCGATTTTCCCATGCTTACTTTTGGCATGTTAAGTTTGTATTACTCTCATCTTGGTAAACTAGAGAGCAGATGTGGCTTTTTTCATTCTTGTATGAAGGGATTTTTATCCCTTATTCTGCAATGTTTTACATTTTACTTAGACTTTCTGAAAGGAAAGATTTTATTTTCTTCTGCTGCAATTCATTAGACTCATAGAAGAAATATGCCATTTAAAAAAACTCATCAAAACCCCCAAACTATAATCAACCTAACAGAAAATAAACAGCACCAAATAAACAAAACTGTCTTGAGCTGTACCTGGCTTACGTGGATTATTTTGTATATTCAACAGTTTTTGTGTTAAACAAAATAAACATCGATGTTTATTCTGTCATTTGAGCACAGGTGGACACTTGGGTAGCAAGCACCATGCAGTGTAACACATGGCACTACACAACATGGGGGCAAAGAGCAGGCATCCTGACCTAGCAGTCATTTTATGGACACTTTGCTTGTCTCTGTTTTCTCATGTAGTAGCTACCATTCAGGTTCATAAAGAATGCTGTGTCTGTGCTATTTTATTAAACCTTTACAAGACAATTATCTCATATATAAAATGAACCAAATTTAGTAAAAATCTGACCACCAGTGTAAAGCCAATCTGAAATTTTAGATTTTTTTCATCTTGGTATATTAGACATTTCGTCCATGTCCTTTATAATGTTGGCACCTTGTGCATATTAGATGTAATCATTGCTGAAAGGAAACTTGCATCCATCTGGAAGCAATAAACTTTTCTAAAAGACTGCACAGTGTTATTGAATCCTGTGACTTCTTACTGTGAGTGAAATTAAGGTTTGATGCAGTTGTGTCATATCATATTGATATCAAATTTATCTTTATAAAACAGTGATAAAAGTATTACAGCATCAAAGAGAACATGGCATATTATAATTTTATAAACTTTGCTTTGCATATCTCAGGAGAAAATTACATGCAAAATTTATTTTTATAACTAGCAAAGACTATTTAAGATCTTCTCAAAGCTTTTATATTATCAGGGATTGTAACATAAATATTTTGGGGGGGGGGGCTTCTACTCATATCTAAGCATTAGAAAATGGAAATTAAGTACCAAGTTTCATCATCATCTTATATTGGATACATTTTCTATCTTTTAAAAACATGTATTTTTTAACTTAGGAATAATATATCCTTATGTTTTGAACACAGAACTCCAAGAGTTGAGTAATTTTTAAGGTCATACTTTTTGAAAAGAGCTTTTGGGCCTTTTCAGAAATATTTAATAACTTTCATAAGTTTGATTTTTCTGTTGAAAATAATATTTGTTTTTAATTGAAAGAGGAAAAAGGTTCAGATTTTTTGGTGAGGAATTTTAGTATTATGAAATGATAGCTTAACCTACGAAGTTTATTTAATATTTTTGGATCTGTAAAAGTTCAATTAAAAAAATTAAACCTGTCCCTTATGCCAAAGCTCAACATTCATTTAATTTAGAGAGACAAAGGATGTTTTAAACAACAAGTTGATATATGTTTTATTTGTAACATGCTAATTGTTGAAAAAAAACCCAATTACATATATATAGTCTATATGAATTTCTAGATTTTCATTAATAACAAAAATCTGATTTTATTAGATAGATGAGTGTCCTTAAATCATTCTTTTTTTCCTCCCAAGGTACTCACTATCATTGTATTTCCCCCCAAATAACATGTAGATACAAATCTAATAATCATCTTCTGACAATTTGCAATCCATGTTCTCTCCCTCCCTCCTATCCTTTCCCCCTCCCCAAGATGGCAGATAATGTGATATAGGTTGTGCATGTGCTATCATTCAATTCATATTCCATGTTCATCATTTGAAAGAAGACATATAATGCTTATAATAGAGAAAAATTCACAAAGGAAATAAAATGAAGATTGGCATGTTTTAATCTGCATTCAGATTCTATAAGCTTTTTCTATGGCAGTGGATGCCTTTTTTTCCATGTGTCTCTTGGAGTTGTCCTGAATCCTAGCATTGTTGATAATAAGTCATTCACAGTTGGTCATCGTACATTATTGTTGTTAATGTGTACAATATTCTCCTGGTTCTGCTCACTTCACTGTGTATCACATCATATAAGTCTTTCCAGGTTTTTTGTGATCATCATTTGTCATCTCTTAATTTTCCATTAGAATCATATACCTGAAAGACATTCCTCTGTTGATGGAGAGTATGAGTTGACTCCAGCTCACTCTTGTATCCTACTTCAGACATTACCATCCATGAGATCATTTACTTCTTAATTACTCTCTATTACCCATATCAATTCCCCCACCCAATTTACCATTCCCTTAACTTACAACAATCCAATTTAGTTCCTCCTGTGCATTTATTACAAAGTAGTCTTATTGGTCTTACTGTCTTTACTCACTCTCCTCTCCAATTCATTCTCTGCTCAGTTGCCAAGTGATACAGTATTTGTAAAGTATGAGCCTGATTATGTAACTCTAATTCGTGAAGTTTTATTTCTTACCTCTAGATTCAAATATGGACTCTAACCAGTCTTTAAAACCCTACACAACCTGCTTTAAACTTAACTTTTTTTAACTGAATGTATCTTCCTCCCCTTTGTAATTTGTACATTCTAGCGATTTACTCTTCCTCATACAATATTTTTCATCTACTACCTCTTTCCCTTTGCAAAGGGAATGGATGCTTCCTTCTCACCTCCACTATGTTGAAAACAGTTTTCTACAAAGTAAAGATCAGGTGCCATTTCTGATAAGAAACCTTTCTTGATTTCCTAACTTCTTAATAGTTTTCCTATAATCATTTTGCATTTTCCTCCTTTCTTTCTCCCTATTCTCTCTCTCTCTCTCTCTCTCTCTCTCTCTCTCTCTCTTTCTTTTATTTCTATATCCTCAGAACTTTTCACAGTACTTCAGATAAGGTAGACTCTTAAATGATTATTGAGTTAAATGAATCAAAGGTAAATAATTTAGTTACTTGGGGTGTCAGTTCCTTCCTCTAAAATGTAGAGATAGTAATGCTTATCCTTCTTACTATCCAAGATTCTTTTGAGAGTAGTGCTTTTCAAACCTATACAAATCCCTTTTAATATTATTTATGAAGTATTCAGAAATTCAGTTCAAGTATTAATTATTAACAAAAGTATTTTTTAATTCAATTCAACAAATAGTAAATGCCTACTATGCTCAGAGGTCTGTATTAGGTACTGGAGGACAGATAAAAAATTTTAAAAACACAATTCTTTGCCTTCTTGAACCTTAGAGATTTGTAGAGGGATAAGACACATAAACAAATATCCTGTACTTATTTGTAATGTAATATTTATTATTTTTATTATATATATAATTATATATATATATATATAATTAAATGTAATATTTAAGTTGGATTTAAAGAATTGTGAAAAAAGTGGAGAGAGTACATTCTAGGTATGTGTAAAAGGGTATGCAGAGGATAGAGCTTGTACAGGAGACAGAGGATGGTCTACTTTAGTTAGAATTCTCATGAATATGCTTCCCCTATTGATTAATAGCTCATCAATTAGTCAGTAAGACTTGATTAGTTTTTAGTTAGAAGATACATACTAAAGTATGTATCTTTCCAACCAAAATTTGGTAGGAAATTACCTTCCTCCAAAAAAAAACAACAAAAAAAAACAGGTGTAAACTCTCTTCTTCCCCAAAACATATCTAAAAATATCTAAAAGTGGACTCAGGTTTAGAACACACATGACTCCAGGTTGCTAGAAGCCCCCCTTTTCCTCCTTTTTGTGGCATGAGTCCCCATAGAATTACCCTTAGGCTACTATTGCATCCTGCTGGGCTCCCTGTAAAATTCGGAAACTTCCTTTACTGAGATTGTTCAGTTCATCTTTGATTCCTAGTGCAGACATAGCTGCCAACTATTTGAGGGGCATTGTTCATAGGGAAATCCAAAATCTTCAGAATTTTTGATGGTGAGGCAGGGTTGGGGAGGGGAGGGTTAAGAAGCTTTTCTTCTTCCCAGTTGATTCCCTTTCAGGGTCTTCGCTGGGATTACTTCCACTACTGAGTGAGCTAGACATTGAATTCTGAATTAGCATACTGGTTACCCATGCCTCCTCAAAGGGCATGGTTGAGTCTCTTCAACTAATCTCTATATACTTCCAATCAACATCATTTAATTTCATCTAGTGGCTTTCACTCCTTCCAAATTGATTTAAGACTTTTTATACCTTGGAGAATGCTTTTGATCAATTGATCCAGTAGAAGTTTTCTCACATGATAAAATTTTGTGTTATATTGTTAGTGTTTGGGTAGTTTGGGATGATTTATTTAATCAAATCCATCCTTATAAATGAATATGAGTTTTGTTGTTTGGTAGTTTCAGTTGTGTCTGAATCTTCACAACTACATTTGGCTATTTTTGGCAAAGATACTGAAGTGGTTTGCCATTTCCTTCTCCAGCTTATTTGACAGATGAAGAAACTTGATACAGAGTTAAACAACTTATCCAGGGTTACATAGCTAGTAAGTATCCTAAGAGTTCATATTTGAACTCAGGCCTTCCTTTCTCCAGGCCTGGCACTGCTACGTTCCCTATATGGTCAATCGTGTCCTCAAAAGAGAGATGTGAGAAGATACCATTCTCCTCCTTATATGCAGAGATGGGGGTCCATGGGTGTGAAATGTAATATTAGACTTTTTGATATGTTGGTTTTGCTGTCCATCTATGAAGAGGCAAGGAGAGAGAGAAGGAAGGATAGGTTATGCAAAACAAAGTATGTGAATAAGTTATCAAAAAAGTTAAATTGGAGGACAGGACAATCAAAGATAGAATAGACCGCTGCTTTGGAATTAAAGGAACAATAATAACTGACAATCAAGAGAAAGCAGAGTTACTCAACTCATTTTGCTTCTGTTTTCTGTGCCAAAGAAAATGACCTTTGAATGGAAGTGATACCACAAAAGTGACTGATAGGGATTATTGGATGTACAAGCTAAATAAAAAGATAGTAGCATAATACCTTATCTGTCTTTGATGAATTCAAGGGACTTGATAGACATGAACCACCCTGGTTCTGATGTTTAGAAGGATATAGAGACTAGAGAAGAGCAAATATACTGATTTACAAGAAATGGAAGAGCATAAAGGCTACAAATAACAGATCCATGATTTTGAATTTACTTCCAGGTTAAGTTCTAGCACAGATTGCCAAAAGATGATTAGTGAATATCCATAAAAGGAAATGTTATTTCAATGAGAACTTTTTCATTTTGCATTGTTTTTAGAACAAATGATGCCACACTGATGTTATTTTCCTTTTCCTAATTTAGTGTTACTAAATTGGTAGATCAGAGGGGAGGTTATACATATGGATTACATAGATTTTAGGAAAATGTTTGATAATGCATTTGATTCTATTCTATAAGAAAAATAGAGAAATATGGGCTGAGTGATAATAAGTTAGTTAGCCTATTAGTGGAATTACCAGATTCAAATGTCATCAGTGGTTCAGTACTGTATTTTTAAAAAAGATGTTTTATTTTATTAATTATATGTAATAAATTTTCCACATAACTTTTCTTAAGTTATATGATCCAAATTGTCTCCCTCTCTCCCTTCCCTTCCCTTTCCCAAAGATGGTAAACATATTGATGAGCTCTACAGTGGAGGGATCTCTTCTTGATCCTATGCTGTTTTACATTTTTATTGATGACTTGAATTGTGAGGAAGTATGCAAATTTGCAGGTTACCTAAAACTGAGAAAAATAGTTAATAGGATCAGGATCCTCCCAAATCTGGAAAGAATGGAAGCATTGGATTTATTTTAATTAGATAAAATTCAATAATATGGATAAATCTAAGACTAGATGAAAAAATAAATTTCATTAAAGCAAGATCAGAGGACTCAGTACTTGTCCTACAAAAAATAAACAAAAAATCTAGAAGTTTTATGAATTGCAAGCTTGAGATTCCAGAGGATTGTAAACTCAATATTAGACTGTTATGGTAACCAAAGAGGCATTATTACCAAGTCCAAGTTGGTGGTAGGAGTGATTTTGGTTGAAATGTTCCTTCTAATTCTAAATTCTGTGAGTTTAGAACTCAAATGAGAGATTGAGATTGGGCACAGAGATCTTGGGAGCTGTGTGTATATAACTAGAGTAAAAGCTATCGGAATGAATGAGATTACTGATAGAGCATGTAGAGAGAGAAGAGAAGGTAAAACATGAACCTTTGGGAAATAGCTAAATTAAGGATAAGAAGCAAGGGAACACAAACTTAACTGAATGGTTGCATTAGAAGGAGGAGAACCAGGAGAATGGCATTTTTGAAGCCAAGAAAAGAGAGATTTTTAACATAAAGGGAAGTGGTTGACTACATCCAAAGCTACAGGAAATATGAGAATTTTAAATAAAAAAAAAAAACCTATCGGATTTGACAATTAGGAAGTCATGAATGACTACTGAGAGGGCAGTTTGAATACATTGGTAAGGCATAAAAACAACATTGCAAGGGATGTAAGTGAAGAATGGGTAGGGAAGAAGCAGAGGAAGATGAAATTGACAATTTTTTTCAAGAAATTTAATAAAAAAATAAGGGCAGCTGGGTAGCTCAGTGGTTGAGAGCCAGGCCTAGACATGGGAGGTCCTAGGTTCAAATCTGACCTCAGACACTTCCCAGCTGTGTGACCCCAGGGAAGTCACTTAACCCCCATTGCCTAGCCCTTACCACTCTTCTGCCTTGGAGCCAATACACAGTATTGACTCCAAGATGGAAGGTAAGGGTTTAATTAAAAAAAAATCACATGAAAAAATGTTCTAAATCTCTTATAATCAGAAACATTACAGCAAAGGAAAGTAATGAATGCTGGAGGGGGTGTGGCAAAGTAGGGACATTAATTCATTGCTGGTGGAAGTGTGAATTGATCCAGCATTCTGGAGGGCAATTTGGAACTATGCCCAAAGGGCGATAAAGGACTGTCTGCTCTTTGATCGAGCCATAGCACTGCTGAGTTTGTACCCCCAAGAGATAATAAGGAAAAAGACTTGTACAAGAATATTCATAGCTGCGCTCTTTGTGGTGGCAAAAAATTGGAAAATGAGGGGATGCCCTTCAATTGGAGAATGGCTGAACAAATTGTGGTATATGTTGGTGATGGAATACTATTGCGCTAAAAGGAATAATAAAGTGGAGGAATTCCATGGAGACTGGAACAACCTCCAGGAAGTGATGCAGAGTGAGAGGAGCAGAACCAGGAGAACAATGTACACAGAGACTGATACACTGTGGCACAATTGAATGTAATGTACTTCTCCATTAGAGTCAATGCAGTGTCCCTGTACAATCTGCAGGGATCTATGAGAAAAAAACAAAAAAACAAACAAAAAACTATCCTCAAGCAGAGGACAAATTGTGGGAGTAAAAACACCAGGAAAAGCAACTGTTTGACTACAGGGATGGAGGGGATATTATTGAGGAAAGACGCTAAATGAGCACTCTAATGCAAATACCAACAACAAGAAAATGGGTTCTGAGCAAGGACACATGTGATACCCAGTGGAATCTCAAGTTGGCTAGGGGAGGAATGGCAGGAGGGGGGTGGGAGGGAGGAAAAGAAAATGATCTATGTTTCCAATGAATAATGTATGAAAATGACCAAATAAAATAATGTTTAAAAAAAAGAAATTTAATAGTTAGAGGAAGTAGAGAGATGTCAGTAAGCAGAAATAACCTTAAGGGAAGACTTTGTAATTGGAACACAGGAACATGTTTTCAGTTATTTAGGAAGAGATGAGTGGAAAGGGAGAAACTATAGATATATGAATGACAAATTTTAGAGAAGGCATGAGAATTGAGGATAAAAAATATTGATTAGCCTGTAAGGAACAGGTATTTCATTGTTACCAGAGAATAGAGACTTAAAAAGAAATAGAGACAGTAGACTTTCTTTCCAATGGCCAAATTCTTTGGTATGTAGTAGAAGGTTAAGCACAGGAGTGGTAGGGCCTTTTGGTTGAAAAGAGAAATAAATGGTTTGGAAATGAAATTGGGAATTTATAATTGTACAGAAGGAGGATTTTTGAGCAACAGGGAAGGTACAGCTGAGATCATATTATATAAGATCTATGTACTCTACCCCACACCCTATAAATTATAATTTCCTTGGGGGAACAGGAACTATTTTTGAATTTTTTTTCTACGTCTCTAGCACCTACCACATAGTACCTTGTTCATGGTAAGTGCTTGATAACTATTTGTTGAATTAAATTGAATTTATCAGAAACACCTTTGTAATACTAGATTTGTCTATCATCAATGACCTTTGAAAAAACAGTTTCATTAGAGTGGTGGAAGTGGGAGAAGGGCATATGAGGAAGGAAATGATTACTGGGGCAAACACTTAAAAGAGGTGTAGAAAAGTAGAATTAAAATTTAATTTAAAATTTAATTGTTTTAAAATAAATAAATTTAAAATAAATAAAATTGTTTTGTCATTCCCTAGTTGAAGGATAATTTCTAGTTTTTTGCTGCTACAATAAGAGCTGTTATAAACATTTTTGTATGTATAGGTCATTTTTTGGTTTCTTTGATCTCCTTGGAAAATTAGGTAGTTGATATTTGGGATTAAAGAGCATGAGCAGTTTAGTGACTTTGGGAACATAGTTCCAAATGGCTTTCCAGAATGACCCACCAATTCTTAGTTCCATCATACATTAATGTTCTTGTTTTCCTGTGACTTCTCCAACATTACTAATTTTTCTTTTTTTGTTGATTTTGTAAATTTGATAAGTAAGATGTCAAATCTCAGAGTGGCTTAATTTTTGTATTTCTCTGATTAGAAGTCATTTGGAACACTTTCATATGATCATTAATCAATAATTTAGTTTTCTTTGAAAATTGCCTGTTCATATATGTCCTTTGAGTATTTTATCAATGAGTGAATACATATCAACTAGTGAATATAGATTCCCTAGGTTTTAGGAAGATTTATGCTAAAGTATCTCATACTATCCCTGTGGAGAAGCTAGAGATATACGAAAATTTCATATTTGGTTAGAGGCCAGATTCTAAGAGAAGTCTCTAGAAGTTCAATGTTAGTGTGGCAAGAGTTCTCTAGTGAAGGTACTACAAAATATTTATTAATTATTTAAAGACATAGATTGCATTATTATACAAAGCTGGGAAGGATGGCTAATAAACTGGATTACAATCAGAATCCAAAACGGTATTGTGTTGACAGGCTAGAGCATTGGACTAAATTAAATTAAATAATTCTATAGGAATAAGTATAAAGTCTTGCACTTGTGCTCAAAAGATAAACATCATAAGTATAAAGTATAAAGGGGATAGATATGATTATGTAGCTATTTGAAAAAAAATTAAGGGTTTTTGTTTGTTTGTTTTGTTTTTGGTCTGCTATACAGCATCTCCAAAAGCTTATTTAATCCTAGGCTACATTTATAGAGATTTTGGGGAATAAAATGCTCATCCCTATGCACTTTGACTTTATGCATCTAGATTACTCTGTTCAATTCTAGGGACCATACTTCAAGAATCCATTGGTAAGCTGGTAATCTTAAAAAAGGAAATGAAGTAGGAAGGTGAAAGTCACTAAGGCCATGTCCTATGAGAATTAGGTGAAGGAACTAGGTAAATTTGGCCTAAATAAGATGAACACAGGGGAGAAAAGATAGATGCATTCAAGTGAAGTAAAGTAAACATTCATTTATAAAGCACCTACTATGTGTTAGGCACTGTGCTATGGGCTGGTTTTAATTATTTGACTAGTTGTAGAAATAGAATGAGATTGGTCATTTTGAGAAGAAAATGAGATAATATTTGTAAAGCATGTAACAGTGCCTGGTACATAGTAGGCTTATTAAAATGCTTATACCCTTCCCACTTTCTTTTCTTCTAAAGAGTGTGTTCCCTGGTCATATGGAGGAAAACCAGATATAGAAGAACAGTCAGTGCTTGGGAAAGAGTTCTTCTTTGTCCTTTTCCATGCTCCTCTCCCAGAAGGCAATAGTGGAGAAAAAAGGATTTACTTCCATTTTCTCCTGTTCCTCCAGGCTGCCATGATCTTTTGTAGAAGAACTGCATACCCAGTAAGAATATTATACCCAGCATGGAGAGTCAATGATGGAATCTCCAAAAAGTGTGATCCCTGGCAGCAGAGAAGAGAGAGAGCAGCTTATGAATTCAAGGCACCAGAGTGCTACAATTTTATTATTTCTTTCCATTTATTTCTTATCCAATTATTTCTTAGTAACTAGAAGTTGTTGGATCACTCCAGAGATAATTCTATTCAAAGAAACACAGCTAAGTAAAACTAAAGGACTCAGTGAGCATGTCTGACAGCATCATTCCACACACACAGCTAAATGACATATACTGACAATGTTAAAGAAATGGCAGTGCTGTCATAATCATCATTAAGATTAAAATACAATTATTGAATTGATTTGATTGTAGTGCCACATTTAGAGAATTATACATGGTATGGAATTTCTCAGCCTCCAAGAACCTCAATAGCAATGCTGTTCATAGAACCTCTGGAGCTATTACTGTCTTCCAGGGCCAGTGCTGCAGCCCCTGATTCCAGAGTAGCCACAGCCGCTGAAAATCGAGAAAGGAAAATTCTGGACATCAGAGCCCTTACCACTGTCAAATGCCTCAGCATCAGAAATGAATATAATTTGTCAATGGAAATGGCATTAAGTCAGATTCCTTAGCATCTATTTTGCTACTTCACTTTAAGGATCATTTGATTTTCACCTGAAGCTTCCAAATGTATGTCTTCTCTTACTAATTCTTTGCTTATAGTAAGTGCTTAATAAATGACTTTTCCATTGAGACATCCAATCAGGAAAATTCAGATAAAAGTAAAGAACATACGCATATATGATAAAACTCATAGAGGTGAGCATTAATATATAGCAAAACATGGAAATATTGGAATTAGTAATACCAGTAAGATGGGTCTAAAAAGCATTTGAACATAGCAATAAAGTACTTGTTCAGTTGTTTTCAGTTTTGTCTAATTCTTTGTGACTCCATTTGGGGTTTCTGAAGAAACTGAGACAAACAGAATTAAGCTCCTTGCCCAGGATCACATAGCTAGTAAGTATCCAAGGCTGGATTTGAACTCAGGAGGATGAGTCTTCCTTACTTCAGGCTTAGTGCTCTATCCAATGCTCCAACTACTGACCCTATTTAAAGTGAAAATTATGTAATATAATGGGTAACATTCTGATATAGAGTATAACAGATATAGCATTTAATTCAACAATACAAAGAGCAAAATTAAACAGTCCCTTACCCTAAGAGATCTTATATTTGACTGAGATGATAAACATATATTGGGATAAATAAATACTAAGAAAATGGAGGAGAGAATAAGCAAACACATTAATTATAATATTTTCTATCTGAAAATATTTCAATGTTATAAGTATTTTTATTCCAGAAAAAGGTGGCATGCCTTCTTACATATCTAAGAAAATTGGGATTTTTAGGATATATATTTGCTGAAAGCTATTAAAGATGACATAGCCCAAAATATTCTTCCGTCTTGTCCATTCCCTTTGATGACAATCATCAAGATATTTATGTTTAGTTGAATGATTGATTTTGTATTGAATGAAGCACACTGATGACTAATGTTTTCTTTTCACATAAATTTTTAGTCTTGGAAAGACATTTCCTTTATGTCAATAGAAGTTTTGAACTAATTGTCTAGAGTTAGTTTATAAGATGAAAAAATTCACCACATGTTCTTAGTGGAAAAATCACTTTGAAAGTAATAAGGAATCAGCATTTATGTGATACTTCTTATTTATTTTTAAGTACATATGCATATGTTTATGTGTGTGCATACATATATATATATAAACTAAATATTATGTGCATATCTTACCCCCAGTTGTTATCTAGTAAATATGTGGGGAATTTTTGTGTTTGTACATTCTTGTTAGAACCTTTCAGAAGTGCATTCAAAAGAGCACAGCAATTGATTTGATTTCCTGATTTTGATGCTTGACTGATAAATATGCAATCCAAAGTGTATGGAAATGCCTGTTTATCATTGACATTTAAATTCTTCAGCCATAATGTAGAGTCATGTAGAGGAAAAACCCCATAGTTGGAATTCAGTACATTTTTATCATTAAGAAAAATAAATCAGTATTTAGTGTTTATTTTTCTTATTTGCAGATTTTCATGTAGATTGCAGATTTTCTCAGAATTTTGATAAAATCCTTTTAGGATGTTAACTCCTCTCCTCCCTTATCTTGTTATTTTCCTAAAATATTTTGTGCTTAGGCATTTGTATTAACAAATGTTAAATCTTTAGTCTAGAGGGCAGTTGTTTTTATCATTTTCACTGAAATGCAGGAACAGCCTTATTTGTTTAAACCCTAGTTTAACCCAGTTGTTAACAATTACATTGTTGTTGTCTTCTTACAATTAAAGGGTATTCAAATTTATTGGTCCTTTGCTTCACAGATATTTAACTCAGTGTGTGGTGTATTCAAACAGAATCTTGTATTTTTAATTAGGGGATTAGATAAGTAATTCTAAATAGCCCAGAATGTTAGACTCCATGTTGCTTAAAAGTCTAATATAGCATAAGTGTGGACATAAACTCTGTTGTTAGGGATTCATATATCAGGCAGGCTCGTTTTTCAGGCAGTATTTTAAAATGTGGACATGTGCAGAAACTGTAAGCACAATTAGCGTCCAGCAGATAAATCCAGCTCTAATCCTGTTTACGGTCTGCATCAGACAGATGTGCCAAGATTGATTTCGACAAGCCTCCAGCTTACAGTAATATTTTTAAAAGTGCAATTCACTATTCTATTTTTGTTAAACCTCTGCTAAATATTCTTAAGCATTGTTGGCCTTATCCTTCTTCCTAACTGCTGTAACCTACTTTTATACAGGTCTCTGCTTTGCTCGCATGGTGACAGGATAACCTGGCAGGAGAGATTATCTTTATTCCCTGTAATTAAATTGACTTTTTTTCCCAGAAGATACAACAATAGGAAGTGGGTGCTGAATTAAATAAATAGCATGATATCCAATAGATGTATACTTAAATCCCTTTCAAGAACAGATGGTACCCAGTATCTTTGTAAGTAATGTGAGAGGACAGTTAATGTTCTGAAACAGCTAGCTATAACCAATATGATCCTAATGAACCAATAGTTCTTCAATGATAAAACACACCTAAACCAAAAGTAATGTTATTTGTATAACTTCAGTTCTCACAGCCAACTTAAAAGTTTTTCATACAAAATCCTTAAGATTTTATCATATGTTCTAAAAATGGTAAATAAAATACAATTTTAGTTACTTTATGTAATAAGTTGTTTCTTAATTTTTCCATCAATGAAAAATGAATATTCTTACTTTCTATGAGTTGCCTCTATTAAAATTATTTACATAAAATAGTTTACCATATTGTATATGTTCTATGTGCATGCATTGTGTTCTATTGTAAGTTTAACTTTTGTCCACATCAGTGAAAGCGTTTTTGTTTTCAATAGAATTTATTTGTAATATAGCATACATATATTGTTAACAAAGGAATATGAATAGTTAGGTGAGAATTTAAGTAGATGCTCTTCTTTTGCTCACATAGGATCTGAAATCTTTTCTAGTTTTATTTTGCAAATTAAGGCTAATTTTCCCTTGCAGTTCTCATGGGGATTGAAGAGAGCCAAAGACCTTTTTAAGTAACTCTACATAGAGGTTAGACATAAAAGTGTTTTTTAATTAGTTTCATATTTGTAGTACTTTCTATAAAATGTAATTTTTCTCTCAGTAGGGTTACAATAACACTTGTTTATACTGTCATATCATATCTAGGTCCTTTTAGACTATCCAAATATAAAATCTTTTGGGGGCCAATGACTTTCTTTAAACAATGCTTATTTTCTTTTTTAAATTAACTTTTAAAAACCCCATCCTGCATTGGCTTATTCATTTAGATTAAGAGCTCTGAACTTTGGGTCCATGAATTTGTTTTTTAAAATATTTAAAAAACTAAATGTAATTACTTTTTTCTGGATAATGTTATGCATTTTATTTTATGGGTTTCAAAGCATTCTGAGGAGTCTATAGACTTCATTAGCCTACTAGGTCCTGGTGGGTTTGGAGGGGTCTGGGATAAAAAAAAAGATTAAGAATTCCTATCTTAGGTAGTCTATAGAATTCGTTGGCATCATCTACAGGTTAGAAGGGTTTTCTATAGAGTGTTATGAGTTTTCTTCATCTAATGGGGTGTTGGTTTGCTTGCATGTCTAGAAAGTTGTTGAATATTCTGCCATTAGAAAAGCCATCTGGTGCCTCCCTATATCCATCTCAACTTAAAAAATCTGAATTTCCACTGAAAAAAATTCCTGGGTAATTCTTAAAACAATGGAAAACTTTAACTGGAGTTTTCCTTGATTTGATAATTTCACAATATCCTCATTTTATTCTGAATATCATGTAGTTAGTTAGACTGATAAAATAAGAACTTTTTTGAATTATTATTATATTAGGACTTTATAAAATTTGTGAAATGAAATTCTCTTCCAATTCAATAAATTATAACATTTCTGTTAGACTCTTTGCTATAGTGAGTAGGGATTGATTTGTGGAAAAAATGAATGAAAAAGCATTAAATACCTATTTTGTGCCAGACACTGTGTTAAGCATAGGCATACTAATAGAAAAGTAAGATAGTATCTGCTCTCTGGAAACTCATTTTCTTTTAGGATAAGACTACACATTTGGAAGTCTTGCAGTATAAACCATATAGAAAGGTGTTATAGTCCCTAGGGTGCAGTGAGTGTCAAAGAAGATGGGAATGTGCTTCTTTAGTATTGGTTCTACTGATAGAGTCATATCTGTTTCTGATGTTGAACACTGTTAAGGACTTGGGTATTGAGAACTGTCCTGTCTGTCCTGGGCTTCAGTATCCGTGACTGTTAAGGATGTGGGGGCTACAGGAAAGGCACATTTGTCAAGGTTGCATCTCATTGGTGTTTGCTTCTCTTAGGTGAAGTTGGGCTGAATTAAACAAGGGAAAGTGGTCTGGAATCACTTCTTTTCCCAGGGCTCTTGGGGTCAGGGACCTAGTTCAACTGCATTAGAGTTAAAGGAGGTGGTAGTTGGAGTAATAGTGGTTTTACCTAGCTTATACAGCCTCTTGTCTCTCCTTCAGCAGGGTGCCTTGACACTTCAGCTTGGCTGGTTTGTCTGTTCTGTAATTAGCAGTTGGTCTCCAGTTGGTGAGGATGACTGGACCTTTCAAAAAATAAAGGGTTGCTTCCCTGCATGATGACTTTGGAGGATAACTTGGAGGCAAGTCCGGTGATCTGGATGCCACTGCCATGGGGGGGGGGGAGGATTTGCTTACTTGTCTGTTGGTAATAATTGTTCAGTGGTTGGTGGCAGTGGTAAAAAGAAACAAGTAGGAAAAAAAATATATATACATATATTTGTATTAATAGGACCTGTCATAGTACTTGACACATAGTACACATTTAAATGCATGTTGATTTGATTGCTATGTTAATGTAACATTAATTTTACATGTGACATATATAATGTCATTTGTTATAATGACATGATGCTTAGTCTGAAAAAATAGCTTTTATTCTGAAGGAAGCTTACTTATGTTTGGGAATTATTTTAGTTAGCTATTTGTATAGTAGTCTCTCGGTGATCGAGAATGACTATTGTCTTTGTGCAGTTTCATCTATGGTGTACCCTCATGTGGCTTTGCAGTCCAAAGGCTGAGGCACACAGTTTGTGGCACATGGGGCTTGGGACGCCAGTTGTTACGGGAGGTGCGGTTGTGGCCAGGTGTCGGCATTCACGCGCAGCGGCAAGACGTCGACGTTGCTCATCTTCAAAGGTGGCGGCGGCATGGTTAATGTGGGTTCGCCAGCTGCTTCTGTCAGAGGCAGCGAGTTCTAGTTGCTTTGGTGTAATGCCAGCCCACTTCAAGTTGGACTTTAGCTGATCCTTGAATCTTTTCTTTGGTCGGCCTTGTTTCCTGAGTCCAGCTGACAGTTCACCATAGAATACCTGTCTTGGTATTCGCTGTGGGTCCATGCGGATGACGTGTCCAGACCATCGTCGCTGGGTTTTGAGGACCAGGACTTCGATGCTGGTGGAGTTGGCTCTGTCGAGGACTTCCTGGTTGGTGATTCGGTCCTGCCATCGGATCCTCATGATTGACCAGAGAGAGCTTTGGTGGAATTGCTCCAGCTGTTTCATGTGCTTCCGGTACAGTGTCCATGTCTCACAACTGTACAGGAGCGAGCTGAGGACCACTGCGTTGTACACTTTGAGCTTCGTCACAGTGCTTACACCGCTGTGTTGGAGGACTTTGGAGCGCAGCTGCCCGAGTGCCTGGCTGGCCTTTTGGATCCTGGCATTAATCTCGTGGTCTAGGGACCCGTCGTTGGCGATGGTGCTGCCCAGGTACTTGAAGGTGTTGACGTTAGAAAGCTGCGTGCCATCGATTGTAATGCACGGCTGGTTCATTGGCCTGCCTGGTGTGGGTTGGAACAGCACCTCTGTTTTGCTGAGGCTAATGGTCAGGCCAAACAGTTTTGTTGCGGTAGAGAACCTGTCCACAATGGTTTGGAGATGATTTTCTTGGTGGGCCATGAGAGCACAGTCATCTGCAAAGAGAGCTTCCAGGATAAGTCTCTCTGTTGTCTTTGTTTTTGCAGTCAGGCGGCAAAGGTCAAATAGTGAGCCATCCAGTTGGTATTTGATGTAGACGCCCAGGTCTAGATCCATCACAGCATGTCGTAATACTTGGGTGAAAAATAGGTTGAATAGTATTGGAGCGAGGACACAGCCTTGTTTCACACCATTGGAGATGTTGAAGCGATCGGAAGTCTCTCCACCAGATAGGACTTCCCTGTCATGTCGACATGAAAGAGCTGGATCAGTTTGACAAATTTTGCTGGGCAACCGAGCTTGCTGAGGATCACCCACAATGCGTCCCTGTTCACTGTGTCGAACGCCTTTGTCAGGTCTATGAAGACAATGTAGACTTAGGTTCTGATCAAGGCATTTTTCCTGCATTTGCCTCACCGTGAAGACCATGTCGATGGTGCTGCGATCTGGTCGGAAGACACATTGTGATTCAGGCAGGTTTTGCTCTGAAACAAATGATAGGAGTCTGTTGAGTATAACACGGGCCAGGATCTTTCTGGCAGTGGAGAGTAGTGAGATGCCTCTGTAGTTGTCACAGGCTGCTTGTGCGCCTTTGTTCTTGTATAGGGCTATGATGGAGGCATCTCTGAGTTCTGGGGGCATGTCTTCCTCTTCCCATATGCTGGTCAGCACTATGTGGAATGCCTGGAGCGCCTTTCCATTTAAGGCCTTGTACACCTCGGTTGGGATCCCGTCTTTACCGGGTGCCTTGCCTGCACTCATTTGTTTAATGGCTTTTTGGACTTCCTTTATTGAAGGAGAGACATCAAGTTATTCAATGGAGTGGTTTTGGGGGATCTGGTCAAGGGTGCTTTGGTTGACTGAAGAGGGTCGGTTGAGAAGCTGACTGAAGTGTTCTTTCCACCTATTGCTGATGCCTTTTTTATCTCTTATGAGAGTGTCACCATCAGAGGATAGCAAGGGAGTGGTGGTGGGTTTTAATGGCCCATAGACAGTCTTGAGGGCACTGAAAAATTGTTTGTAGTTTTTCATATCAGCAAAATGCTGGATTTCTTCTGCCTTTTTTTTCTCACCATCGGTCTTGCAACTTCCTGATCTCACGCTGCGCTGTGACTTGGAGAGACTTGAATCTGTCCTTTTTAGGAGCAGAGTTTGGGTTATTTTGCCACTCCATAAAGGCTTTGTTCTTCTTGCTCAATAGGTCTTCAAAAGCAGTGTTGTTCTCGTCGAACCAGTCCTGGTGGTTGCATTGTTTGGGGCCTAGGACTGCCTTTGATATTTCCTTCACTGAGTCTCTGAACTGGTTCCATTTCTCGGTTGGGCTTCCAATGAGTGGTCCCTTGGCAGACAGCTTGTTGTCCAGGCAGGACTGGAATGTTTGCAAATAAGATGGATCTCTAAGACGACTCACGTTGTAAAATGCGCGAACTGTCTGGGCGCATTTTGGATGGCGAGGCGCAATGTGCATTTGAAGAGTCGCCCTAACCAATCAGTGGTCTGTCCAGCATTCAGCTCCTCTCATGGCTCTGGTGATCTTTACATCCTGGATGTCTCGCTGGCGTACAATGATGTAGTCAATGAGATGCCACTGTTTTGATCTTGGGTGCATCCACGTTGTTTTATATTTGTTCACCATTCTGAACACAGTATTCGTGATGGTGAGTTCGAACTCTGAGCATTTGCTGAGTAGCAGTAGGCCGTTGTTGTTCATTTTGCTCATGCCGTGTTTGCTGAGCACTCCTTTCCATCTTTCATGGTCCTGGCCAATGCTGGTGTTGAAGTCTCCCAGTATCAGCTTGTCATTTGTGGGCACTGAGTGCAGGACGGTACTCAGGTCAGAGTCAGCTATTTAGAAAATAACTAAACATATGTATTCTGAATGCAATTCTAAAACCTTTGCCTATTCCCTTTTAAGGTGTTACACAGAGTCTGGCAGGTGGGTCATTCATGTATGAGCATAAACTTCTAAATGATTTTGTAGACATTCTTTCCTCTTTAATATATTTTTAGATGTTTGGGGAGAAGAAGGAAGGGACTTTTAGTTTGGAAGGTAGGAAAAGAAGATTTCTTAGAAATCATTATAGGAGTCTCCCTGGCTAAGTCCCACCAATTGAATTATTTTCTTGCCTCATTTGTTCATTAAAGATGCTGTTGGTAGTATTTGAGAGGTTGCCTAAAAATAGTAGGTAAGCCTTTTATTGGGATTCTTCCTTTTCATTGCCTTTGGAAATAACTAAAAGAAAGGATGTTTAATATGTTTGAGAATACATAAAAATAATAAGTACAATCTCTTAATTTTCTTCAAGAAATAGAAATTCTATGGGTTAGAAAAGGTGTTGAATCAAGAAATGGTTTGGAGAGTATAGAAGATTATAGAACATTTTGGAAAGCTTGTAATATATTCTAGAAGGTCAAATCTAAGTAGAAACTAGAAAGAGCCCATTATTCTTTGAGAAATGAAGAAAATGTGAAGTTTATAAATGCTATAGAGACAAAGTATCAGTTACTTTGAATATTAGAACACAGAGAAAAATAAAAAATACTATGATGAAATAATACATGAAAGGATTTTTGGCAGTAGAAATCTGGAAAACTGTTATTTATTAAAGAAAATGCTAGGTCAGGAAATTTGCATTTTAGGCCTGGTCCTACCATTAGCTTGATAAGTTCTTAACCTAGGTCACCTCTCTCTGTTTCATTTTTTTTTCTATTAAATGGACATAATAAAACCTACCCTACTCACCTCATCTTGGTATTATAATGGGCAAAAGAGGCAAAATAGATTAAATTACTTAAAGCATAAATGACTTTATATAATTGTATGATAATATATGATTATTATTGTGCAACCCCAAGACATAGTTTTTATCAACAGTATTTTTAATTAATTGACTGGTAAATTTGACCAAATTTAGATTGATTTATTTGAAGAATTTTATCTAAGTCATTTGCAATATCAATATTTAGTATTTGTGTATGAAATAAAGGCAAACATTTAAATAATTGACATTTGTTTTTAAATGGAGATAGGATAATAAAACCTAAAATATATATTTTTAAGCAAGATGGGGACATTTTCTGTCAAGGAGCAAGTGAGCAAAAATATTTTATTTCATTTTTTCAAGAAGTAGAAATAGAAAATATTCAACTCATCAAAGTTTCAAATTTAGAACAGGTGCTAGAAATTCCAGTCAGTAAATTAGAAAACTATATATATATATATACATATATATATTCAATTATATGTCATATTTTGGCCAGTGGTGGGAGAAGGGGGTAGAAGGGAAAGCAACCAAAAAGCAGAGTACGGAAGACAGAGAAGACACAAATGGAGAAAGGACCAGATTAGAACACAGAACCATAAAAGTCTCAGCTTATTCATTTATAATATTAGATAGTTGGATTAATATTTCCCATATTAATTTGATTACAGAACATATCCGATCTTGAAATATATTGATGAAACCCATCATTATCTATTTGGGGGAATTTATGAATAGAGAATACTATTGGTGACAAGGGGAATGTAGTTTAGTGGAAAATTGGAGCAAAATCTGGGAAACTATACCCATTTTCATTCATAAACCTGTAATGTAATTAGTTTTGTTATATACATATTTAATAACTTAGAAGGGGAAGTATTTCTAGCTTCATTACTTATTCAAAACAAATATTTATATTCATGCAGCATAGGAAAAAACAAGATAAAGTGATCTTTAGGTTCCATTCAACTTTAACAGCCAATTCAGTCAAATATTTGATTAAATTGTTTCAGTAGAAGATGGTGAAGCTGAACTCTTCGCAAGTTCCCTTCCAAACGAATTGAAAATCATACCTGAAACTGTATCCTAGTGTCAGAGGTGATAAAAGGTTGAGGAAAAAGGATTTTCCTGTGAAAAACAACTTAGAAGGTTAGCAGAAAAAGTGTCTTGCACCATGGTGGTTGTCAGGCACAAAGTATGGCACAGGCCCTGCCCCTCAACATCATCAGGCAGGCTTTTGACATGACTGCAACAACCACAGCAGCACCTTAATAATTTCTTGAAATATGATGTCCTTTTGTGATCATGGCTTTCAGATAGTCCAATAATTCTTAAATTCTCTCTTGATCTATATTCCATGTCAGTTGTTTTTTTTTCAATGAAATATTTTACTTTTTCTATTTTTCTCATTTTTTGTTTTTGATTTGTTGTTTTCTGATCTCATATAGAGCCAGCTTCTACTTGCTCAATTCTGCTTTGTAAGGAATTTTCTTCATTGAATTTCTGCATCTTTCCCCATTTTTATGCTACATTCACAAACTGTTAATTCTTTTTGTGTGTGTGTGTGATTCTCTTGCATCTTCTCTTCCAAATCTACCATCTACCTATCTTTGCTTTTTAAAAATCCTTCTGAACTCTCCTCAGAATTCTTGGGCCTAGGAACAATTCACACTTTTCTTTGAGATTTTACCTGTAATCTTTTTGCATTGTTGTTCTCTTTTGAGTTTGTGTTTTGATTTTTTCCCTGTCCTCATAGCATCTTTATAAATCAGGTTATTATTATTTTTTTATTTGCTCATTTTTCCAGTCTGCTTTTTTTTTTTTACTTTTAACTCTACTTTAAATCTAGACTATGCTCCTGGAGTGTAGGGGGAACTGCCCAAAGCTTTGGGTTTTTCATTATGCTGTTTTCAGATGTAATTCTACACTCTTCCCCCCTACCCCAAACTGTAACCAGGATATTTGCTCCCCTATAGTCAGATACTGTGGATTTGTGATCCTTCTAACCCTGGGACTGAGGCTTGGACCTGTGACCTAGACCTTCATAACAGTATTGCGACAGAGTACTGGAGTACTGAGGTACTCAATGCCAACAAAATGTCCATATAGTCTCCTTCTGACTTGTTTTTTGGCCTCTCTAGCGTCTGTGGGCTGAGTTCCAGTTGCTGCTGATTCAGTCATCCCTAAGGTCGGTGCTAGCTTGCACAAATGATCAGGGCTTTGCTACTTGCTGCACTGTGGTGAGAGGCTATATTACTAACTTGAACTGGGGTTTGGTTCCTTGTTGCTGGCTTGCCCAGGCACCACGTGTACTGAACTGTGCTCCACTCTCACCCTAGTGAGGAAGACCTTACCTGTCAAATTTCTAAGTTGTCTTGGGAAAGAAAATTGTTTCATCCTATCCTTTTATTGGTTCGGTCACACCAGGATTCATTCTGAGGCTTTATTTTAAAGTTATTTGGAGGGAAATTTTAGAAACTTAAGGAAAGTTCCTACCTTTACTCTACCATCTAATCTTTGATTCCATTGCAAACATTTTAAATAAGCAAGAAGATTAGAGTACTTTATCACAAAGATTATAAAACATGATCAGGTGATATTTTTTACTAGGAATGTAAGAGTGGTTTAATATTATGAAAACTGTATCAGCATAATTGACTATATCAGTGACAAAAGCAACAAAAATCATAATGATCTCAATAGATGTGGAAAAATGCTTTTTGACAAAACACAATATCTATTTAAAAAAAGCCCAACCCTCTTAGCTTCTATCTTAGTGTCAATTCTAAGATAGAGGAGAAGCCAGGGTTGGGGGTTAAGTGATTTGCCTGGGGTCACAAAGCTAGGAAATATCTGAGGCCAAATATGAACCCCAAACTTCCTGACTCCCTGGTGTTCTATCTACTGTACTACCCAGCTGTCCCACTATTCCTCCTAAAAACACTAGAAAGTATAGAAATAAATGGAGCTTACTTTTAAATGGTAAGTAGTACATATCTGAAATAAAAAATAATTTTATGTAATGGGAAGAAGCTAGAAGCCTTCCCAGTATGATCAGGGGTGAAGCAAGGATGCCCATTATCATAACTCTTATTGACATCATATTAGAAATGCTAGCCATGGTATTAAGACAACAATAATTGAAGGAATTAGAATAACTTCTCACTATTGGCATATGTTGCATACTGGATGTTGTAGAAGGATTGGAGAGTTGGGAAAAATTTGATGAGGAGCCTAAACTAAGGTAGTTTATATGTCAATAGTGAGAAGGACCAGATAAGAGAAATATCAATGAAGAAATGATAAGATTTGGTTGGTGATTGATTGTATGTGTCATGTGAAGGAGAGTGAGGAGTTGAGCATAATTCCAAGACTATAGACTTGGTGCAGAGAAGATACTATCTAGGAAAAGAAGGGTATTCAGAAGTGTGAAATAGTTGCAAAGACATCCAGAAGGATGAGGACTTACATTCTTTTAAAAAAAATCAAATCTGATAACTAAGAAATCATTGTTAATAATGATTTGACAAAATGATAGAAAAGTTAATGACACATGTTGTTTCCTTCAAGAATTTAAAGAAATTATGAAGACTTATAAATTGACCAAGGATACTAACCATTGAATCTTATGTACCTGTTTTCCTATTATCAACCAAAAAGCATTAATTATGGATTTACTTTGTGTTGGACATTGTTAGGCACTGGGAGTACAAGTTTCAGGAATGGATGGATTAGTTTTTAGTTGAAAATTTTCTTTTCTTTTCTAGGTAATTCCAAATGTGACTTCTTGAGTAAAGAAGAATTCATTGAGCTCAAAGACGTATTCTCTGTGAAACTGAAATGGCGCCGTTCTGCCAAGCAGCAAAAAGGTGGTACTTTGCTGGGTATCACACTTTTTCTATGTATGAAAAAGGAACAAAATAAACTGAAGGATTATACTCTTAATCTTAATAACATAAGTGAAGACCATTGTGCCTCATGGGCTAAACATTTGAAGAAAATTTTGACTGGTAAGTAAATACTTCATCATAGAAATATGTTATTAGGCTGTCAACTATTGACTGTGCACTTCATTGTGAAAAAAACCATGGAAAGGAAGCTGGCAAGGAGTACTGCAGACAAACAAGGATGTTGAATTTTTTAAAGTGAGAAAATGTGAATCTCTTAAATAGAGCTTGTTTTTTTAAGTATGTATTAAATTTAATATGGTAGTAACAACACTTTTCTACTTGTTTGTGAATCCTCCTAGACTTCCTTCTGTTTTCTTTTGTGTATTTTTATTTAAGTTCATTAAATTAAAACAAATACCTTACCTTCTATCTTGGAATTAATATTAAATATCAATTCCAAGGAAGAGGAGTGATAAGAATTAGGCAATGTGGTTTCAGTAGCTTGCCTAGGGTCACATGGCTAGGAATTGTCCAAGATCAAATTTGAACCTAGGAGCTTCCATTTCAGAGCCTTTTAATTAAAAAAAATTTTTTTTAATTTCATTTTACCTTTTTTCATGCCAGTGCAACTTTTAATAATGACTTTTCTACATTTTGTGATTCATGCTCTCTCTCTTCTCATACATCTCCCATTCTCAAGGTGGCAAGTAATATGATATATATTGTACATGATGTGTGTTTTTTAGATGATTCATTAATATTCATTTATTTCTTCATTTTTTTCATTACTACCATTCTCCCCTTAGACAACAATTCCACTCCTAAGGAAAAAAAAGCCTTTCCTTGTAACTAGTAAGTTAAGAGTATACTGGCCAGTGCCTGTTATATAATAATAGTTAAGTAAAACAAACTTGTATTGCATTCGTCATGTCTAAAAATGGATGTCTTATCCTTCACTTACAGTTTAATTACCTTTCCTCCACAAGGTGAGAGACATGTTTCATCATCAGTCTTTAGGAATCATAATAAATTATTTAATTAGTCAGAGTTCTTTAAAAATCATTTTTGTAATGAAAAATTAATTCTTAGTTATTTTACCATTTTCTTTCCATCCTTGCACCATAGAAAACACATTTCATAGTAGTATTTAGTAGTTCTTTCTCTAGAGGTAGACATTTATAGGTTATTCTTCAATACTCTGTAGCTGTATATAATGTATTCCTGGTTCAACATGTTTAGGTCTTCATTATTTCATATGTCTTTCCAACTTTTTAAAAAAAATAACCTGCTTAGGAGGATATACAATAAACCCACATAAATCATCCAACATTTTTGTATATTTCTAAAAAAAAGTCCTACAAGAAGAGATGGAAAGAGATACTCCATTTAAAATAGGTAGAATAAAATACTTGGGTCTATATGTGCCAAAACAAACTCAGGAACTACACCATCAAAATCATAAAATATTTTACACAAATAAAGTCAGCTCTAAATAAGTGGAGGAATAATATTTATGGATGGGCAGAGCCAATATAATTAAAAGGAAATTTTTACTTAAACTAAGCTACTTATTCAAGCCCATTCCAATTTAATTAAAAATACTTTTATTGAGCTAAAAATAATAATAAAATTAATTTGGAAGAATAAGGGCTCAAGAATATTAAAATTAATGAAGAAAGTGCAAAGTAAGGAGGTCTAGCAGTACCAGTTTTTAAACTATATTATAAAGCAATAATTATCAAAACTATATGGTACTTGCTAAGAAATAGAAAGTTAAGTCAGTAGAACAGGAAAAAAATACAACAAAGAGTAGTAAAAGATTATAGTAACTTTTCATTTGACAAAAACATAGATTCAAGTTTTGGGGATAATCTCTTTTTGGTAAAAATTGTTAGGACAACTGAAAAGCAATTTGGCAGAAACTAGGTAGAGACCAATATTTTATACCATTCACTGATAATATACAAATGGATACATGATCAGACATTAAAGGAAATAGATATAAGTAAATTAGAAGACAGTGAACATATTACCAATCAGATTTATGGATAGGAAAGGAATTTATGAGCAAACAAAAAATGGAGAGCATTATAAGATGTAAAATTGCTAAATTTGAGTACATTATGAATTACAATTTTTGCAAATGAAACACATATTGCAAGATTAGAAGGAAAGTAGATAATTCAGAAAAAAATTCATAGACCAGCCTCTCAGTTATAGGTCACATATCTAAAATATATAGAGAACTTTTTCAAGTTTATGAGAATAAGAACCATTCCCCAATGGATAAATAGGAAAAAATATGAACAAACAATTTTCAGATGAAGAAGTCAAAGTCATATAAAGGTATATGAAAAATGCTCTAAGTCACTACAGAGTAGAGAAATAAAAAATAAAACAATTCTGAGATATCATCTCACACTCATCAAACTGGCTAAAATGACAAATGTTGGAGGGGATGTAGAAAAATGGGGACACTAATACACTATTGTTGGATCTGTGAACTGATCCAAACATTTTGGAGAGCAATTTGGAATTATACTCAGAATTATAAATTCTGACTCTGTTTCTCAAGGAGACCAGAGAAAAAAAGAAAAGAACCAATGTGTTCTAAAATATGTATAGCAGCTCTCTTTGTGATGGCAAAAAACTGGAAATTGAGGAGATTTCTACCATTTGGGGAATGGCTAAACAAACTGTGGTATATGATTGTGATGAACTACTACTGTACTATGAGAAATAATGAATGGGTTGATTTAAAATAATATTTTGGTAGTTTTATTGATGTGACTAAATACATTAAGTAAAATTTTCATTTTTATAATATTTGTTTGGCCTACCCTGTGGGCAATTAATATTTTCCCAGTTGTTTAGATCTGGCTTTATTTGTCAAGTATTTTGTAATTGGTTTCATCTAGTTCCTGGGTTTGTTACATTTTATATCATCTTCAGTTAATTTAAAGGATTTTCTTCTTCTATCTCTTGCTTCTGGTCTTTGTTAGTAATATATAGGAATGCTGATGATTTACATAGATATACTTTATATCCTGTAACTTTGCTGAAGTTGTTAATTATTTCAACTAGTTCTTTAGTTGATTCTCTAGGAATCTCTAAGTATATGGTCATATCATCAGAGTGATTGTTTTGTTTCTTCATTGCCAATTCTAATTCCTTCCATTTCTTTACCTTTTCTTATTGCTATAGTTAGCCTCTTTATTTTTAATTTAATTTTTTAAATAATTATTTTCTAACATTTTGCTATCCATTTTCCTTCCTTCTTTCTCCTCCCATCCCTGAGATGGCATATAATATGAGATTGGTTATATATATGCTATCATGCAATACATATTTCCATGTTCATCATGTTGTATAAGAAGACATATCGCTTATACAAGGAGAAAACTCAGGAAAAAGATAAAGTGAAAAATGATACTCTTCAGTCTGTATTCAGATTGTATCAGTTCCTTTTATGATCATGAATAGCTTTTTTTGTTCATGAGTCTCTTAGAGTCTTGAATCCTTGCTTTGCTGATGATAATTGTTAACCACAATTAATCATCACACATTATTACTGTTACTGTGTACAACATTCTCCTGGGTCTGCTCACTTTACTTTGAATCAATTCATATATGTCTTTCCATGTTGTTTTATGATCCTATAGCTAACATTTCTATAGAACAATATTGAATAATAAGTGGTGATACTGATCATCCTTCTTTCACTTGTGATCTTATTGAGAAGGCTTTTAGCTAGTCTCCATTAAAGATGATGTTTGCTTATTATTTTGGATAAGATATTACTCATTATTTTAAGGAAAGCTCCATTTATTCCTATGCTCTCTAGTGCTTTTTAATAGGAATGGTATTATATTTTACCAAAAGCTTTTTCTGCATCTATTGATATAACCAGATGATTTCTGTTGGTTTTATTATTGATATGGTCAATTATGCTGATAGTTTTCCCAATTTTGAACATTTCCTGAATTATTGGTATAAATCCCATCTGGTCATAATGAATGATCCTTGTGATATATTGTTGTTGTCTCTTTGCTGGTATTTTATTTATATATTTTTGCATCAACATTGATTAGAGAGATTAGACTATAATTTTATCTCTCTGTTTTTTATCTTCCTGGTTTAGGTGTCAGCTCATATTTGTGTTGTAAAAATAATTTAGTACAATCTCTTACTTGCCAATTTCCCCAAATTGTTTATATGGTATTATATTAATTGTTCTTTAAATGGTAGAATTCACTTGGGAATCCATCCAGCTTTGAAGAGTTTTCTTAGGGAGTTCATTGATGGCTTGTTCAATTTCTTTTTCCAAGATGGAATCCTTCAATTATTCTATTTCCTTTTTTTTGTTAATTTGGGAAATTTACATTTTTGTAAATATTTATCCATTTCAATTAGATTATCAGATTTATTGACATATTTTAGTAAAATAGCCTCTAGTAATTGCTTCAATTTCCTCTTTGTTGGTGGTGAATTCACCCTTTCCATTTTTAATACTGGTAATTTGATTTTCTTCTTTCCTTTTTAAAATTAAATTAACCAATGGTTTATCTATTTTAATTTTTTTCATAAAACCAGCTTTTAGTTTTTAGTCCAAAAGTTTTCTTACTCTCATTTTATTTATCTCGCCTTGAGTTTCAAGATTTTCATTTTACTGTTTAATGGGGATTTTTAATTTGTTCTTTTCTTAGCCTTTTAATTGCATGCCCAATTCCTTGATTGGTTCTTTCTCTAATTTCTTGATGTAAGCATTTTGAGATAAAATTTTTCTCTGAAGCTTTGGCTATATCTCATAAATTTTGGTATGTTGTTTGATGATTGTCACCCTCTTTAATGAAATTATTGATTGTTTCTATGATATGTTCTTCAGTCAACTTATTCTTTAGGTTTAGATTATTTAGTTTCCAACTAATTTTTAATTTGTCTTTCCACTGTCCTTTGTTGAATGAAATTTTTATTGCCTGAGGATCTGAAAAGGATACACTTTATATTTCCATTTTTCTGCATTTGGTTTGTGAGGTTTTTGGACCCTAATATATGGCCAGTTTTTTTTGTAGGTGAATGCACTGCTGAGGAAAAGTATATTCCTTTCTATTCCCATTGTTATGAGATTTTTTTTTGTTTTTAATTTTATTTGTTCATTTCCATGCATTTTTAATTAAAGACAAAGATCATTTTCTTTTCCTCCCTCCCACCCCCCCGTGGCCGACGCGTGATTCCACTGGTATCATATGTGTTCTTGACTTGAACCCATTGCCATGTTGTTAGTATTTGCATCAGAGTGTTCGCTCCGAGTCTTTCCTCTGTCATGTCCCCTCAGCCATTGTAGTCAGGCAGTTGCTTTTCCTCGGTGTTTCTATTCCCTCAGTTTGTCCTCTGCTTTTGGATAGTGTTTTTTTCTCCTTGATCCCTGCAGATTGTGCAGGGACATTACACCACCACTAATGGAGAAGTCCATTATATTCGATTATACCACAGCGTGTCCGTCTCTGTGTACAATGTTCTCCTGGTTCTGCTCCTCTCGCTCTGCATCACTTCCTGGAGGTTGTTCCAGTTCACATGGAAATCCTCTACTTTATTATTCCTTTGAGCACAATAGTATTCCATCACCAACATATACCACAATTTGTTCAGCCATTCCCCAATTGATGGGCATCCCCTCATTTTCCAATTTTTGGCCACCACAAAGAGCGCAGCTATGAATATTTTTGTACAAGTCTTTTTGTCCATTATCTCTTTGGGGTACAAACCCAGCAGTGCTATGGCTGGATCAAAGGGTAGACATTCTTTTATCGCCCTTTGGGCATAGTTCCAAATTGCCCTCCAGAATGGCTGGATCAGTTCACAACTCCACCAGCAATGAATTAATGTCCCTACTTTGCCACATCCCCTCCAGCATTCATTACTTTCCATAACTGTCATGTTAGCCAATCTGCTAGGTGTGAGGTGATACCTCAGAGTTGTTTTGATTTGCATCTCTCTGATTATAAGAGATGTGGAGCACTTCTTCATGTGCTTATTAATAGTTTTGATTTCTTTATCTGAAAACTGTCTATCCATGTCCCTTGCCCATTTATCAATTGGGGAATGGCTTGATTTTTTGTACAATTGATTTAGCTCTTTATAAATTTGAGTAATTAAACCTTTGTCAGAGGTTTTTATGAAGATTTTTTCCCAACTTGTTGTTTTCCTTCTGATTTTAGTTACATTGCTTTTGTTTGTACAAAAGCCTTTTAGTTTGATGTAGTCGAAATTATTTATTTTACATTTTGTGATTCTCTCTATGTCTTGCTTGGTTTTAAAGTCTTTCCCTTCCCAAAGGTCTGACATGTATACTATTCTGTGTTTACCCAATTTACTTATGGTTTCCTTCTTTATGTTTAAGTCTTTCACCCATTTTGAATTTATCTTGGTGTAGGGTGTGAGGTGTTGATCAATTCCTAATCTCTCCCACACTGTCTTCCAATTTTCCCAGCAGTTCTTATCAAATAGTGAATTTTTGTCCCAAGACCTGGGATCTTTGGGTTTATCGTATACTATCTGGCTGAGGTCGCTTTCCCCCAGTCTATTCCACTGATCCTCCTTTCTGTCTCTTAGCCAGTACCAAATTGTTTTGATGACTGCTGCTTTGTAATATAGTTTGAGGTCTGGGACTGCAAGGCCCCCATCATTTGTGTTTTTTTTCATTATTTCCCTGGATATCCTTGATCTTTTGTTATTCCAAATGAACTTTGTTATGCTTTTTTCCAAATCAGTAAAGAAATTTTTTGGGAGTTCCATGGGTATGGCACTAAATAGATAAATAAGTTTGGGCAGGATAGTCATTTTTATTATGTTGGCTCGTCCTACCCATGAGCAGTTAATGTTTTTCCAATTGCTCAAGTCTAGTTTTAGTTGTGTGGCGAGTGTTTTGTAGTTGTGTTCATATAGTTCCAGTGTTTGTCTTGGGAGGTAGATTCCTAGGTATTTTATTTTGTCTAAGGTGATTTTGAATGGGATTTCTCTTTCTAGTTTTTGCTGCTGAGCTGTGTTGAAGATATATAGAAAAGCTGATGACTTATGTGGGTTTATTTTGTATCCTGCAACTTTGCTAAAGTTGTTGATTATTTCAATTAGCTTTTTGGTTGAATCTCTAGGATTCTTTAAGTAGACCATCATGTCATCTGCAAAAAGTGATAACTTGGTCTCCTCCTTGCCTATTTTGATGCCTTCAATTTCTTTTTCTTCTCTAATTGCTTCTGCTAGTGTTTCTAGTACGATGTCAAATAATAGAGGTGATAATGGGCATCCTTGTTTCACTCCTGATCTTATTGGGAATGCATCTAGTTTATCCCCATTGCAAATGATATTAGCTGATGGTTTTAGATATATACTGTTTATTATTTTTAGGAATGACCCTTCTATTCCTATGCTTTCTAGTGTTTTTAATAGGAATGGGTGTTGTATTTTATCAAAGGCTTTTTCTGCATCTATTGAGATAATCATGTGGTTCTTGTTGGTTTGCTTGTTAATGTGGTCAATTATGTGGATGGTTTTCCTAATATTGAACCAGCCCTGCATCCCTGGTATAAATCCTACTTGATCATGGTGGATGACCCTTCTGATCACTTGCTGAAGTCTTTTTGCTAGTATCCTATTTAAGATTTTTGCATCTATATTCATTAGGGAGATTGGTCTATAGTTTTCTTTCTCTGTTTTTGACCTGCCTGGTTTTGGAATCAGTACCATGTTTGTGTCATAAAAGGAGTTTGGTAGAACTCCCTCTTTGCTTAATATGTCAAATAGTTTGTATAGTATTGGGATTAACTGTTCTCTGAATGTTTGATAGAATTCACTGGTGAATCCATCAGGCCCTGGGGATTTTTTCTTAGGAAGTTCTTTGATGGCTTGGTGGATTTCATTTTCTGATATGGGATTATTTAAGAATTCTATTTCCTCTTCTGTTAGTCTAGGCAGTTTGTATTTTTGTATATATTCATCCATATCACTTAAATTGGTATATTTATTGCCATATAATTGGGCAAAGTAATTTCTAATGATTGCCTTAATTTCCTCTTCCTCAGAGGTGATGTCCCCCTTTTCATCTTTGATGCTGTTAATTTGCTTTTCTTCCTTCCTTTTTTTAATTAGATTGACCAGTACTTTGTCTATTTTGTTTGTTTTTTCAAAGTACCAGCTTCTTGTCTTATTTATTAAATCAATGGTTCTATCACTTTCAATTTTATTAATTTCTCCCTTAATTTTTAGGATTTCTAGTTTGGTTTTCTGCTGGGGGTTTTTAATTTGGTCACTTTCGAGTTTTTTTATTTGCATTTCCAATTGATTGATCTCTGCTCTCCCTAGTTTGTTAATATATGCACTCAGGGATATGAATTTACCTCTGATTACTGCTTTGGCTGCATCCCAAAAGGTTTGAAAGGATGTCTCGCCATTGTCATTTTCCTCGATGAAATTATTAATTGTTTCTATGATTTCTTCTCTAACTAAACGATTTTGGAGTATCATATTGTTTAGTTTCCAATTAGTTTTTGATTTGGTTTTCCATGTACCATTACTGATCGTTATTTTTATTGCCTTGTGGTCTGAAAAGGCTGCATTTATTATTTCTGCTTTTCTGCATTTGTGTGCCATGTTTCTGTGACCTAATGTATGGTCAATCTTTGTGAATGTGCCATGTGGTGCTGAGAAGAAGGTGTATTCCTTTTTATCCCTATTTATTTTTCTCCATATGTCTATTAATTCTAATTTTTCTAAGATTTCGTTCACTTCTTTTACCTCTTTCTTATTTATTTTTTGATTTGATTTATCTAAATTTGATAATGGTTGGTTCAAGTCTCCCACTAATATGGTTTTACTGTCTATTTCTTCCTTCAATTCTCCTAGTTTCTCCATTAGAAATTTGGGTGCTATATTATTTGGTGCATATATGTTGATTAGTGATATTTCCTCATTATCTAAAGTCCCTTTTAACAAAATATAATAACCTTCCCTATCCCTTTTGATCAGGTCTATTTTTGCTTTGGCTTTATCAGATATCATGATTGCCACTCCTGCCTTCTTTCTGTCACTTGAGGCCCAGAAGGTCTTACTCCATCCTTTAATTCTGACCTTGTGGGTGTCTACCCGCCTCATGTGTGTTTCTTGGAGACAACATATGGTAGGGTTTTGGATTCTAATCCATTCTTCTATTTGTTTACGTTTTATGGGTGAGTTCATCCCATTCACGTTCAATGTTATGACTGTCACTTGTGGACTCCCTGGCATTTTGATATCCTTCCCTAATTCTAACCTTTCTGCTTCAGCTCTACCTTTTAGTCCAGTGATTTACTTTAAATCAGTCCCCCTTGTATTTCCCTTTCTACCCCCCTCCCTTCTAATTCCCTCCCTTATTTTCCCCTGTAGTCTTTTTAAAAATTCCCCCCCCCACCCTCTCCCTCCCTTGTACTGCTTCCCTCCCCACCAGTCTGTTTTTTACCCTTCTACTCCTCTATAGGGCGCAAATCTATTCTCTTCCCCAATGGATTGGATTGTTCTTCCCTCTTTGGGTCAGTTTCAAAGTACGTAAGAGTTGAATATTTCCTATCTCCGACCTCTTTACCCTTCCAGTGTATCGATGTTCTCCCCCCTCCCGCCATGAGCTTCTTTGTGACATATAAATTTACCCCCATTTGTTTCTTTTCCCATTTCTTTTAGTCATAACCTCTTTTCTTTTTTAGCTTTAGTCATGTATATATATATATATACATACACATGTATATGTATTTATGCATGCATATCTCTATATACCTATTTATGTCTTGTCCTTTCATCCTATACAGTTTGTCACTGTTCCCTCTGAGTGTAGTTCTTCTAGCTGCTTAGGTGATAGCAACAGTTTTTAAGAGTTGCCAATGACCTCTTTTCTTATAGGGATACATATCATTTTAACTTATTGAGTCTCTTAAAAAAAACCTTTGTTGTTGTTGTTGTTTTTCCCCTCTTTTTTAATTACCTTTTGATGATTCTCTTGAATTCTGTGGTTGGACTTCGAATTTTCTGTTCAGGTCTGGTCTTTTATTTATGAATGCTTGGAATTCCTCTGTTGTGTTAAATGACCATACTTTCCCCTGTAAGAATATAGTCAGTTTTGATGGGTATTTTATTCTTGGCTGTAGGCCTAGTTCCCTTGCTTTCTGGAATATCATATTCCATGCCTTTCGGTCCTTCAGTGTGGATGCAGACAGATCCTGTGTTATCCTCACCATGTTTCCATGGTATCTGAATGGTTTCTTTTTGGCAGCTTGTAATACCTGTTCTTTTATCTGATTGTTTTTGAATTTGGCTATAACATTTCTTGGTGTTGTCAGTTGGGGATTAAAAACAGGGGGTGATCTGTGGATTCTTTCAATCTCCACTTTCCCCTCTTGTTCTAGGATTTCGGGACAGTTTTCCTGGATAATTTCCTCTAGTATTATGTCCAGGCTTTTTCTTTTGTCGTGGTCTTCTGGTAGTCCAATTATTCTTAAATTGTCTCTTCTTGAACGATTTTCTAAATCGTCTGTTTTGTGAATGAGATGCTTCACATTTTCCTCAATTTTTTCATTCTTTTTGTTTTGTCTTATAGTGTCCTGCTGCCTTGTGAGGTCACTTGATTCTAGTTGTTTTACTCGGGTTTTTAAAGATTGGATTTCATCTTTGGCTTTTTGGTCGTCTTTTTCCTTCTGGTCTGAGTTTCTTTGAAGACTGTCTTTCATCCTCTTTATCTCGTCTTTCATCTCCTTTGCTTCATCTTTCATCTCCTTTGCCTCATTTTCCAGCTGGATGATTTTGGCTTTCAGGACACTATTTTCTTGTTTTAGTTCAAGTGCCTCTGTTTCCAGATGACTTATCTTAATTTTTAAGTTCTTTTCCCAATTGTCTTCAGCCTCTCTTAGCTGTGTTTTGAGTTCTTCCACAGCCTGTATCCAATTCGCTGGGATTTCTGGTTTATCGTTTGCTGATCTCTCCCCCTCTGTTCCATTTGGAGAGTAGTAGCTGTCTATTGTAGTTTCTTTCTTCTGTTTCTGTTGTTTGTTCAAATTCACCCCTTCTTTCCTCCCTGTATTTGTCTGTGCTCTTGTTCCTCTCATTTTTTTGTTTTTTAGGGACTTCTATCAGTCTCCCCTCTTGGAGCTTTAACTGAGGATCTCTTGGTGTAATCTCTGAGGGAGGGTTGTTGGGGGTTTGAGCTTTCCTGTCCTCTGGAGGCTTTTGATTGGCTTAAAGTTCAGCAGTCAGTGAGGATGGATGGGGAGCCTGGGCTTCCCTATGTTCTGGAGACTTTTGATGGGATTGAGTTCAGCTTATTTGGGATGGGTTTATTCTGAGTTTTAAACTTCCTGGACGGCTGGAGCAGATATGGAGGATCTCTAAAGCTCTGGCCAGGCTGCCAGGTCTATGCTCCTTCTAGGCTGCCCTCTTGACTTCGCCTCTAGGTTTCTGTTTTTTCAGAAGACCCAGCTCTCTAAGGGGGGAGGGGTTGTGGCTTGCCTGGACTCTGAGGGCTCCTGATGAGATTAGGTTCAGGTGGTGTGGGCCGAAAGATCCCTGAGCCAAAAAAGGGAAGGGAAAAAAAAAAACAAAGCAGCCACCTCCTCTTCCACAGTCTGTGTTGAGTGCCCAGAGACTGGCCGAGTTACTTTCAAGGAAAGCTCTTTGGAGCAACCCCTTTGCCAGCCCTGAGTTTTCTGTCCTTTCAGTAGCTCTGAGGGCTCCTGATGGGATTAGGTTCAGCTGGTTCTTTCAGAAGACCCAGCTCTCTAAGGGGGGAGGGGTAGTGGCTTGCCTGGACTCTAATGGCTCCTGATGGGATTAGGTTCAGGTAGTGTGGGCCAAATGATCCCGGAGCCAAAAAAAGGAAGAAAGAGAAAAGCAGCAACCTCCTCTTCCACAGTCTGTGTTGAATGCCCGGAAACTGGCCCGGGTTACTTTCAAGGCAAGCTCCCCGGAGCACCCCCCTTGCCAGCCCTGAGTTCTCCGTCCTCTCAGCAGCTCTAAGGGCTCCTAATGGGATTAGGTTCAACTGGTTCTTTCAGAAGACCCTGCTCTCTAAGGGGGGAGGGGTAGTGGCTTGCCTGGACTCTGATGGCTCCTGATGGGATTAGGTTCAGGTAGTGTGGGCCAAATGATCCCGGAGCCAAAAAAAGGAAGAAAGAGAAAAGCAGCAACCTCCTCTTCCACAGTCTGTGTTGAGTGCCCAGAAACTGGCCCGGGTTACTTTCAAGGTAGGCTCTTCGGAGCCACCCCTTTGCCAGCCCTGAGCCCTCTGTCTTTTCAGTAGCTCTGAGGGCTCCCGATGGGATTGGGCTCAGCTGGTGCCCCGAAGCTGGGACCTCCCCCGAGACCCAGAGGGAAGAACCCAGCCAGGAGGCCACAGGCTTCCCCCTTCTCTCTATGCTTCCCTGCCGTCTGTGTTGGGCGCTCCGGAGACTGGCTCGGGTTGCTTTCAAGGTGAGTCCTCAGAGCCCTGAGGTTCCCGCTGCTGCCTTGGGCTCAGCACTCTGGGTTGGGGGGGATGGGTCCTGGGACCTTCTTTCTGTCTACCCCTTAGATCTGAGTGATCTAGGGTTCTGGCTTTTGGGGTGCGGTACCTTTTGATCCAGGTCCAGGAGGAGGTTTCCCCAGGTCTATCCTGTTGTTCAGCTTGAATTTCGGTGGCCTAGGAGCACTTTGTTTGCGATCGGTAGGGAAGGGTTTCTGAGGTCTGAACTTTCGCTGCTTCTACACCGCCATCTTCTGTTATGAGATTTTTAAAAGGCTATTTCACCAGAATTGAAGAAGTTTAAAGGACTGTTGATTGGGTTGGTAGAAAATGATAATGAGAAATAGAGAGAAGGTAGAGTTGTGTAATTTTCTCTTGTTTTCTGTGTTTTTTTTTCTGCCAAAGATAATGGTCTTGTTCAGAAAATAATAGAACAAAGATGAATAATGAAATCACCAAATGAGGTAAATTCAGGATCATAAGAGTACCTACTTGGTTTTGATCCATTTAAGTCATTGCTCCCAGATGAGAAATACTGAAAAAAAAGATGTTTAGTAAGTCATTTAAATAATATTTGAAGGATTGTTGAAAATTGAAGAATTATAGGACTAAAAACAAAAGAAAATATTGTCCTGGTTTTCAAAAAAGTGAGAATAATCTATATACTTGATTTGGATTGCTGGCAGAGTTCTAGAATGATTCATTAAAGAGATAGTATACATCTTGAAAATGTAGTGATGATCACAAAGGGACAACAAGAGTTTTTTTTTTTTTTGAGAATAAGTCATGCCAGTGTAGCCATGTCTCACTTATTTCCCAGGGAATACTAAACTTAGATTTGGAGGAAAATTATAGAAAAAAATACACCTAAATTTTAACAAATAATTTGAGAAAGTACCTCATTATTTTGTTGAAAAGATGAATAAATAGCTGAAATTATAATAGAATAAGGTTAATTTAGAACAAACTAGACTCAACTGATGTTATGTCATTTTGGTGGAAGATCTTCCATGGAGTACCCCAGGAATCTCTGCTTGGCCTAGCTATGCTCTTTCATATTTTTGTCAATGATGGATAAAGACATAGCTGACATGCTCATTAAATTTGAAGATGATCACAAGGAGGAAATGACTAGCACACTGAATGACAGAGTTCATAGGCTAGAACCCTAAGCTAAATTTAGTTGGACAATATTCAATAAAGGTCAAGTGAAAGTTTTATATTTGAGCTTAGAAGAACTTTCCAAATTCAAGCCATGAGAAGGATGATGAGAGAGCAATTTGCCTGTAAAACATCTAAGAGTTTTACTGGATTATAAACTCAGTACAAATCATGAGTGTGTTATGGTAGCCCCAAAAAGCACATGTTATCTTGGATTATCTTAAGATAAACATAGTTTGTAGGATAAAGAAAGGCCTACTGTTCTCTACTTTGGTCAGATTACAGCTCTAAGCAACATTTTTTAAGAAGTTGTTTGATAAACTGGAGGATATCTGGTGGGGAAGAACAAGTAGGGTTGTGAAGGATCTTTTGTTCATGACATATGAAGATCAGTGGAAAGAACTGATAATGGTTAAGAGAGGAAAGATATGGTATCTCTATTCTAACATTTGAAAGGTTGCCATATAGAAGAATTAGACTTGTTCTTAGTTTGGCCTAAGAAAGCAGAAACAAGATCAATGGGGAAGAAATTGGAAAGATGGATATTTAAACTATTTTTCAGGGAAAAGTCTAATAAGTATCCAAAAATAAAATGCCTGCTTCAGAAACTTGAGTCTTTAATCAGAGACTAGATGGCCATCAGAAATGTTGTAGTGGAGACTATGTTGGTGTATTTGGAGGATGAAGTCTCTTCCAATTATAAACATTTTGTGTCTCTGATATTATTGTTTGAATCACATTTTCTTGGTCAAGTCAGTATGAAAACATATGATTCCTTGTATCTGCCAGGTGCCCAAAGGAGGGCTAGTGTGAAAACTTCCTAATATTAATTATTTTTTAGTATAAATCATAAAAGTGGCAATTGAGATGCCAATCATTAAAAGTAGATTGTGGACCCAAAGTGATCAAAGGAAAATGAAAAGGATACCTATTTACAACAACAACAAAAAATGAATAGCAATGCTTTGCTGAGAACACAGAGTTGGAAACTAAGAGGGAGGTGTCATCAGTTAGAGATGGCTGAACAAATTATGGTGCACAGATATGATAGAATATTGATATTAAAATAATGAATGAGGTGAATTCAGAGAAAACTAGAAAGCTATGTTAGCTGATACAGAATTAAATGAGCAGAACTAAGAAAACATTTTAAAAATAGCTTCTTTTTAAGGAAAAGCAGTTTTGAGACTTAAGAACTCTATCATTATTGTGATTAACCACAGAGCACCAGTGAGGAAGAATGGTACCCACTGTATAACAGAAAGGTGAGGTATTTGAGGTACAGATTGAAGTATATCTTTAGGACAAAACCACTGCATGGATTTGTATGTCTTGACTATGCTTATATTACAAGGCTTTTAAAAAAATTGAGTAGGGAAGAGAACTAGTAATGCTTGCTCCCTTTCTGAAAACAAAAAAAAAAAGGAAAAGGGTTATTTTAGTTCTAGTTCAGAAGAGAATAAGATTTAGGAAACAGAAATATAATGCAGCTTTTAGAGTAACACATTGATTCTTTAAAAATAGTAATAAAGATTTGGGGTTTCATAAACAAACCTCGTCAGTTCTGTTTATATGGAAATGCTCTTTCATTTCTAATGTAGTAACAAAAGAAAGAATGCAAAAGAATTTTGCAATATGAACTTCATTTGATTGGCAGGGACATGTGACAGAAGGTCACATGAGAACCTGAGCCTCAAGATTCTAAGGTCCCAACTGTAAAACAGTCTCCTGGAGAAAGCTTTCGGAGGAGATTGGGGATTTTCCATCTTTCTACAAGGTTTCTGGCTCTTTGGAAGATACCAGCTTAAGTGGAGGAGAACCTGCTTGGCCTGGCTGCTGGCAGCTGGACAGAAGACCAAAGAAGAGCCACTTCTCTGCTGGACCTACTTTGGACATTTCTTCTGGGATCTTGGCTCATATGCTGGACTCTATTTTGTGAGATTGTGTTTGGGGAAACTTAACTTATCTAGCATAGATAAGTTAGCCATTAAGATGGTTTTAAGGGAATTAGTTTTGGGGTTAAGATCAAGAGCCTTCCCTCCTCCTTTTAACCTCCTTCCTCTCAACCTTCCCATCAATAAACTTAAAATATTTAGATGTTTTCCCTCTTGTTATTTCCCCTTAACAATCCCATCATAACTCTACTGAAAATTTGTCCATAACTGAATGACAAAAACTACCTAAAAATAAGTTGTTTCTTGGGGAAATGTAATACTTCTTAAAACAGAAAACAATTATTTCATAGGACTATATTGTCCATTCAAAATAACTGAACTTCATTTAATTTCCAAATAAAAATGTTCATTAATGGTTTTTTTTTAAATATTATTTTATTTGGTCGTTTTCATACATTATTCACTGGAAACAAAGATCGTTTTCTTTTCCTCCCCTCCCCTTCCTCCCCCCCCCCCCCCCCCCCGCCTTTCCCTCTCCCATAGCCGATGCATGATTCCACTGGTTATCACATTTGTTCTTGACTCCAACCCATTTCCCTGTTGTTGGAGTTTGCATTATAGTGTTCATTTGGAGTCTCTCCTCAGTCTTATCTCCTCCAACCCTGTAGTCAAGCAGTTGCTTTTCAGCGGTGTTTTTACTCCCACAGTTTATCCTCTGCTTGTGGGTAGTATTTTTTAGATCCCTGCAGATTGTTCAGGGAAATTGCATTGATACTAATGGAGAAGTCCATCACCTTCGATTGTACCACAATGTATCAGTCTCTGTGTATAATGTTTTCCTGGTTCTGCTCCTTTCGCTCTGCATCACTTCCTGGAGGTTGTTCCAGTCTCCATGGAATTTCTCCAGTTCATTATTCCTTTGAGCATAATAGTATTCTATCACCAACATATACCACAATTTGTTCAGCCATTCCCCAATTGATGGGCATCCCCTCGTTTTCCAATTTTTGGCCACCACAAAGAGCGCAGCTATGAATATTCTTGTACAAGTCTTTTTGTCCATTATCTCTTTGGGGTACAAGCCCAGCAGTGCTATGGCTGGATCAAAGGGCAAACAATCTTTTATCGCCCTTTGGACATAGTTCCAAATTGCCCTCCAGAATGGTTGGATCAATTCACAACTCCACCAGCAATGAATTAATGTCCCCACTTTGCCACATCCCCTCCAGCATTCATTACTTTGCATAGCTGTCATGTTAGCCAATCTGCTAGGTGTGAGGTGATACCTCAGAGTTGTTTTGATTTGCATCTCTCTGATTATAAGAGATGTAGAGCACTTTTTCATGTGCTTATTAATAGTTTTGATTTCTTTGGCTGAGAACTGCCTGTTCATGCCCCTTGCCCATTTGTCAATTGGAGAATGGCTTGATTTTTTGTACAATTGATTTAGTTCTTTATAAATTTGAGTAATTAAACCTTTGTCAGAGGTTTTTATGAAGATTGTTTCCCAATTTGTTGCTACCCTTCTGATTTTGGTTACATTGGTTTTGTTTGTACAAAAACTTTTTAATTTGATGTAATCCAGATTATTTATTTTGCATTTTGTAACTCTTTCTAATTCTTGCTTGGTTTTGAAGTATTTCCCTTCCCAAAGGTCTGACATGTATACTATTCTGTGTTCGCCTAATTTTCTTATAGTTTCCTTCTTTATGTTCAAGTCATTCATCCATTTTGAATTTATCTTGGTGTAGGGTGTGAGGTGTTGATCTAAGCCTAATCTTTCCCATACTGTCCTCCAATTTTCCCAACAGTTTTTATGAAATAGTGGATTTTTGTCCCAAAAGCTGGGATCTTTGGGTTTGTCATATACTGTCTTGCTGAGGTTGCTTGCCCCCAATCTATTCCACTGATCCTCCTTTCTGTCTCTTAGCCAGTACCAAATTGTTTTGATGACCGCTGCTTTATAATATAGTCTGAGATCTGGGACTGCAAGACCCCCTTCCTTTGTATTTTTTTTCATTAATTCCCTGGATATCCTTGATCTTTTGTTCTTCCAAATGAACTTTGTTATGTTTTTTTCTAAATCAGTAAAAAAAATTTTTGGAAGTTCCATGGGTATGGCACTAAATAGATAGATGAGTTTGGGTAGGATGGTCATTTTTATTATATTGGCTCGTCCTACCCATGAGCAGTTAATGTTCTTCCAATTGTTCAAGTCTAGTTTTAGTTGTGTGGAAAGTGTTTTGTAGTTGTGTTCATATAGATCCTGTGTTTGTCTCGGGAGATAGATTCCTAAGTATTTTATTTTGTCTTGGGTAATTTTGAATGGGATTTCTCTTTCTAGTTCTTGCTGCTGAGCTGTGTTGGAATTATATAGAAATGCTGATGATTTATGTGGGTTTATTTTGTATCCTGCAACTTTGCTAAAGTTGTTGATTATTTCAATTAGCTTTTTGGTTGAGTCTCTAGGATTCTTTAAGTAGACCATCATGTCATCTGCAAAGAGTGATAAGTTGGTCTCCTCCTTGCCTATTTTGATGCCTTCAATTTCTTTTTCTTCTCTAATTGCTACTGCTAGTGTTTCTAATACAATGTCAAATAATAGAGGTGATAATGGGCATCCTTGTTTCACTCCTGATCTTAATGGGAATGGATTTAGTTTATCCCCATTGCAGATGATATTAGCTGATGGTTTTAGGTATATACTGCTTATTATTTTTAGGAATGACCCTTCTATTCCTATGCTTTCTAGTGTTTTTAGTAGGAATGGGTGTTGTATTTTATCAAAGGCTTTTTCTGCATCTATTGAGATAATCATGTGGTTCTTGTTGGTTTGCTTGTTGATGTGGTCAATTATGTGGATAGTTTTCCTAATGTTGAACCAGCCCTGCATCCCTGGTATAAATCCTACTTGATCATGGTGGATGACCCTTCTAATCACTTGCTGGAGTCTTTTTGCTAGTATCCTATTTAAGATTTTTGCATCTATATTCATTAGGGAGATTGGCCTATAGTTTTCTTTCTCTGTTTTTGGCCTGCCTGGCTTTGGAATTAGTACCATGCTTGTGTCATAAAAGGAGTTTGGTAGGACTCCCTCTTTGCTTATTATGTCAAATAGTTTGTATAGTATTGGGGTTAACTGTTCTCTGAATGTTTGATAGAATTTGCTGGTGAATCCATCAGGCCCTGGGGATTTTTTCTTAGGAAGTTCTGTGATGGCCTGTTGGATTTCTTTTTCTGATATGGGATTATTTAAGAAAACTATTTCTTCTTCTGTTAGTCTAGGCAATTTATATTTTTGTAAATATTCATCCATATCACCTAGGTTGGTATATTTATTGCCATATAGTTGGGCAAAGTAGTTTTTAATGATTGCCTTAATTTCCTCTTCATTGGAGGTGAGATCCCCCTTTTCATCCTTGATGCTATTAATTTGCCTTTCTTCTTTCCTTTTTTTAATTAAATTAACCAGTACTTTGTCTATTTTGTCTGTTTTTTCAAAGTACCAGCTTCTAGTCTTGTTTATTAGCTTAATAGTTCTGTCACTTTCTATTTTATTAATTTCTCCCTTAATTTTTAGGATCTCTAGTATGGTTTTCTTCTGGGGGTTTTTAATTTGTTCATTCTCAAGTTTTTTGATTTGCATTTCCAATTCCTTGGTCTCTGTCCTCCCTAATTTGTTAATATATGCACTCAGGGATATGAACTTTCCTCTAAGTACTGCCTTGGCTGCATCCCATAAGATTTGAAAGGATGTTTCGCCGTTGTCATTTTCTTCAACGAAATTGTTAATTGTTTCTATGATTTCTTCTCTAACTATCTGATTTTGGAGTATCATGTTATTTAATTTCCAATTAATTTTTGATTTGGGTCTCCATGTACCCTTGCCGATCAATATTTTAATTGCCTTGTGATCTGAAAAGGCTGCAGTTAATATTTCTGCTTTTCTGCATTTAAGTGCCATGTTTCTATGACCTAGTGTATGGTCTATTTTTGTGAATGTGCCATGTGGTGCTGAAAAGAAGGTGTATTCTTTTTTGTCCCTATTTATTTTTCTCCATATGTCTATTAACTCTAATTTTTCTAAGATTTCATTCACCTCTTTTACCTCTTTCTTATTTATTTTTTGATTTGATTTTTCTAAATTTGATAGTGGTTGGTTCAAGTCTCCCACTAATATGGTTTTACTGTCTATTTCCTCCTTCAATTCTCCTAGTTTCTCTATTAAAAATTTGGATGCTATACCATTTGGTGCATACATGTTGATTAGTGATATTTCCTCATTGTCTATACTTCCTTTTAGCAGAATATATTTACCTTCCCTGTCCCTTTTGATCAGGTCTATTTGTACTTTGGCTTTGTCAGATATCATGATTGCAACTCCTGCCTTCTTTCTATCGGTTGAGGCCCAAAAGGTCTTACTCCAACCTTTAATTCTAACCTTGTGAGTGTCAACCCGTCTCATATGTGTTTCTTGAAGACAACATATGGTAGGGTTTTGGGTTCTAATCCAATCTGCTATTTGTCTGCGTTTTATGGGTGAGTTCATCCCATTCACGTTCAAAGTTATGATTGTTATTTGTGGATTCACTGGCATTTTGATATCTTCCCCTAGTTCTGACCTTTCTTCTTTAGCTTTCTCCTTTTGAACCAGTGATTTACTTTAGGTCAGTCCCCCTAGTCCCCTCCCTTAAGATGCTTCCCTTTCTAGCCCCTCCCTTTTTATGCTCCCTTCCCCTCCCCCCTCTCCTTCCCTCCCTTTTTGTACTCCCTTCCCCCTCCCCCTCCTTAATTTTCCTTTCTTTCTTGCCCTAATGGATAAGATAGAATTCAGGATCCCACTGGATCTAGATGTTCTTCCCTCTCAGATTTGATTTCACTGAGAGTAAGGTTTAAGGAATTCCACTTCACGCTCTCTTCCTCTCCTTCTCATATGAGAGTTCTTCCCCTCCCCTTCCCATGTGTATCTTTATATGGGAAAGATTATTCTATTGATTCCCCCCCTATTTCTTGAAGTTAATCTTAGTATTATCGACGGTTCCCCCCTCCCTTTTCCTTTCTTTGCCCCCACTTTCCCCAAATCTTCTTAATGCCCCAATCTTTCCCTATGCATGTTTCTTCTAACTACTCTTATGATGATACAATTTATGAGAGTTACACAAAACATTTTCCCCACATATTAATATATATAATTTGATGTAAATGTAGTCCTTATAGAAGAGAGTTTGACTTAAGGTAAAATCGACTTAAGGTAAAATTGACTTAAGGTAAAATAAAAAGGTAAGATTTATCTCCTTTTCCCTTTCTTTCATATTTACCTTTTCATGTTTCTCTTGCTTTCTGTGCTTGGATATCGAACTTTCCACAGAGCTCTGGTCTTTTCTTAGCAAATGCTTGGAAATCTTCTATTTTGTTGAATGCCCATACTTTCCCCTGGAAGTATATAGTCAGTTTTGCTGGGTAGTTGATTCTTGGTTGGAGACCCAGCTCTCTTGCCTTTCTAAATATCGTGTTCCATGCTTTGCGGTCTCTTAGTGTATTAGCCGCTAAGTCGTGTGTGATCCTTATGGGAGCCCCCTTATATCTGAAGCTCTTCTTCTTGGCTTCTTGTAGGATTTTCTCCTTTACTTGGAAGCTCTTGAATTTGGCAATTACATTCCTAGGCGTTGTCTTTTGGGGATTTAGTATAGAAGGTGTTCTATGAATCCTTTCTATTTCTATTTTGCCCCCTTGCTCCAGGACGTGAGGGCAATTTTCTTTTATAATCTCCTCTAGAATAATATCCAATTTGTTGTTTATCTCTGGTTTTTCTGGGAGACCGATAATTTGGAGGTTGTCTCTTCTTCCTCTTTTTCAAAGTCGGTGACCTTTTCAGTGAGATATTTTATGTCTTCTTCTAATTCATTAATTTTTTGGCTTTGCTTTATTGATTCTTGCTGTTTTATGATCTCACTTTCTTTGAGTTGCTTAATTCTGGTCATTAGGGACTGGTTTTGCTTTTCAGCCTTGTCTGCCCTTCTATTGGATGCTTCGAGTTCTTTTTCCAATTGAGCAGTCTTATCTGTCAGACAGCTGATCTCTTTCTCCCATTTTTCTTTCCAGAAGGTTTCCATCTTTTGGATAAGTTCCAGTTTGAGATCTTCCAGAGCTTGTTGATAGTTTCCATTTTGGGAGGCGTGTTCTGAATTTTTTTGGATTTCCTCCTCATTCTCCTCTTTTCCTTGGGTACTTCCACCATAAAAGTTTTCAATAGTCACTTTTTTCCCTTTCTTCCTGGAGGCTTGATTTTGGGCCATGTGAGCCATCCCTTTGGTGGTTTTATTCCCCTTTCCTTTTTGGTCTGGGGTTTGGGTTATATGGGCGGTTTTTCTGTGAATTTAGGTTGCTTCAGACTAGTTCTTCCCAGCCTCTGAGCCCAGGTATTCAGCTCCGCCCAGATAATCAGCGCGCGTTGTTCAGCGCAGCCCGCCCCAAGCACAGTTCCCCTGGATTCTCCAGTGAAAGCGCCCTGAGATGTTTTTTCCTGGCAGTCCCCAGATCCCAAGGACCCTGGAGTGCCCCCCCCAGACAGAGATGCTCCCCACTCACTCGCTGTCCCGTGGTGAGCGCTCAGGTAGCTCACTCTGGTTTAGTGGGGGAGGTGGGGTGGGGGAAGGGCGGCTCAGTTCACTTTTCTGTGCAAGCTTTTCCTTCTTATTTTAGTGTGGAAATGTTCAAGCCCCACGTACCTTTGCCTCTGTGGGGTACTGGGGATTCCTTCTGTTCTTCCAAAGGTGATTTTATGCTCCTTTGATGTAGTCTATTTCGTTCGGTGCCGGGGAGAGGAAGCGTGTGGAGTCTAGATTGCAGCCATGATTACCCGGAAGTCCATTAATGGTTTTAAGTAGTTAAGCAATAGAAATTACTACTATATAATATGATCATCTTAAAAGGTATTTTAATGCACTAAAAACTAAATTGAATAGTTTTCATCTTTGTATTTGGGGATTAATTTTCAAAGAATCACAAATCTCTCTTGCTTTTATTTAAGCTTATTTACTCTTGTTAGCCTGTAGCAGACATGCAGAAAAATTGATGTTCACCCTCTCATAAAAAATCTCTTCATATTCTTTGATGACAATAATCAAACAACTCTGTACCTTTTTTCCCTCTGGATTAAATAACCACAGTTATTTTAACTTCAATGCCTAGGATGCTTTCCGACCATTAATTGACTTTGCAATTCTTTTGTGAAATTTTTTGTAGTTTCTTCTCCACCTCTTAATAATATGATGACAAACTCTGATTTAAATAATATAAAAAGACCTAATGAGAACAGTGTATAGCAAAAATATTATTCTCTAGCCCTTTAAATGCTGTAACCTTCTATTGATAGAAGATGGGGTAAAAAATTGCAGAATAAGTCATGTAAAACATTTAAGATTCCTTTTTGGCATTGTACTCAAATTTTAGGTATCGTCTACCCTTTGAACTACTGCCTAATTAGGGGACCATAAATATGATGATTAGAATTACTTTTTATTATTGTTTCATCTGTTTGTCTGACTCTGATATTCTATTTGGGATTTTTTAGGCAAAGATACTAGAGGGGCTTGCCATTTCCTCCTCCTCCTCCTTCTCCTGCTCCTTTTCCATGTTTTTCTCCTCCTTCTCCTCCTCTTCCTCTTCCACCTTTTTTTTTGTCTCTTCCTCCTTCTTCTACTCCTCTTCTTCCTCCTCCTCACCTTATCTTCTGTCTTAGAATTGATACTAGGTATTGATTCTGAGATAAGAAAGTGGTTAGCAATAGGCAATTGGGATTCATTGACTTGCATAGTGTCACACAGTGTCTGAGGCTACCTTTGAACCTAGGTCCTCCTGATCCTAGACTTGGCCCTCTATCCTTTGAGTTACCTTGCTGCCCCACCATTTACTTCTCTATTTCATTTTACTGACAAAGAAACTGAGGCCAACAGGATTAAGTGACTTGTCTAGGGTCACACAAATAGTAAGTGGCCAAGACCTAACTCTAGCCAGAGCTCTATCCTCAATGCTACTTAGGTGCCCAAGACTTATTTTAGATATAACTGACAGATATTGATAGAAATTCTACTTAATATAGTCATCCATATTTTTAATTTTTGTGTATTTCAAAAGACAGCAGAATTTTTATTCAAAAATTATTTATTAGTGTTATTGCCTACTATGTGCCAAGTACTAGGAATCCAAAGATAAAATAATATCTACCTTCATAGTGTTTACATTACATTGTGAGGGCATAATATAAAAGCAGGTAACTAAATATAGAAGTGTATAAAATTAAGCAATTTCTGGAGGGAGAAGGTACCAGCAACTTGGTGTGTGGTAGAATCAAGAAGAGTCCATATTTTAGAGAGGATGCTTGAGCTGATTCTTAAAGAGTAGAAGAATTCCACCTGCCAGAAGTGAAATGAAGGGTGTTCAGCATATACATGGTGGATAGCTTGCCAATGCAAAAGACAAGGAGATTGGAGACAGAAATATTATGAAAGGGGTGCTGCAAGTTTTCCAGTTTGGCCAGAACACAGAGTACATAGGGAGATAAATGTGTTTTTTCTACCTGGATGTCTAACCCACATCTCCACCTCTGGTCCAAAAGAAAAGGATAAAAATCTTGGCCAAATTATATGCAAAAATCCAGGTGAACTATACCTGCAGAATACCCTGCATCTATCAGTCTATCTATCTATCAGTTTTAAATCACATCTTGTGATTAAAAAAAAACACAAAGGAAACTGGGATTAGTCTGACATGACTTTGAAGTCATTGGGTTTTTTTCCCTTAGCTTTTCTTAGACTAACAATTCTTCTAGATCCCTGAAATACTTGTAAGATGGATTTTTTTGTTAGTAGTTTCTGTTGGGAATGTCCCTTGCATACATTTTGTATCATTTCTCTGTATATCTTGAATGTCCATCTTTACCTCCTTGATGATTTTGAATATATTTATTCTCTGCAGTTCGCTTTATATACACTTAAGCCATTCTAGTTTCCTCTCAGTACTTACATAAATTGAAATCTCTCAATTCTAGTTGACTTTTATTGTTATTCTAATTATCTTTCTCTCTGTGTCTGTCTCCACCTTCTTTCTTTTGTTGGCTTTCCCTTCTTTTTAGCAGCCTCAAGTAAGGGTACCTAATTGTCTACCTCCTATCTATACCTCATTTTCTTTTAATTTCAATAACATCAATTTGTACTCCCATGTGTAAAAGTAAAATGAGATGATTTAATTAATGACCTAGTCATTTATCAATATGAGAAGTATTGAAAACTGTCAAATAAGAAAAAAGACAAAATAAAGATGGAGTTAAGAAAGGGAGGTAGAACTATCACAATTATAAGGAAAAACTTTAAACTATTAAATATTTCCCAATGCCTAGCTCTTAATTTGATAAACAAGTGACATAGTTAATCTGCTATTAATACTAATTATTTTAATCAATATTTAAATATTAAAATTTAATTGACAGTGATATTTCAGTTATTTTATATTCTATAATATAAAAGCATATTCAGCTGATTCACTGAACACAATGTACAGTAGCTTTAAAAATGGTAGCAAATTCAGATATTTTATTGGACATTAATAATTATTTGGTATGAGGAAATAATAAAAATGAAATTATAATTATCATCATTTCCAAACCATATTTGAAAGAAAATTGAATTTTAATTCCTTTAAGAATACCAGTTAGTTTTGATGATATCTACTTGGTGATGTAGTTTGGAATTTAAAACTAATATTTTCCTTTTAGATCTATGCCTCTTTTCAGAATTTCTTTTGATATACTTCATATTTCATTTTTCCAAATGTGTTTTGCTTTTATTTTGTCAAGTTAAGTGTCCTATTGTTTATTTGATTGACATAGCATTAAAACCATAAAATAACTTTGATAAACAAAAGATCAAGAATATCAAGAAAAATAATGAAAAGAAATGTGAAGAATGGTGGTCTAGCAGTACCAGATCTTAAACTGTACTATAAAGCAATCATTATCAAAACAATATGGTACTGGCTAAGAGACAGAAGTGGGGTAGACCAATGGAATAGATTTGGAGTAAATGATCTCAGCAAGATAGTGTTCAATAAACCCAAAGATCCCAACTTTAGGGACAATAACTTATTCTTTGACAAAAACTGCTGGGTAAATTGGAAAACAGTATGGGGAAAATTAGTTTCAGATCAACATCTCATACCATATACCAATATAAAGAGTGAAAACAAATAAATTAGATGAACATAGAATAGCATACCTGTCAGACCTGTGGGAAAGGAAGCAATTTAAGACCAAGCAAGAAATAGAGAACATTACAAAATATAAAATAAATTATTTTGAATATATCAAATTAAAAAGGGTTTATAGGAAAACAAAACCAATACAACTGATATTAGAAGGAAAACAACAAACTGGGAAAAATTATAACAAAACTCTATGACAAAGGTCTAATTTCCTAAATATTTAAGGAACTAAGTCAAATTTATACATAAAAAAATCCATTCCCCAATTGAGAAATAATCAAGTGAAATGGAGAGGCAATTTTCACATGAAGAAATCAAAACTATCAATAATCACATGAAAAAGTGTTATAGATCCCTCTTGATTAGAGAAATGCAAATAAAAATAGTATTGGGGTACCACCTCACATCTAGAAGATTGGCCAATACAGCAGCAAAGCAATATGACAAATGTTGGAGGGGGTGTAGCAAAGTTGGGACTCTAATGCATTACTAGTGGAATTGTGAATTGATCCAACAATTCTGGAAGGCAATTTGGAATTATGCCCAAAGGGCTTTAAAAGAATGCCTGCCCTTTGATCCAGCCATACCACTGCTGGATTTTTACCCCAAGGGATAATAAGGAAAAATACTTCCACAACAATATTTATAGTCATGCTCTTTGTGGTGGTAAAAACCTGGAAAATGAGAGGGTGTCCATAGATTGACTGAACAAATTGTGGTATCTGATGAAGATGGAATACTATTGTGCTAAAAGGAATGATGAACTGGTGGATTTCTACGTGAACTGGAGAGACCTCCAGGAATTTATAGAGTGAAAGGAGCAGAACCAGGAGAACATTGTTCAGAGAAATTGAAACACTGTGGCACAATCGAATGCAACAGACTTTTCAACAGACTTTTCTACTAGTAGCAATGCAATGATCCAGTATAATACCAAGGAACTTATGAGAAAGAACATTATCCACATCTAGAGAAAGAACTGTAGGAGTAGAAATGCAGAAGAAAAACATATGATCAGTTGCATGGTTTAATGGGGATATGATTGGGGTTTTGGCTTTAAAAGATCACTCTATCGAAAATATGAATAATATGGAAATAATTTTTGAACAACAGTACATGTATAACCCAGTGGAATTGCTTGTCAGCTCCAGGAGGGGGAAGAGAAGAGGGGTGGGAAAAATCAGGTAACCATGGAAAAATATTCTAAATAAATAAATAAATTTCTAAAAAGAATTTTAAAAAGACTTTATAGTGTCATAAGGTTTAATAAAAATAAATTTTTAAAAATTCAAAAATAACTTTGGTAGTATTATCGTTTTTATTATGTTGACAAAGCATAACCATGAGCACTAAATATTTCTCCTGATATTTAAATTGTTATTTCTTTCTTTAAGGGCCACTTTGTTGTTGAATTTCTATAAATCTTTTCTATAAAGTTTGGTAGATTCTTTCCCAAGCATTTTCCTTATTTTTTTTGTTCTTTGTAATGAGAATTCCCTTTTGTATTATTGCTTTTTCAATTTCTATTATTACATGGAAATTCTTTGATTTTTGAGGTTTATTACTGATTCCCTAGGATTTTCTAAGCAAATTGCCATGCCATTAGCAGGTGATAGTTTTAATTTCTACTTTACCTACAACATCTTTAATTTATTTTTCTCATCTTGTTGCTATTGCTAGGATTTTCAGAACTATATAAAATAATAGGGTGGAGAATGGTCATTCTTGCTTTATGCCTGTATTAAGAAAAAGTCTATTATATTCTCATTATATATGATCTTTGCTTTTTTAAGAAAAATAGTTAATCCAATTTGCGCAAGGGGCAATCTGACAGAAATCAGCTGCAGAGAGTGGGGGAGGTGCAAGAAGGAAAAAAAAAACCTTGAAAGTTCCAAGAGGGAACCTGAAGCAGAGAAAACTCCAACTGGTCACTCATTTCACCTCACTTCCAGTTGAGAGCCAGAGAGAGAAGAAGCAGGTCTCTTAGGCTGGGAAGAAGCTTGGTTTTCTCTGAAGATCAATTGTTTCCCTGTGAACCCTTGGATACCACATGGCAAGAGGCAGTTTTTACTAGGATGCAGTAACACAATCAAACATTTCTATAGACATTACTGCCCACAATTTGAATCACTTTCCTTGCAAGAATTGCATGATTCTGCAACATACTTGCATGACGCAAACACTGAACAACAAAAGGAGGATGACCAGAACAGGGATCTAAAGCAAAAGTTAGAGGAAGCCAAAGAGAAAGTGAAATAAAAGGAGATAGAAGAAATCAAAAATCTAGCAGACAATTAGAACTGTCCCACAAACAAGACCCCAATACCAATAGAGAGGTCAGGGAAATGCAAAGAGATGCTTCCTTTGCAACAGAATTGGTCATATAGTCAAATTTTGTCCCATAGAATTCCAATATGAGCAATAAGAGACCACAATACAACAACCACTACAACCAACATAGAAATTACAAAAATAATAATAGAGAAAACACATACTACAACACATCGAAACCAAAATGTTATGATCACTGCAATCAAAACAATGCAAAAATTAATCGATGATGGGGCAAAATCCAGATATTCAACAGTGGTAGCTAAGGGAAATACACACAGTTATGAAGTCGGGAATCCTTAGTTCAAAAAGGATACAGGGATACATAGTAAGGGCTACTTTACCATGGAGGATGCTAAAGGAATTCTTATGTTATATATGATGTTTGCTTTTGATTTTAGATAGACTTTTAAAATAATATTTAAAAGATGTCTTTCTACTTATACTTTAGGGTTTTTAGAATAAAGAATACTGTACTTTGTCAAAAGCTTTTTTATATCTATTGAGGTAAGTTTGGGATTTTAGATGTTTTTGTTTTAAATATTAATTATGCTGATTTAAAAAATGTTAAGGAGTTCTTGTATCCCTGGTATAAATCCAACATAATGAATTGTATCATGGAGAAATTGCTGCAGTCTCTTTAAAATGATTTTATTAAAAAAATAATTGATTTTTATTAGTAATATTGTTCTATAGTTTTTCTTCTGTATTTTATTCGTTTCTGGCTCAGTTATTAAGCCAAAGAACACGTGTATGACTGTATGTGTGTATGTGAGCCTGTGTGTATAGTTATAGCTACAAATCTATATCTGTGTGTGTATTTGTTCAAGGAATATGGTAAGGTACATTCTTTTTCAGTTTTTGCAAATAACTTGCATATGAATTGTTCCTTGAAAGTTTTGATAAAATTCCAGGAAACCATCAATGTGTAAGTTTTGTTTTTTCTTCCCCACCTTTGGGAATCCCTTTATAACCAACTAATTCTATTTTTTCCCCTGAAATTGAATTATTTAAGACCTCTACTATGTTAGCTTGAATATCTTAAAATTTTGAAGGTATTTATTTCTTTTGTATTCTCAATTATACTAGTATATATTTGTTCATAGTATGTCCTCATAATTATTTTAATTTCCCTTTGATTTTCTTATGACTTCACTTTGCTTTTTTGTTGTTGTTGTTTTGATTTTTTGCTCTCTTTAATCAGATTGGCTGTAGGTTTATCACTTTTATTAGTCTTTTCAAGGTACCATGTTCTAGTTTTACTTACCATTTCTATAGTTTTCTTTTTGTTTCTAGTTTATTTTACTCTTATTTTTAATATCTCCACTTTTGTGTCCATTTTAATGTTTATTTATTTGTCGGCTTGCTAATAAAAAATACATATATGGTTATAATGACCTGAGGGCTAGACCTTAAAGTTGTCTCGGCCTACTCCAAGCTGGACAGGTCATTCATCAAGAGTTCACTGACAATTTCATTAACAAATAATAAATTCTACAAATCAATCAAGAGAGAAAACTTTTAAACATAAAGGAAATGGATATTTGAATAACATAAAACTATTCTTCACCCCCATAAACGGCATAAAAAAATAGAACATTATATTCTTAAAAGCAAAACAGCTCAAAATGTAATTAAAAAAATGGCATTCCCTATAATCCTTGGAGCAATCACCAGTGAATAAAGGATGTGTCCATAAGAGACATTTACATAATGTTCCAGCCCTCCCCTCCCACATACATACAAATACATGTACAAACCCTCAGCAGATTATTAGATTAGTAAACACCCTGGAGCCATAATGGTGAACCTATGGTACATGTACTGAAGATGGCATGCAGAGACTTCTCTGTGGGCACTTGCAGCCCTGGCCTCACCCCTGAATGCAGGAGGTAGGGCATTCTAGCCTTTCTCCACCATCACAGGGGCTGAGCACAGCTTAGTTCTGCTCAGCCTCTAGCATGGCTGTGCCCCGCCCCCCCCCCCCCACTCCCAAGCCTCCCCTAGCCGAGCCAAGGCTATGGCCATGTCCCTCAGACCCCTTGAAACGAAGCAGCAGTGAGCATGGTGGCCACACATTTCTGGCCTCAGAGAGTCTAGGTGTGCAGCTGGCCTAGTGCTGGTAGCAGGGCCCTGAATCCCAAATGCAAGGGAAGGATATAGGGCACTGGGGCACTGAAGCCCCACTGTGTGGAGTTCGGCCCCTCCCCTGGTCCTGCCCCAGCACACAGGAGTGGGTGGGGAAATGCACACAATTGGGATTGGGGTTGGGTGGGTAGGACATGGCAAGAGGTCCAAAACGGTTCTCCACCATTGCCCTAGAGAACAGAGACACATTAAAGGTAACTACACATATCAAATAAAGCACAATTAACAAAATAAAAAATCTCATTTGATTAGTCACTCTATAAACTAATGAAAAGGGAAAAATAAATTTAGGAAGAGAAAACTATTTTGGGTGTTAAAAAGAAAATTAACAAAAATAGCAACACTAAAGTGGGACTATTAAAGTGGGTAAATTCATTTCACTCCCATTCCCATTTTAGGATCATTACTTGTTTATTCCTTTCTATTTGTTTTCTCCTATTTTCCCCTCTTTGTTCCTCACTTTTTAAAAATCACAAGTAATCATTTTTTATTTCCTGTTAAGCCACTCTCTCCCCTCTGAATTTTGGGTCATTTTACTTATGACTAAGCCCTACAACTAACCAGCTTGATTACTACAGAATTTCCCTCCTATCCACCTCCAAGTCAGGTGACCAAGATACAGACCCCTTAAGGGATAAAAGTTAAAATAAAATTTAAAAGCTTCTTGTCAGAGAGGAAAAAAAATCTGGGAGAAGGTAAGAAATCCTCTAAAGAATGAAAAATTGAAAGTGAAAGATTTAGGCACACCATAAAAGCTTCATCTGAAATAAAGAAGCCTTAGCAAAAGATCCCCAGAGGGACAAAAAGTGAATGTGTAATATAAAGTGGAAGATTTTTGAGCCGAAGGGATAAAATCAGCATGAAAGGCAAAAACAATACAAAACAAAATAAAAACATCCTAATATGAAAGGAAACCAGCCTCAATCCAGGCCACATGTTGCTGTGGTCCTTAATTAGTTGTGGAAGAAAAAAAAAAGATCTGAACTTAGTAAAATAAAGTTAATTCTCAGACCTCCTTCTTAAGGAAAAGACTTCAAGTTGGTTTGTTTCACTCCAGGAGGGGACAATCAAGGAAATTACAGAGGATTAATGTAAAGGGTTGTCCTTCTCTCACCTTCTTCCCATGAAAGATTTTCTGAGAAGGTTGATCACAAAAGGAGGAGGGATCTTTCACATCCATGATAAAGGGTCTAAAGAAGGGACTCTAACTCAGCCTGAACTCCAAGGAAAGAGGAAGTCTGACCAAAAGAAAGATCTTCTGAGCAAAGAAAAACCCTCAATTTGATCTGATTCCAAAGTAGAGATCCATAAAATCTCAACCCCTGGTGCCTCAGCAAGAAAAGTAAATAAAAGAAACGCATACAAAAAAACCCCACAACTTTTTAAATGCCAACAATGATCCAATACACAAACCCAGAATAGAACAACTCAAAAATATTTATACACCAAGACTTCAATGGAAAAAAAAAACCAACAACTTTCTCACAAGAACAAATAGAAGTCCTTGAAGAAAGAGGGGTTTACAAAAATAAAATAACTAAGCAATGAGAGCAATGGAAGAGAAGTTTGAAAAAAAAGAATCAAAGAACTTGGGCCAGAGCTAAGATGATGGAGTAGTAGGAAGTGCACATTGAGCTCCCTCCCCAGATTCCCTCAAACAGATCCAGAAAGTATGAGACACAAGCCTAAAGGGGAAACCACAAAAAAGTCACAGTCCAAGCTGGCATAAGGAGTCAGAGAGAGAGAGTCTGACCAGGATCATGCGATGTTTGAGGCACTCCAGCACCCTAGGCATTAAGACCAAACTGCAGAAATATGAGTCAGTTGGTAACTTTGGCAGCTACTACTCTAGTGGTCTGAGAAGGGGACCTGTGATACAGTGTGATATTCCTATCTAAGGCGGCCTTGGAAGTGTATCAAGAAAGGGGCAGATTCACAATCAAGCAACAGCAGGAGAGCTGAGATTCCAGGAGCCGAGAAGGGTTTCAGTTCCTATTTCTAGTCCAGTTGAAGTCTGTAGAGGAATGATCGGGACAGAAACCAGACGGAAAAGGATTCTGCAGTTCTGTTAGTCAGTACCAACAGAGCTTCTCAAATGGCTGATAAGAACTGAGTCCAGCAACAGTCTACTATTCTGAAGACCCAGTTTAGGAACTTGCAGAGCTCAACTTTATAGTGATTACAGTGATTAGACTTTTATTTGGATCAGACCACTTGACAGAGCTGAAAACTCACAAGTCCTCATCCTATCTCTAAGAATAACATTACACCCTAGCAGCACACTTGAAAACTGTAAAAGGACTTACTCCCCTGGAGTGTGTGGAGCCTAGCCATAGCATGAACTCTTAGGTCCAGAAGTGGGCTGGAAGAATTAACCATAAACTAAAACAAAACAATGTCTCCATAAAGAGCTACTATAATGGCAGACAGTAGACACAAGACACAAAAATGGTAGAGAAGACTGACTTCAAAACATCTCCAAGCAAAGCCTCAGAGAAAAATGTATCTTGGGGACAAATTGGTCTAAAATTTCTTGAGAAAATGAAAGCAAGAAAGAAAAAAAAGAAAATTTTTAAGAGTTGAATTTTTTAAAAAGAATTTTAAAATGTTTTTATAAATGAAATGGTAATTTTTGAGGAAAAAATGGGAAGAGAAATGAGAGTTTTAGAAAGATGAACATATTTAACACCGGAGGTAACAAAACCTTGCTAAAGAAACATTCCCTAAAGTTCAGAATGGACAAACATGAAGTTAATAACTCCCTGATGCAATAAGAAACATTAAAACAAAAACAAAATACTGAAAAATGGAGAAAATGTAAAGCATTCCATAGCAAATGCAATTGAACTGGAAAACAGATTAAGGAGAAAAATTTAGGAATCTTTATACTATAGGAAAGCTATTTTATATGTCTGTATAGGCACATATATATATATTATATGCATGTAATATACCTAGGCATCTTATTTCAAGAAATCTTGGAAGAAAATTGTTCAAATCTAGAATCGGGGGAAAATGTAAATAAAAAGAAAAAATATCAAGTACTGAGGAGTGATAGTCAGTATAACATATGATTTAGTAGCCACCAAAATAAAGGCACAAAGAAGTTGGAATATAATATTACAGAAGAGAAAGGATATGGGCTTCAGCAAAGAATAACTTAGGTAGAAAAACTAAGCAAAATGCTGTAGGGGGAAAAACTTCAAAGTGTTCCATATGGAAAGAAGAGCAGGACTATTATAAAACACATAGTAATCACAATGTAGTAAAATTATACTAAATACATGGCCACAGAAGAAAATATTAAAAATCAACTGGAAACTGAGTAACAACCCTAAAGAATTGAGAGTCAAAGAATAATCATAGATATGATAGATAATTTCATTACAGATATCTACAAAAATGAGATAACATAGAAGAATTGGGACTGAAATCAAATAATTCTTAGGGAAATTTTATATCTCAAAAATGGTTATTATCCAAAAAAGAGAAAAAACAGATAAATTAATAGGTAATGCAACAACAACAAAAAATACCTAGAAAACCAACAAATTAAAAAATTCCATTAGACACCTAAATAGAAATCCTGAAAACCAAGGAAGAGATGAAAAAAATAATTTAATAAATCAAGCTAGGAGTTTCCTGGAGGAGGAGGGGGTTGGAGAAACAATAAAGTAGATTAATCACTAATCAATTAAAATTAATAAAATAATATTAAATTTGTGGTATCCAAAATTAAAAGAATTTACAACAAATTAAAATAAACATTAGAAACTTTTGTCCAAATACATGTGAATAAAATCAACTTAAGTGGTATAAATTAATATTTATAAAACTTTCAAATATCCAATCACTAGAATAAGAAGTAGGAAATTCAAACAATCCAATCTCAGAGGAAGAAATTAACTTCTAAAAGAAAAAAGGAACAGATGGATTAAAAATTAATTCAATTAAATATTCAAAGATTAATTCCAAAGAATTAATTCCAATTTTATGTAAACTCTAAAAATAAAAAAGAAAGTATCTTAAATTCCATACATGACACAGATGTAGCCTTGATACAGTTCTGGGAGAAGGAATTAGAAAAAAGATAGCTATAGACCAATAACCCTAATGAACATTAATACAAATATTTTAAGTAAAACATTAATGGAAACTTAAACAAGATAACACAGAGATGATATACTATCACCATGTTATTTTATACTAAAAATACAAGGTTGATTTAGTATTAGGAAAACTACAAGAGTAATGATATTAATGCAAATAGCAAACATATATTTTCAAGAGATGTCAAAAATGTTTTTAACAAAAATAATATCTCCATTTCTGTCAAAAAACACTGGTATAAATGTATCTTTACTTGATATTATAAATAGCTTGAACCTAAAATTGACCACAAGTCTTATATATAATGGAGCCAGATTTTAGTATTCTTTCCAGAAAAAAATCATGAATGAAACAGAAATATTCAATGTTACCACTTACATTTTTAAATTTATTTTTCAGTCCCAAATTCTCTCCCTTCAATTATCTGTTCTTATATGTCTGAAAAGTGTTTCATAGAAATGCTTATGCTTTATGTGGATTTATTTTATATCCTGCAGCTTCACTACAGCTATTAATTGTTTTGATTAGTTTTTAGTAGTTTCTCTTTTGTTTACAAAGTATACCATCATATCATTAGCAAAGATTAATAGTTTTGTTTCTCCTTTGCCTATTTTTATTTCTTCAATTTCTTGTCTTATAGCTATAGCTAGGATTTCTAGTACAATGTTGAATAATAGTGGTGATGATGGACCTCCTCACTTTGCCCTTGCTCTTACTGAAGGGACTTCTAGTTTATCCCTATAATAGATAATGTTTGCTCTTGGTTTTAGATAAATACTATTTATCATTTTAAGAAAAGTTCCATTTTTTCCAATGCTATCTAGAGTTTTTGTCAAGAAAAACTCCAAAGGAATACATGACCTGTACATAATGATAACATTACCAAATAAGAGAAATATTTCAGAGGTATAGAGGGAGAGTTTGTGACCAAAGTAGGATCACAGAAGACAAAATGGACAATTTTGGATACACACAACTAAAAGTTTATGAAAAACTAAAATTAATACAGGTATTTTTACAATTAGTTTCTCTGATAAAGGTCTAATGTACAAGATAAAACTTTCAAATTTAAAATACTTAGGACCATTTATTTATTTATTTAGATAAGTAGTTAAAAGATGTGAACAGAAACTTTTCACAGGAAGAGATCCAATGAATTGACACCCAGGGGAAAAATATTCTCCCAATATCATAATTAGAGAAATGCGACTTAAGTTAAATTGGAAAAAAGTATGTAAGAAATTATATTTACATCAATACCTCATGCCATACAGAAAATTGGGCTCTAAATTGATAACTGAATCATATCATGTAGTATTCATAAAGATCAAATCATTCATTAAAGAACTACAAAAAAATTACCCATCATCAGATCAGTGAATAGAAGAAAACTTCAAGATGAAACAATGGATAGATAAGAATGCAGAGACAAGTGGGGCAATTCTGAATGCATAAAATTAAAATTTTTTGCAAAAACAAAGTCAATAAAGCTAAAGTTAAGAGTGAAACAGCTGGGAAAAATCTTTGTATGATGATAATGCCTATTTTTTTTTTCAAGTGATTTTTAATTTCTTCAACCATGTATCCATAAAAATTATTATCAGTGATTTTATGATCATCACCATAATAAATATGTCTTGATTAATATATTGAGATTTCATTATTATGGAACAGAGCCCAACTATTTCTCTTTGTAAGATCACCAAGTAGGTTCTTTTTTTCTTTTTCCTTTCCTATCATCATTATCACATTCTAATCTATTATTATTGCTAAAAATTATGGTCCTATGAAAACTCTTCTCAACTTCTTGGTGGAGTTCAAATAGAAATGGGCTTGGGACAAGTTGCTTATCCCATTATTATTTTATATTTAATGGTTCTTGAAATGTTGTACAAGTAGATTTTGTTGTTGTTGTATTAAGATATAAAGCTCATCCTCTATATAATCAGTAGCATCAAATCACTTGTAATCTAGCCATTAGCCTTATCTTCTTCCCTTTGGAAACTTGTTCTCTGCCCTTAGAATCTGGGCTCTAGTAGGGGAACTTATCTCACATAGAACAAAACCACATTACATCTCAATTCCACACCTCATTTTTCTACTCACTTTCCTGTCTTATCTCCCACCCACAGAAAAGAGGGAGCAGCAAACCTATTCCAACCATATCTCCCTACCATTCCATACCAGCCATCTCCATGCCATGTTGCTAGTCACTTTTACAGTCCTTCTTCCTTCTCCAGGTCACCCAAAGCAAGGATGGTTGTGATGTAGTCGACAGAAGGTAACTGAAGAAAGATATATTGAATAGGTCGACAGAATTGTTAAATTCTGGATGACACTTAGATTTTGAACCTGCGTAACTGGATAAATGGTGGTGCCATGCACTAGAATAGGAAAGTTAGGAGGTACGTACAAGGGGAGAGTTGAGTTCTGGCTTGGGCATGTTGAGTTTAAGACGCCTTTAGAATATTGATGTAGCAAGTGGAAATGTGGGACTGGAGCTCTGGAGAGAGAATTAAGGGCCAGCTATGTAGTTTAGAAGTCGTTTGTATAGAGAAAATACTACAAAATAAAGCAGCTGATGTCACCAAGAGACAGAAGAAAAAGCCTAAAAAAGAAGCCTTGGGATGCATCTAGCCATAGGAACATTGGAATAGGTAACGATCTTGGAAAGTTAAGAAGAATTGGTTAGAAAGATAGGGTGAAAGTAGATACAAACAATGACTAAACAGTGCCATGAAAACACAGCAGAATAAGAATATCCATAAGGAAAGGGCTATCAGCAGTGTTAGATATTACAAAATAGTCAAGAATGAGAATTAAGTGAAATTCACTAGTGGATGTGGAGACAGTAAGTAATTTTAGTTAAGTAGTGCATATGGAAGAAATATCATAAGAAGTTGAGATATGGCTGTGCAATTAAAAAAAAGTGGAGATGATTATTTACAGCTTTTTCTAATTGTTTATCTGTGTAAAGAAGGAGAGATGATTATAACTTGAAGTGATGATAGAGTTAAATGAAGGTTTTTGAAGGATGGATAAGATCTGAGAATGCTTGTAGGTGTCAGGGAAGCAACTGGTCGACAAGGATATATGAAAACTTAGGAAGAGACAGGTGATGATCAAGGGAAAGCAAACTCTGATAAGAGTCAGCAGGGAAGACAACAAAGAACACAAGGGAAGATGGGATTGGCAAGGAAGGAGAATCACCTCATCCTCAGAGATTGTAGAGGGAGTTGGAGTTGGAGCTAGGGAGGAGGGGAAGCTTTTTAAAAGGAAAGATTGCTTAAATTTTTTTTTTCAGGGAAGTAAGGCTTTGGCAAGCTGAGAGGAAGAGGGTAAGGAATGGTATTCGTTGCTTGAAGAGAGACAAGGTTTGAAATAGCTGCTGTGGGGAATAAGATAGGGAGTTAATCAAGGAAGAATTAAAAGTACTGGTGTGTAGCAGCAAGAGTCCAGTTGAAAGTAGAAAACATAAAATTGTAGTGGACTCAGTCAACAAATTGTGACAATAGTAAGGGTGTTTGAGAATATGTTAACCTGCAATTTGAATTCCATGAGTATAAAGAAAGAACTTAAAAGGTAGAGAAGCAGAGTGTGATTTACTACTTATCTAATTACCAAAATCTTTGAGAAAGGAGAGATAATGATAGGCTAGTAGATAACAGCCATGAGGATCATGATAGGCTGATATAGCTGGAGAGGATGAATTTCCAAGGAATGATGGCCAAAGAAGAAGAGTCTCCAATTGAGGAATAATAAATTTGTCTAAATTCCCCTCTTGGCCCTGGTAGGGAAGGGCTGGAGAAAAATAAGAAAAGGTATATTAAGGTCTTAAAAGGATAGACAGGTTTATAATATCTTCTAGGGGAACCAGGTCTCCTTCATTGCAACGTGACAGAGGTACATTATGAAGGAAAGTCTGTTAAGGATAGAATAGGGGTCTAGAGAGCACAAAGGACAGAGAAGATTCTACCTGGGGGCCTACAACTCTGAATCACATTAAAATGAAGCCCTAGGAAAGCTATCTAACTTCCCAAGTAGCTGTTATAATACTGATTTGATTATTCTTTTAGCAAGAGGTGGGAGGAACGTGGTGGGAAATGGGAGAAGGGATTTTTGTGGGACAGTAAGTATTCTTACTTAAGTAGCAAGACAGTCATGTTGGATAGGCTCTGGTCCTGGTTACAGGCTGGAGAAAATAATATAAAAAATAAAAGAAGAAGATTTCTGTCTCAAACTATATTATTCAGATCTCAAACTATACTACAAAGCAGTAAATAAAAAAAATACCTATTACTGGTTAAAAGTAAAAAGGTTAATAAGCCAAATTGATTATATACTTAACATATAACTATAAATTCATCTATTAGCCAAAAGACTTCACTTTCCTTAAGTATTAAATGAAGGTCTTGGACTAGATAATCTGATCTCTAAATTTCTAATTATTCTGTATCTTGTGGCTTGAAATTAAACTAGTCTTTTACTCTAGGGTGCCTAATGAGTCCTTTGAGCTTAAAGAATTTTTGGTCATGGGAATTTTTAAACTTCCTAATTGAACGCTCAGTTTTTAAATATTTACTCTACTGGTCTTGAATATTTGGACTATTTTGCAGGAATGCTATTAATTTTGCTAATAAAGAATGTCTCATCCCCTATTAGGAAACACATGTTCTGAGTCTACAGATCAATTGTTATAGATAAAGAACTTAGAGATAAGTCATTTCTTTTCTTTTAAAATAAACAACTTACAACTTATGTGTATAGCAGAAAACAATAGTTTTTCTATTTGACCAAATCAGGAGCTTTAAATTTTTCTGATTTTAAACATTTGAATGAAAAGTTTGTTGCATTATAACATGTTATATTCTCTAGATGATTGTCATCATGGTTATAGGTATTCTTTGTTTTTTATTTAATTTTTAATTCCATTGTATTTTAAATACACAAGGGAATTCTTTAAGTATCTTGTGGAAAATTCTGTACTATAATGAATAATGATTTTTAAAGCTAGCAAGAATCATATTTCTGCTTTAAAGTAGAATTTTAATTTTAATTGTTTTTAATTTGGGCTACACTTTATACAGACTTTTAAAACCAAACAAAATATATATTATTAGGATTTCAAACTATGAAGAAGATAAATACAAGCTATACAGTGAAATACCCATAACAATATATCCCTATTCTTCAACATGCAACTCAGCAATTTCATTATGAAATAAGTTTGGGTATTTACATTATTTGGATGAATATCAACCTGGGGAGAATTTATTGAATTTTAAAAATAATATTACAATGAATAGAAATATTAAATAAATAAGCATACATTAGCTATAATTAGTAGTTGTGAAAAACCTGAATTTTTAAGTATAATTTTGTTGTCATAAACACTATTTTCCTACATTGAGATTGGATGTGAGTATGTCTAAACACTTGATGTGAGATTGTTTCCTTTCTTTTTATATGTTACTCAGCGTAGTTGACAATTAGTGGCTATTATACAACTGTCATTAATACAAATAAAATTTTATTTCCCATAATTAGGCTTTTGTACTTACAAAAACTGTTGCTAGATGTTCTAAAAAATTCCTCTTTGTAAAATACTTGCAAATATATGGGATTTGTGACATGGCTTGAAGCTCTTAACTTTTGCAAACATGAACCTATTTCAATAAAAGTCTATGACAAAAACAGCACAGATGTGAAGTCTGAGAGTGGCGTCTCTGCCGCCCTACGAGCCTTTGTTTGGAGAACACCCTGATTAACCCCCACCCTTCATGGTTCATTGATTCACTCATAGATCAAGTTTAAACTAGTACATATTAGCACACTTTGTTTCTAACAGAGGAACAGTTGGTCATTCTGTCTTCTGCTGCTGCTTCATTACAAACTGGGGGCTAAAGAGACTATACTTGAATAGGAAATGAGAGACAACCACAGGGCTAAAAAATGATTTTGTTGATGTGTATCTGCCCTATTAATATTGAATTCTAGATTCTAGCAGTACTAAAAATATTTTATACATGAGGATAAATGACAGTGTCTTCCGTTTAAATGACTGATTTCTTTCTATCTAGCTTCTAACTAAAGGTAATATTAAAAAAAAAAAACAGAAAATGAAGGCCTGATGTATTAGAGCATGAAAACATCTAATTTGGGGAACATTTTAAAAAATATTATTCCCTAAAGTTAGCTTTCAATTGTGTTTTATTTTATGCCCATGATGCAATCGATGTAATGTGCTTAATTATACAGAGATATTTATGCTGAAAAGACTGGGCTACTGGAGAAGACATATGACTCCTTTCACATTTAACTTCCGTGTTTTAGGTGAAAACAGATGACTCACCTTGATTTCTTTTAGGTCTAGAGAACAAAAGGCCAGTGATTGCTATGAAAAATTTAAATTGAGGAAAGCTCTAACCAGATTTTTAATCCTGTACAATTGCTATTTTTATTTTGCGTGAAGAATGGAATGAAGTGGGGATAATAAAAAGATTAACAACTTTTCATGTTGACTACTTTTTTCAAACTTTTTACAGGTCTCAAAGAAATGTAATTGAGATAAAACCTTTGCTCTTTTCCTAGGAACAATTCTGTTTAAAAAAAAAAAATAAATTGTTGGCCTTTGGGGGCTTATTTTTATATACGAGTTACAGTTCAATCCCATTTTATTCTGTTGTAATTTAGAAAATAACTTTAAAGTGACTTGCATATTTTATCATTTTACTTTAATATTAGTTATGCATGAATTATAAAAACAGATTTTTGTAGTTTTGCTGAATATCATTATGTATTATATGTAAGCAAAACTCTTCGAATTTATTGATACATTTTATTTTGATAAAAACAATTGTACCATACACACAATATTCTCTTACAAAGTATCAGTTCTTAATAAAAAGAGGTGTTCTTTAACTTTGATAATATTGGATTAGCATTATATCTGAACAGCCTTATTTCTTCTCAATGTCTTTTTTTACATTATCTTAATGATTGTATAGATCATTCTTTTGGCTCCATTTTCTTACCCTTTACATCAAGAGACCTTTAGTGTTTCAATTCCGTATTTGTTACTCCATGTGATAGGGTAATATTCCATTACATTCATACACCAGACTCTTTTTGACATTCTCCAATTATTGATCATATTCCCCCCTAACTTTTAATGATCACAAATAGTGTTTAAACATCTTGTCATATATGTTGTTTTTGTTTTGTTTTTGTTTTTTGCTACCACTAAGTTCCTTCAGGTATTGCCTATGGCAGTTGAGGTGCTACTTGAGTAAAAGGGTATGAACAATTTAATAACTCTTGCAAAATTTCATATTGTCATTCCAAAGTAATTGAATCAATTCACAATTCTACCAGAATTGAATTATTGGGCCTATCCTACATCATTCCAGATAATATGTTGTTGTTTCTTTTTTCATCTTTTAGTATGTTGGATCATATAATGGGTATAAAGTATTATTTTACTGTTATTTGATTTTTCATTTTTGTGATCATCATTTTGAACGTTTTTTCAGGTAACTATTGATAATTTATAATGCCTTTGAAATTTGTTGATCACCTTGGATTGTCTATTAGGTGATGATTTGCAATTAATTTTACATGTAATTCAATAATATCTTTATAGATTTTTGGATATAAATCTTTTGTAAAAGTTGTGGGGATTTAGGAGAGGTGACTAGCTATATGTTTCTGAACATTTAAAATAAATTTTATTGGTGTTGTTTGTCTTTATATCAATTAATTCCGACCACATTTCCTGAACAAACTCTTCTTTTGAGAGAGCAAAACAATTAAGCAAAAAAAAGTTTGAAGTACAAACCTTGTCTGATAGTAAATTGAAGATTCTGCCCTTATATCTCCTATCTCTTTGTTGTGAGGGAGAAGTATATTTCATTATCAATATTTCATGTTATTCATTGTATTTTTTATTACTTGAAGTTCATTTTCTTTTCAATGAACTTTTTATTTATGTCATGATGGTCCCTGTATATCAAACTAAAGACCTGAGCTCAAATATGGTCTCAGACACTTCCTAGCTGTGTAACCCTGGGCATGTTGCTCCACCTCTGTTGGCCTCAATCCATTGGAGAAGAAAATGGCAAAACATTCATGATCTTTGCCAAGAAAAGTCCCTACCATCATGAAGATGACTGAACCACACATCATTATTTATATTTCTGTTTAGTTGTTCTTCAGTTTTCTCTACATTAGGTCATATATATTATTTCCTATTTCTTTGAATTTCCATTATTTGTAATTTTTTACTGAAAAATAGTACTCTATTCTGTTCATATGCCATATCTTTTTCCACTTTATAATATAGTATGTTATTGGGACTGAGAGTGAGGAAATTCTCTTTACCATTGCAAACATACCTGAACTCTACAACTTATAGTCAAATGGCTTATTATGGGACACGGAGAAAAAAAAAGTACCTTTCCCAGGATTACCCCCTATGTATTCAGGAATGTGTGACCCTCAGCAAATATATATGTATACATATATATGTATATTTCTGTTCTGTTGTATCTCTCTGAATGGGATGTAATATAATATATTGTTATGGTTTAGTTGTTTTCAGTCATGTCTGACTCTGTGATCTCACTTGGAGTTTTCTTGGCAGAGATACTGGAGTGGCTTGTCATCTCCTTCTGCTCATTTTACAGATGAGGAAACTGAGGCAAACAGGGTTAAGTGACTTGGCTGGGGTTAAACAGCAAGGAACTGTTTGAGGATGCAGGAGGATGAGTCTTCCTGACTCCAGACCTGGCACACTATCTACTCTAACACTCGGCACATGTATACATGTACATGATACAAATTTATCTCCTTTTTAATGTCAATCCTTAGTGTCTGGATTTATTTCACTTTTACAAATATAAACCTGGTTTTCTTCCCACTACATCCTTTTCTTTGTCTTATTCCAAACTCTGGGTTTTCATTTTATCTATTTGGTTTGTTTAACCCCTTCTTTGCCCTACTTTAAGGAGAGCATGCTACCTGATCCTTCCTTCTCAATAACTCATCCATTTTTCTATTTCACTAACATTAAATTAGTATTTTCCCTTTCTAAAAATTATTTTTTCCACTCTCTGTCTTGTCCCTTATCTCTTATAGGATTATCTAGAATTGATTCTCAGAAATGTTAGTTAACAACGAACTCAACTGTTTGCAATGGGAAGTATTCTATAACCCTTGTGTATGGAGTCCAGTCCTATTTTTGTCTTTCCTCTCATTGCTTATCTCTTTTGAAATACTGTCCCTTTGATTCACCTTTTCCTGTCTTCAACAGATATTCTCCATATTATTCCAATATCTTTAGAATTGATTTTCTAGTAAGAAAATGAGGTTTTAATATTTGAAATATTATATTTTTCCATTATACTGTTTACTTCTTATACTTGTTAACTCATTGATGTTTTTTACCTTCTCACTCTTAGTGTGTGAAAGTAATGTATATGTATATATACATATATAATATTTATATAAACTATCAAAACTACTCCCCATATGTGCTCAAGGCCTTGCTTAGTCATATCTCCATGAAAACATTTCAAATTTTAGTCTTTCATTGGTTTCTGAAAAATTATTAGGTATTTAGTAAGGTTTCAAGGTGAATAATGGTTCTTTTTGAAGAAATAGTTCAAATTCCTTTGTTTTACTGACTATATAAATTTTTCCTTTTAAAAAACATTTAGTTGGAGAATATATGTTATTTTTGGATCTAGCTCAGTTTTATTCATTCTTTGGAATATCATATTCTATTTTTCCCTATTGCTCAGGAATAATCCTGTTTTTTTTTTCTGATTGTTAAATTTGAAGATTTTTTCTCTCTGTTTGATATGGTAATTCAGAAATGTATAGCCTTTGTTCCTCAATGAGTTAAACTTGTTTTTCTGTTGGTGTTCTATAGATACTCTTATTCTGTATATTGCTGTCTGTTTCCACTATTTCTGGGTAATTTTTCTAAATTATTTGTTGGAGTATGACACTTGGGTTTTCTTGTCCATACTATTTTCTAGAATATCTTTAGAAACTAGACAACTTTTTTTTTATATCCTGACCTCAAATTTAGTATTCTTCATAGAGATCTCATATTTGTTGTTTTAAAATCTTTATTCTATTATTTTATGTTTTCATTTTGCATTTCAATTCTATCATATCTTTTTTTGTTGCTATATTTATATGGAGAAAATTTCATGTTTTGTTCTAACTCCTTTAGTTTCTACATAAATTTGTTGATTTTCCCCCTTTACCGCCCTTATTTCTCTTCTTATTTCTTTGATATGTCTTTAATTATTCAAGTTGCTCCATTGTAATTTGAGGGAGATCAAAGATTTTGTTTTTCTATCTTTACCTTCTTTAGGAGATTTTTCTCAATTTCTTTTGTTGCAATGTATTTGTTTACCAAGATGGATCTTTTCTTCAAACTAATGCTCATGTCTTCCCCTATTTCAGATTTTCCCTATCTTAATCATTCTGCTAATTTTTCTATGATGTCCTTGTTGAAAATGTTTTTATTGCTAATCTTTCCCCTTCAGAAGATCCAGGGTTTTTGTGCCCCATCCCTTAGCTTTTCTGCTTATTTTAAACTAGGATTGGTTCAAATATAGATCAGCAAAGTCTATCTTCGAGGATAAAGATGGTAATTTGGAACACTAGTGTAGGATGATTCAGCAGACCTTTTAGTAGAACCACCTTTCCACTTTCAATAGCATTACTCTTCTAGGCTCTAAAATCTTCTCCACATTTGGATTTCTTTTGAAATTAGACTGATTAGTTGTGAAAGAGTTTTTAAAGTTCTTCCTTTCCCAAGACACAACTAAGCTCTTAAACTTGGAGGAGTTACACCTGGAATTTATTCTTACTTATATCTTGTGGAATCAATCATTCTGTAGATGATCCTCTGTTTCCACTAGTTTGGAGCAATATTTTATAGTTTCCTGAAATATTATTAGTATTCAGCCTTCTGGGAGAGTGGTGGTTCTTTGATTATCTCTCCAACCCTTATATTTTGAGGTTAATACTTTTTATTATATAATATTTTCTTTTCTTTTGATTTTGTTCTAATAAATCATATTAAATCACTGAATTTTAAAATTTTTCTCCTCCGTTTTTTCATTGTCTTTATTTTTTTGCCTAAATTTTATAGATTTTTCTCTGTCAGCAATGATTACTTTAAATTTGTCATTAAAAGTTCTAATTTCATACTTTATCTTTTCCTTTCAGTTTTTCACTGAACTTCTAATGATTCTTTAAGGCTTTACATTATTGCACCCTCTTTAAGAGGTTCTTTTTTAGAAGTAATATCTTCTGTAATCAACTAATTTAACCAAAAGTTGATTATAAGTAATACAATTTTCTTGGCATTCTCTTATCTATCACTTTCCAGGTCTTATCATTTTTATCTCTCCAATAAATTTCATATCTGATCTCTTCTCTCCACCCACATGGCCACCATCCTTGCTCAGGGCCTTATCACCTTTTTACCTAAACTCTTTTATTAGCTTCTTGTTTTGTCTCCTTATATACCTTAAACTTCTCCTCGTTTCAATCCATCCTCCATACCACTGCCAAAGTGATTTAGAGGACTATTCATGTCAATCTTTCTCAGTAAATGGAAGAATCTCCCTATCACATATTGAACAAAATTTACATTTTCTCTGTTTAAGAGCTATAAGTCCTCCACATCCTGGGCATTCCTTCCATTACAATGTTCTTATATGTTCCTGTGAAATGGTCATAGCAATGCCCCAACTTTGTATCTTTGCAGTGACTGGCTTCCATTATTATAATGTGCTTCCTCACCAACTCCAAACTGTTGGAATCCTTGGGTTCTTTTAAGAGGCACATCAAACACCACCTGCAAATCTCCCCACTTGATAGTGCCTTCTCTCTCCAAATTACCTCATAATTATTTTGTATATACTGTGTATTTACTTATATAAGTTCTTCTTGTCATCCCCATTAGAATGTAAGCCTCTTGGGGATGGAAACTGTTTCATGTCATTCTTTTCTCCTAAGAGCTTAGCTTAGTATTTGGCATCGAGAAAGCACTATTAGGAACTTTTCATCGCTTGATCATTTCCTCATTTTCTTTGCTATTTTTCTATGGGTATTTCTTTTCTTTTTCCTTATTTTAATTTTTGTTGTTCATTTAGCTGGGGCATTTTTAATTTTTTTCAGATCATAATGAGCAGCTGGATTTATGCACAACATCTTATTTAATAATTTTGCTGAATGTTCTGAGTCATCTCAAATAAATTGAAGAAAAATCTTCAAATATTGTAATCAATAGGTTTCATAAGCAAATATTTGTTTAAGAAACTTGGTTCATTCTCTACATTTCATGATTCTTAGGGGACATACTGAAATTCGTTTATAGCTAAATAAGTTAACTGGTAACAAACACAAAATCTTTTGTCCCTTCCGTGGCATATGCCCTAGAATTTGGAGTTATCATTAAATCATTTGTACTCTACACAATTATTTGTTGAGAAATTTAAAAATTAATTTTTGAGGAATTTGCTTCATTTATAATTCTATGAATTCTGATTTATATGAAATAGTCTTTGCATGCTCAAGATTACCAGTTAATTGCTAATCAACTCTCTATACACATTATTTCTATATTAAATGGACTTATTGAAAAAAATAGAAATAGAAAAAATCAAATAAAAGTTAGTTTTTGGTTCATATTCAATAAATGTGTAGGAAAACCTTTACTTACAAGAAATATGGAGAAGGGAGAGTTTGAGTTAATTTAATTTTGTGGTTCATTCAAGTATAACTTAAAAAAGTTTTTCTCCACCCCAACTCAAAAACAAAAATATGTTTTTGTAGAAAATATGCCTTTGTAGAATGAGTAAATTCATTTTCCTAACATAGTAAGTATAATTTAATTATTTTGGAACCATTAATTTTAGCTTTCAAGGCAATTATCTATATAAAAAAGATCATTATAATTTTAGATTTAAAATGTATGAGATTAAAGTAAATCCATACTGATCCTATCATATATATACTTTTCTATTTTCAGTTTAAAAAATTATTTGCATTTTCTCCTGTCAAATGAACAGAAGGGAAAAATTATTGTTTGACATTTCTTATTAGGATTTTCATCTGTCACATTGTTGTTCTCTGTAATCAGTATAATGAAAGTTTTTTAAAAAGTATTTTAATAATTAGCTCAGGGATAAAAAAAAACTTATATGACTCAAAATTTCTCCAATTTGACTAAATATTTTTAGTGCGTGCCATTTGTTGCCTAAGATGATTGTAGATGGAAGGGGAAAAGTAGAAATCTATTCAATACCTGTGGTGAGTTGCTACTCCTTTCTTCCTTATTATCATCAACACATGCCTCTCCCTGAAGAAGGAAAAAAAAATATTTCTCTAGGAGAAAAGTTCCTGAAGTTTGACAAAAATCTTTATAGAGTTGGAAATCAAAAGTAGAAGGAATCAAAGAACAACTGGATTATTAACTTGGATAATTTTCAAAGATGAATACGACACTCATCATATTAATTGTTTATTGTGCACACTTTTAAACATCTTTTGTTTCTTTGCTCTCTGATGCTTTTATCCCAGAAGACTTGCCTAAAAAAGCCCTTGACTACTTGATCTCTTCTGTAGAAGGGTTCAAAATAAATCTAACAAAGTGGATCATTACAAGTCAATGCTTCAAGATAATCATTAAGCCATGGTTCCTTTACATATAACTTAAGCAATAGCATCTAGAACTGGAGGGGATTATAGGGATCATATAGTCCAACTCCTTCATTTTACATATAAGGAACTAAAGTTGAGAGAGGAAGTGACTTGTCCATGGTCACACAGGCATTGTAAATGCCTTACCATCCATTTTAGCCATTTGCTACTTGCCTGTCACTCCACTTAGAATCCCCGTGATTCTGAGTTGTGGACCGACTTAGAGGGAAGCTTGCATCCCTGGTGACCAAGTCCTAATCCTTCATACCTACTGCCCACCCAAACCCTTCCATGTTCACATATGTCATCACTCCCATTCTATTTACAATAGACTGACTTTCCTATTGAATTTTGTGATCTTCTCTGACAATTACTTTATATTGGGGTATAAATTAGGGAGGCTTAGCACTTCTGGTATGAAAGCTTGCTGAACCCTTTTCAGGAATACTCATCCACCTTTCACCCTACTCTCACTTGTGACTCCAAGAAGCTGTAGCATGGGCAGCATAAACCATCTTGACAGATTGGCTACACTAGGTTGAGGATAACTGACAGTCTACCACAACCATGACAAGAATTCTCCTAGTGGAATGGGGAGATGAGAAGCTGTTAGAACTTGGACAGACATGGAAGACATCAAGGTCATCCATGGTGGGTCATCACCAGTCATCCTGACTTTTATCCTATCACTGACTTTGATGACTTTGGAATAGAGAGTTAAGCTGACAACTTTGTGAAATTCTACCTTACTTAAATCCAATGCTCTTATGTCACCCCATGACATCAATGGTCCTCTTTGAAAACGAAGGATAAAGTTTATATGTATTTTGTTTCTGTGTTTAATTATATTTATCTCTTTCTCCCTTTCCTTCCATGCTCATCATCTATCTATATAATGGGCCTATTTAGCACCTAGAGTATATTAGATGCTCAAAAATGTCCACTGAATTAAATTGGGCTAGAATATGAATTCAAACCCTCTGACTTCCAATCTGTTCTATATAGTTTTAAATATATTGTTTATAATTAGAAACATATTATTGGTTTTATTCTCATAAGTATTTTTGAGAAATATAGGGGTACATCTATTATCATTTTAAAAATATGTTTTTTAAAGTAAAACATTAGCTTTAATTAATTGCCATTTTAAGTGGTTTTTTTGTACCTTTATATTTAGGTGTCCTTTATTCAAAGATTTTTCTTACTAGCTGGTCCAATTAATTTGTGCCTAAGGATAATGTTTTTACAAATTCTTAGTACTTTTATATATTTGAAGAACTTTTATCTTGAAAATAATTTCATCACTTTTACCTCCTCATTTGGATTTCTCTCTCACTGATGTTGAAGGAGTCTATGCTGCTGGAAAATTTCATGTCAGGGAAGAAAAATGAGACTGAGGCTGAGCAGACACTACCGCTACTCAAAACCTGACATTGGTGTGATGGACATTTTAATTTAGATCTTTTGTAATGGTATTAATAAAATCCATAAAAAATAGATGTTATTTCCAAAGAGAATATAGAATTGAAATATGGGTTTCTTTTGCAATGATGTTATAACAGAAGTAGTTTTTTACTTTGTGTAGCTTGCCTTTTCCTCCTGACCCTGACTAACAACAGAAAATTTGCTTTGCACCTGCTCCAGCTGTGTCCTAAGTGATAAGCATCTTGCAGACCCAGAAAATTGCAGTATCAAATCTCAGCACCAACTGTGAGGTAGCACTATCATCAAATCCCTGCTGAGAGGCGTTTCCTATTTAATTCCCAATAGAATATTTCTTTCTTCCTTGGCCTCTTTTTTTTTTTTTCAGGTTTGAGCCGTGACCCAAAACCTTTTTCTTCGTTACTAACAAGTATTTCTATAGGTGCCTTTGCACTGACTCATCCTTACTTGTTTTATTTAACCCTGAACTCATTAGTAGGTCAGGGCTTTGGCAGCCCCAGGGTTGTTGAGGTGTCTGACTCTTTAGGGAGAGGAAATGGATAACTGTATATGTTACGGTTCACTGCTTTTCTCTAAGAACTAAAGTTAAAAGAACATTTAATTTGTTATATATGTCTGGGAAAATAGAAAATAAAACTTAGTATTTACAAAAGCAGCTTTTATTCACATTTTCCTTTATGAACTAAATGTTGTGGTCCTATTTTGTTATAAACTAAGGGTTTCTCTCCTTTAGGCTGGTTACCCTTTTAATTACTAATCAAATGTAAGTCTGTTGACCTAACATTCAAGTCTAGAAAATGTTAAAAACTATTTTAAATATAGATAATAAACAGTTTTTAACTTATCTACCACAATCTAGCTAAAATCTTGTCAGTAGTTTTTAAAAAGTTAAACATTAAATCTAGACACTATATTTAAAATGTAAGGTTTTCATATTTTTCTTTCAGAATTTTCAAATCGACCCAAATCTTTGAAAGTACTTATTAACCCACGAAGTCACAAAAAAGAAGCTACCCATGTCTATTATGAACATGTTGAACCTCTTTTGAAGCTTGCAGAAATAAAGACTGATGTCACAAGTAAGTGATTTTTAGGAATTTGATGTAGTAGCCTTTTTTTCAGAAAACATCTACATAAGAAACCAAGATGATCTACATTTGCTGCTACTCCTTATTAGAACTAGATTCTGGAAACGTGATCTTTTGAAATAATGTATTTAAATCAAATTGTTATGATTTTTTAATTTGTAAAACATTTTGAGATGTCATATTGGCACATGTAAAAGAAAGGCTGAAAATGATCATGTTTAAGTGAAATATACCCATAGATATGTAGGTGTGTTGGATAGGTTGGTTTGATAGGAATATTTTTGAAGTCTGAAAACCTAGTGGGATAAGTGACAAATATATGTATAATGGCCTTCCTAGGAATGCTTTCCTTCCATTGTTTTTGCTCTGATTCTGACCCCTACTGGTTAGGTCAAAAGTGAGTACTTAATTGCTGGTTTCTGGCAGTGAAATAGAGGACAACTTCACCGCAGGACAGAGCTTACAAAGATTGTCACCCTCATTTGTAAATGAGAACCCTGAACTTTAGAAAAGCCAAAGGACTTGCCAGAGAGATAGCTGGAAAGGTCAGCAATGGAGGTTTCTGCTAGGCTTTCTGTTTCCTTGGCCTGCGAAGCTCCATTATGTTCTGCTGGTTTCTCTGTGACACAGAGAATGTGTAACTATGCATTCAGTGATGAGTGCAGTGGGACACAGACTTAGGCATGTCAGTTCCTCTTCCAGGAAAAAATTCATATCGGGAAAGGAAAATGAGATTGAGGCTGAGCAGACTTCTAACGCTATTCAAAATCTGATATTGGTGTGATGGACATTTTTTATTTAGATCTTTGGTAGAAGAGATATAGGAATATTTAATATTAATTAGCAAGTGTTTGGGGCAGCAAAGTGGTGCAGTGGATAGAATGTGAGGTTTGGAGTCAGGAAGACTCATCTTCTTGCATTGAGTTATGGCCTGGTCACTCACTAGCTTTATGACCCTGGGGAAGTCACTTATCCGCTTTTGCCTCAGTTTCCTCATCTGTAAAATGAACCAGAAAAGGAAATGGCAAACCATTCCAGGATCTTTGCCAAGAAAACTCCATGTGGGGTCCCTTAAAGTCAGATTTGACTAAAAAACAATTGAATAACAACATAAAACAGCCCATAATAAAATTTGCTTAAATACTATATTTAGCAGCATATGCCTACAAACAACTATATGAGTCACACATACACTAATATTTGTGTATGTGGCTGAGTCTCTATATACAACATACATATACACACATGCATACACACACACCCATTATATATATATATATATATATATATATATATATATATATATATAGAGAGAGAGAGAGAGAGAGAGAGAGAGAGAGAGAGAGAAACAGAGAAACAGAGAAACAGAGAGAGACACAGAAATAGCCAGAGAGCCAGAGAGAGCCAGAGAACCAGAGAGAGACAGAGGAGGGGGGGGGAGGAAGAGAGAGAGACAGAGCTAGGCAGAAAGAGACATACACAGAGACACAGGCACAGATAGAGACAGAGAGAAAGACAGAGAGACAAAAAGAGACACAGAGAGACAGAGAGAGACAGAAAGACAGACAGAGAGGCAAAGAGACACAGAGATAGACTAAGGCGAGGGGGAGGGAGGGATGGAGACAGAGAAAGACAGAAAGAGACACGCAGAGACAGAGAGACAGAGACCCATCTAGGTCTACACATGTTGGTGTATATATATGTGTGTGTGTGTGTGTGTGTGTGTGTGTGTGTGTGTGTGTGTATGTGTGTGTGAATGTCTTGATGTCTGTGTGCATATTAGGGATAAGGATTGGACATGCGATTTTCACTGGGAATAGGGTATTCTGGGAAAACTTATGTTTTAGAAAAGTTCCTGGAGCCCTGGAAATTAAGTGAAATTAAGAAGTTCATATTTAAATACACCCCCTCTTGTCATTCTAAGTATTAGGCTTCCTTCAAAGCAGATAGCATCCTTCACTCCCTTTCTTCATTGAAGTCTTCTTATTTTTTGGATATTCTAGCCTTTCATGCCATATCATCTGAGAAACTAGCCTTTTGTCTTACTGAAAAGATAAATCAAAAGACCATTCATTCATTCATTCAATAAACATTTAGCTTCCTGAAAGACTATGTGTCAGGCCCTATGATAAGGACTGGTTGACGTTATGTGATAAAGGATTTAAATAATAAGGATATAGTGATTCCTTTGGTCAAGTTTGGCAAAAGGGGATACTTAGAAGCCTACAGATGAGCCTGCTTGATGCAGATTCACTGCTCAGAAGCCCTTCAGCTCTTAAAAACTCTGTAATGGTTCAACCTAGAAGTTCCTGGACAGGAAAGCATGTTCTAGATAGAGGGAGGCAAGACTAGAATTCTCACCCAGGGAAGTTCCAGATCCTCCACTCTCTACAGAAGTCTCATCTTGAACATGAGCACTGGAGTGTCCTAGGTAGCTCAGTGGATTAAATGGCTGGCTTTGAGGAAGGAAGGTTGCTTTTTCTTAGCTGTGTGACCCTAGGAAAGTCACTTAACTATTTGCTTCAATTTCTTACCTGTAGAATGAGCTGGATAAGGAAATGTCAAACTATTCCACTATTTTAGCCAAGAAACCCCCCCTCCCCCCACAATGGGCTCACAAAGATTCAGATATACTTGAAATGACTGAACAACCAAAAACCTATGTGGAGGACAGAAGATATTTCACATTCTCTGAGGGCTCTGAAAGTTTGTAACAAGCTGACTTACACTACACTTGAAAGTCTTGAAAGCACTGAGCACTCTGTTCCCAGGGGACATAGGTGAATTTGATATCTGCCAGCACTTTGTGTACAATAGAAACCAGCAGAAGGGAAAGTATCTTGAGACCAAACAGGTACTCACTATACTATGCAATTGTGCTAGAATAGTCAAAACCTGGCCTTGATCAAGAAAAGGTCTCAATTCAGGAAGCAAAGATGGAAATAATGATTAAATAGAAAAATAAACTTGATAGAGAAATATTGCTGCAAGAGACATATCCAAGATACAAGCCTATAGAAAAAGATCAACTTCCCAGGGACTGTAGGCAGAGCTTCATAAAGATATGGTTCCACCAATTTCCAGAAAGAGCTGAAATAAGAGATTCAAAAGAAATTATAAATGAAATGAAAGCTTTAGAGGAAAAATGGAAAGATAATGAATAGATTTGTTGTGGGGGGAGGGGGGACCAAGTAGCACAGTCCCTGAAAACTAGGATGGAAAGAAAATAAATCAATCATTCCATGAGATAAAAGCAATCAAAATACTGAAAAAAAACCCAGCAGGAAATGTTGAAAGTTTTGCTTATCAAAAAGAATTGACCTAGAAAACTTGTTAAAAAAAAGATAATCCAAGAATTACTGTATTGCTTGAAACTACAAAGGAAAAGAATATGGATACCACATTTCAAAGGGGTTATACATTTATACATATACACATATATATGTGTGTGTATATATATATATATATATATATATTTACACACACATACATATACATGCTTCTCAGACCTATTAGAATCAGAGGACAAAGTAAAACCAAAAAGGAGCCCTCTCAGAAATACTGTAATCCAATATTGAGGGTTTCCAGATTAAGGAAAAAGTACACAAGCAGGTAGAAAGAGATCAAATACCAAAGAACCACAACCAGACACTAAAGCTATCCCTAAAGGAAAAAAAAAAGCATGGAAGATGATATTTCAAAAGGCAAAAGATAGAGACTCACAACCAAGAATAACTAAGAAGAGAGGAAGGGCAGAAAGGGGAAAGAAGAGGGAAGGAATTTAATTTCAAATAATTTGTGGAGGGGCACAAGGGGAAAACTATACAGATATGGAGGAAGTAGATGGGTTAAGCAGTCATCATATGAGTTTCACTTTCCTCTTGTCTACCCAGAGGAAACCAGCATACATGAATAATTTGGTGTAGAAAAACATCAAATCTTATAGGAAAACATGTAGGAATTTTGAGGGGGTGTTAAAGAGGGAAAGCTAAAGAATAAGCAATAGAAACTCTAGCTTTGAAGGGTGGGTTGTGAAGAAGGGATTAAAAAGAAAGAAGGGTTGATAATCTCTGATTATTGACCTGGGTACACAGAAGAGAAGAGGAGTGGAAACAGACCATTTACTAATATTGAGAACATTTTTTCTCTCTCATGATATTCTTATTTTTTAAAGAGAGGAATAGAGGGTTAGAAGAAAAAAAGTAAAAGTAAACATTTCTTTTCCTACCATTTTCTATACTTGCTTTCGACTCCAACATCATCAAGCTCCTCCTTTTCTCCTCAAAAATCATCTGGAAACTTATCATTATGAAGATTCCTATAGCTTTGGTATCCATACCTCAATAGTACCCCTCAGTTGTTTCTACCCATTTGATTGAAGTTCTGGAGAATGAAGCAAAAATGTCTTCCTTATGCAGAAGATTCATTATTCCCAACCATCTCATCCTCTGGACTTCTCAGCTTGCTTTTGATTTTACCATCATTGCACCCCCCATTCTGGCTATGCTCTATACTCCTATGCTCTGCTTCTGTATTGTATTTTCTGATTAGATTTTAAACTCTTTGAGGGCTGGACATGCTTTTATTTTTTTAAATTTGTATTATTAGTGCTTGGCACAGTGCCTGGCATATAGAATTCATAAATAGTTATCATATTGTAATAAGGTGAAAAGAAATACGTAATTAACAATTTTAATTAAGAAAATAAATATAAGATTTTAAATCATTACAAATATATAAAATGACGAGGATAGCAAAACAGGTTAAAATTTGCATCCAACAACTGGCGTTGCTAAGAAACATTTTTAAAGGAAATATTCACATGGTGGGTTTTTTGGTCTTTAAAAAAACATTCTGAACTTAACACAAACTAAATAAAATGAACATTTCCATATATGCTGTAGCATAAAAGAGGAGATTGTTAGATGAAGCTGTGAATCTCTATTATTTAGAATGTGATTTTCTTTTTAGGTAGAAAATAAATGTAATTTATATAATGTATATATGTACATGATACATTTTAAGGTATACAATAAATTTAACAAAGCTATCATTATTGTACATGATTCATTCTGGATTTTTTCTCATTTTTAAAAGAACTCTGGCCATACCTTTCCTTTCTCTTCTACCTCATTCCTACAATTGAGAAAAAGAAAAGTAAAATCTTTAAAATACATATGTATAAGTAAGTAAAAATATTCCCCCAGTGGTTATGTCTAAAAATGTTCATCTTACTTTTCTTATTTAGGGCCTTACATCTCTGACCTGGGTGAGAAATATACCAATTGATATTGCATTAATGATTATTCCTGGCACTGCTTATTTTATTCTGTATCAGTTTATATCCTTACAGGTTTCTCTGAAATCATAGCTTTCATTACTTCTCATAGCACAATAACATTATATTTTATTAATTTCATAATTTGTTCAGCTATTACCTATCACTATCCCCTTAAATTCCATTTCTTTGACAAAGGTTAATTAAATTAATTTAGGATATTTATCATTGACTCAGCATACCCACAAGCAATTAATATTGCTCTAATTATTTAAATCTGTTTTTATTTCCATAAAGAATGTGCTATATTCATGTGTTCCTGTCAGTGCCTTTGTAGGGGGACTTCCAAGTATTTTATAAATTCTGTAGTTATTTTTAATAGAATTACTCCTTTTATTGCCTTTTGTTAGGTTTGTTAGTAATATACAGAAATGCTGATGATTTATGGGAATTTATTTTAAATTTTGTAACTCTGCTAAAGTTGTTGTTTCAGTTAGGTTTTAGTTGACTCTAAAGTTCTCTAAGAAAACCTTTTCTTCAAAAAGTAATTATTTTATTTCCTCTTAAATCGATTTTTTTCTTTATTTCTTTCCTGGCATTTTGCTATCACTAGCATTTGTAGAACATACAGTTGTGGTGATAATTGATACCTTACTTTACCTACTCCTAATCTGATTCTAAAGCTTTTAGTTTATGCCTGTTACATCTGATGTTGACTTTTGGTTTCAGACAGATACTACTTAAATATTAAAGAAAGGCCCACTTATTTTTATGTTTTTGAAGTTTTGCATTGTGTCAAAAGTCTTTTCTGCTTCTATTATATAGTAGTCTCTTGGTAACTGAGGATGACAATTGTCTTTGTGTGCTTTCATCTGTGATGTAGATGAGTGTGCACAAAGACACCTGTGCCTGAAGGAGATTTAAGTGGAAAAGTCCATGCACAGAGATAGTCCCACTCTCTCGGTGTTGGAAGCCTGGGTCCAGTGGCACGAAAAGTCGTTACACCTGGAGACTTCCTCAGCTGCATTGGATGGCCGTGTTGTCCTTTGTGCTCCAACACACCCTGAGCACTCCACAGTGCTTTGCTGCGTCGCCCTCTCAGCCATTGAACCTTCTTATTGGTTTCTTCTGTCTGTTCTGCTGAAGCAGTCTTCACATGCTGGGTGAGCAAAGCCCTGGTTCACCAGGGGTCAAAGACCCGATGGCTACCCTCACAAGGTTTAGCCGGCATGTCGAAGCCATTGCCCGCGGTGTGGCCTCAGCAGCATGCTAGCAGCTACTGGGAGCCACAAGTGAGAGCTCGGTGTCAGGTGAGGGTCAGAGGCTGGAGAGCTGCCCTAGGAGGGCACGACAAGCCCTCCATACCAGAGATACTACCCCTCCCTGAGCACCGCGTACACCCCACTTCTATTATATAAATCTTATTTTTCTGGTTCTTATTTCCATATTATAATTGTAGTTTTCCCTTCTATTAAGTCCATCTTGAATTACTGGTATAAATCCAACATAATAAAAGTTTGTAATCTTTGAGATATGCTATGGCTTCCCTACTAATTTGTTCATTAAAATTTAAGCATTAATGTTCATTAGAGGTGGTGATTTATAAGTTTCTTTCTGTATCCGGATTCAGCATGGTTTAAGTATAAAGTCCACATTCATTTTACAAAAGCAGTATGGTAAGATACCTTATTTTCCTTTCATTGCAAATAGTCTATCTAGTATTCAAATTAGTTATCCATAGACCATATACTCTTTTAGAGCAGAGGCTGTCTTTTGCCCCTTTTTGTATCCCCATTGCATAGCACAATGCCTGGCACATACTAAGGATTTAATTAATTATTGTGAATTCAATAATTCAATTATTGAATTGCATTGTTTCTAATTGATGAATTGATGAATAGAAATGATGAATTGCATCATTTCTAAATCCTTCTGTCTCAGGTTTTTTTTAGGAATTCATTTATGAGTTTTTCAAAATTTTTTTTTCTGAAATTGGGTTTATTACACTGTCAGTTCTGTTAATCTGGGAGTTTGTTGGTTTTATAAACACTCCACCATCTCAAATAATTTATTAGTTTTATTGGTACACTGTTGGGCAAAATAATTCCTAATTCCTAATAATGTTTTTATTATTTTCATTTATTGTGAATTATTTTTTCACTTAATTTCCTTTCTTTTAAAAGTCAAATTAGATTATTTTCCCCAAAGCAAGAACTTAGTTAATATTATTTTTTCAATTTTTTTCTCTCCATATTTAATCACTTCTTTGATTTTTAGGATTTCTATTTTGATATTTAATTGGTATTCTGATTTGTTGATTTTCAAGGGCCTTTATTATTTTTTCTTTCATGCCCAATTAGTTAATCCAGTCTTGGTACCTTTTGCTAAAGAAAGTGTTTTGATAGGTAATTTATCCCTTCAAACTACTTTGACTACATCCTCCATTTATCTGTTGGTTCTATAATTTATTGTTTGATCCATCCATTCTTTAGTATTTAGTCTCCCGTCCAGCCATGTTCTTGACTTCTTTACAGTCAAGCCATATTGTCTCAACCAGGAACTTCCCTTAGCACCTGGGACCACTTTTCCCTGGAACATCCAGTCATCCCTATGACTTTCTTAATGTAGAAAACTCCTCTGTAAGCTGTTTTCCTCTCCTCTTCCGCTTTTAAACATTTTTGTTCTTCTTGATGCTTTCAGATTGTAGGAGGATCCAAGCCAGTTAGTGAGTCAATGAACTTTTATTAAGTGTTTATTATGTTCCAGGAATTATTCTGAGCTGTGGAGATAAAACAGTTCCTGTTCTCTGGGAGCTTACAATATAATGCAGGATTATAGGAAGCTAAAAGGTAGTAAAGGGAAAACAAGGTGCCCATAGTGGAGACATAATGGAGAAGTTTAAATGAGTAAAACTAAGTTGGGGAAGAAGAGGTGGCTAGCTTGATGACCCTCTTTAAATGGTTTGGTGGAAGAGATCTGCCCGCCCTCCTATCAGACTTGAGGTTTGAGTAAGGTGATGATATAATGATGGAATCCTTGGGAATAGGTATCCAAAGAAGTGTACCTGGGTGGGAAATGAAGAGTTGTTTTGAAAGGAGCTCTATTTCACCCTAGAGGAGGTCCCAGGCAGGAGCAGAGAACACTGATGAAGTATAAATTGCAAAGTTAGTATGATCTTGCAGGATGAAGAGATCTCGGAGTATGATAGGATATCCAAATTTGGAATTTCCAACATAAATTTGTAGTGGATCCAGTCATCATGGTTTTGTGATCTTATTCAGATGCATTCAATAGCATATGAATATAAGTGAAGGCATTGGATTGTGGGAATATTCTAATGCTGAGGTTTGGCCAGATAATATCAGTGGGCAATGCTGCAGGAGGCTTGAAAGAAGAGGGTAGTGTAGAACTGAACTGGTTCACCAAGGAGGAAGATCACATCAAGATGGGGAATAGAGGAGAGTGAAGCTAGTGCAAAGGGAAAGAATCAAAGACAAGAAAAATTGGAAATTACATGGAAACTGGAGAACAAGGTTTGGGACTATAAGGTACAGGGAGAGGTTTTGATCAGACAGGAGAATTTCATAATTTGTTAACATGGAATGGGAACATTTGTGGATAATGGCAAGATCAAGGACTTGGCCATCTCTGTTTATTAGATAATTTTTGTATTGTTAAGTATATACTTAAGGAATATCTAGGAAAGGAGGCAATAGTGTTATTGATCTATTCACAGGTTTCAAAGGAGAATTCTTTGAAACTTTTAAAGAACACTCAGTACTCTTACTTCACAAATTATTCTCAAGAGGTGAGAAAGAAAGCACCCTGTCATAATCTTCTTATGAGACAAATAGAGTCCTATTACCTACACCAAGGAAAGATAAAACACAGAAAAATATAGATAAATATTATTAATGAACATTTGACTTTAAAAATTTGAACAAAATCCTGTGAAATAGACTATAGAATAGATTTATCCAAGTAATTATTTATTTATGACAGGGCAGCTAGATGACAAAATGAATAGAGTGCCAGGCATGAAGTGAGGAAGACTCATCTTCATGAGTTCAAATCCAGCCTCAGACACTTAGTAGCTCTATGGCCTTGGGCAAGTCACTTAACCCTGTTTGCCTCAATTCCTTATCTTTAAAGTGATCAGGAATAGGAAATTACTCCAGTATCTGCCAAATGCTAAATGAGGTTTCAATGAATTGGACATGACTAAACAGCAACAACAAACCAAAGGAAAAATCTTAATAAGCAATGTAGTGTGGTTATTAGAGTATCAACTATGATATTAGAGTATTTAAAAAGTAACACAGATAAGAGTTGTGATGTAATTCTTCCACTACATTCCAAAATGGTCAGATATTTATTTGAATGTTATGTTGTTTTCTGGCCATATGCCTTAATAAAGAAGTGGAGAATTTGAAACATAGGAGCAGAGCAACAGAATTAAGCAATTATTAGATAGGTTAACCTCATTAGAAATGGTTAAAAGAACCAGAGACATCTAGCCTGAAGAAGGGAAGTCTGAAAGGGATCTTATTAGTTATCTCCACATGGTATGATACTGCACGGTTGATGGGGAGGGAACAGCTGTTTTCGCCTTCCACTGAGAATAGGAGGGAGAAAATGGGTTTAAATTGCTCCAGGAGGTATCTGTATTAGAAAATAAGAAAAACTTTCTATGTTGTCAGATTCAAGAGTGGTTACTGGAGGAAGTTTTGGAAACTTTTTAATTGAGAATTTTTAAACATCTTTCTAAAAAGTTTAGAATATAACTTTCCATGAACAGATAATGAACTTGATAGAAGCTGAGAAAAAAAGTACATCCTATAAAGAAATGTGAAAAGATCAGGCTTATTAAGCCAAGCAGTAGGCAAAAGGTAAATTATAACAGTAGAAATTCATATATAACTTGTTATTCAAGTATAATAGTATCCTGACATGTTTGAAGATACTAAAAATTATAGCATTTTTCTCCTAAACTGAACAGTTATATTACAATTTGAAATTGAATTACTCAAAGTTTCCTTTTATGACACTATAGATTAACAGACAAAGGGGAGGTCGTGGAGAAATGACATCTGAGTTCAAGTTCCCACCCAAATACTAGCTAATAATGTACATCTATAAAACACTTAATTTGTGCTTCTATTGCTTCTTCTATAAAATAGGGATAATGATTGCAATATCTACTCTTAGAAATGTGGGAAAGGATTTTGTTATTACATGAGTGATCACAGGAGATTTAAGAATTCTTAACACTTGCATTATAATGGATTCCAATGTAACTACTATTTTATAAAAATTAAAAAAAACCCTTACTTTCCATCTTAGCATCAATATTGTGTTCCAAGGCAGAAGAGTGGTAAGGGCTGGTCAATGGAGATTAAATGACTTGCCCAGGGTCACACAGCTGGGAAGTGACTGAGGCCAGCTTTTAATCCAGGACCTTCCATCTCTAGCCTGGATCTCAATCTACTGAGCCACCTCGCTGACCCCCCTATTTTATAATTAATAAGATATTACTCTTTATGTCCATATAAATCAACATACGATATACCTCAACTTTTTTGAGACTAAGGTTCATGTTTAATCTATCTTTGTATTATTTATAGTATCTAATATAGATCAACTATATGCCAGGCATTGTGCTAAGTGCTGGAGATACAAATACAAGCAAGCAAGGTATTACTTCGTCCAAAGAAGCTTACATGTCAAATGTGGAAGGTAGAAGAAGAGGCAATAATGACATGGAATATCCAGAAAATTGATGTGGGGGTCTGGGCCCCAGCAAGATTATCTTTTAGTTCTTCAGTTGTTTTAGTCATGTCTGACCCTGTGATTTTAATTGGGGTTTTCTTGTCAAAGATACTGGAGTGGTTTACCCTTTCTTCCTCCAGCTCATTTTACAGATGAAGAAACTGAAGCAAAATAGTGTTAAATAACTTACCAAGTCACACAGTTAAAAATTGTCTGAGGCCAGATTTGAACTCAGGAATATGAATCTTTCCTACTTTAAGCCTGGCTTTTACACCATTTAACCCCATACCCAGTAAGATAAAGCAAAAAGCAAAAACAAAAACAAACCCTTACTTATCAAGACCAAGGATCAATTATGTGGATGGTTTTCCTAATACTGAACCATCCTTGCATTACTGGTATAAATCCTACCTGATCATAATGAATAACCCTCGTGATCACTTGCTGGAGTCTTTTTGCTAGTATTCTATTTAAGATTTTTGCATCCATGTTCAGTAAAGAGATTGGTCTATCATTTTCTTTCTCTGTTTTTAACCTGCCTGGCTTTGGAATTGTGTACAAGGGAAATGACCAAAAGTAAAGAAAATTTGAAATTTGAATAAATACTTCAGAAGATGAGCAGATGGAACCCCACATGACCTGGGGGGATGAGATGAAATCCCAGCCAGGCTCAAAAGCAGTTGAGAAGAAAAAGCAAGGTTCTTCTTGTCTTGGACTCTTTGGGAGTTGGGAGGGAGAACTACTTGGCTGCTAAGATACCCAAATCTCTCAATCCTTTTATCTGAGAAGAAGAAAGAAGATCTCATTTCTCAACTGGTGGCAATCTTCAGGATAAAGACCCTTTTTTCCCCTTAGGGGAACCCAGAGTGTATTTCTTAAGAATATTCCCTAGGTCAAACCCTCAAGAGCTTTATAGGGAAGACACCTTAGGGATTTCCTCTTCCCCTTGTCCTTTTTTCATTATCCTTTCAACAACTTTATATCCAAATAAACTAGACATCTTGATTTATAATAGAATTTGAATCAGAGTTCATGTGTTAGGAGGCAATTTCAAAACCCATCATTTCAAGAAGGCAGCTAAGAGACAATCTAACTTACCCTTTAGTCTAATCAGACTGACTCCATTGGTAAGGAGCTCAGCTTGGGGAAAGGGAAGGAAGGAAGGAAGTGTCACATTGTATTCAATCCTCAAATAGCTGAATATTTGTTCCTCTTCTTTAAAGTCCCAGCCGCTAATACAGAATCAGTACCATATCTGTGTCATAAAAGGAATTTGGTAGAACATTTTCTTCACTTACTATGTCAAATAGTTTGTATAGTATTGGGATTAGTTGTTCATTAAATGTTTTATAGAATTCACTTGTGAATCCATCAGGCCCTGGGTTTTTTGTTTTTTTAGGGAGTTTTTTGATGGCTTGCTTCTTTTTCCAATATGGGATTATTTAAGTTTTCTCTGTTAATCTAAGTAATTTGTCTTTTTGTAAATATTCATCCATATCACCTAGGTTGTCATATTTATTGCCATAATAGTTTTTAATGATTGTCTTAATTTCCCCTTCATTAGAGGTGAAGTCTCCCTTTTTTATCTTTGATCCTGTTAATTTGGTTTTCTTCTTTCCTTTTTTATTAGATTGATCAGAATTTTGTCTATTTTTTTTTTTCAAAATAGCAGCTTCAGGGTAAAGATCCTCTTTTTCCCTTAGGGAAACCCAGAGTGTATTTCTTAAGAAGATTCCCTAGGGCAATATTTGATTGGTCCAAGGCTTTAGGTGATGTGTACAGCTTACTGGAGCATGGGAACTCATTGCAGGGTCTGGAAGAAGGAAACAAGCATTTATTAAGCACCTGCTATGATCATATCAACAAGCAAACCAACAAAAATCACATGATTATCTCAATAGATGCAGACAAAGCCTTTGACAAAATACAATACTTATTCCTATTGAAAATAATAGAAAGTATAGGACTAGAAGGGCCTTTCCTAAGAATAATAAACAGTATATATCTAAAACCATCAGAAAGTATCATCTGCAATGGGGATAAATTAGAAGCATTCCCATTAAGATCAGGAGTGAAACAAGGATGCCCATTATCACCTCTATTATTTAACATTGTACTAGAAACACTAGCAGTAGCAATTAGAGAAGAAAAAGAAAGTGAAGGTATTAAAATAGATAATGAGGAGACCAAGCTTTCACTCTTTGCAGATGATATGATGGTCTACTTAAAGAATCCTAGAGAATCAACTAAAACGCTAGTGGAAATAATCAATAACTTTAGCAAAGTTGCAGGATACAAAATAAAGCCACATAAATCATCTATATATTTCTATATATTTCCACATAAGTGAATACACACACACACACACACACAGACACACACACACAGACACACACACATATATAAATCAGCAGCAAGAGAAAGAGAAATTCCATTTAAAATCACATTAGACAATATAAAATACTTAGTTATCTATCTGCCAAGACAAACACAGGAACTATTTGAACACAACTACAAAACACTTTCCACACAATTAAAGCTAGATCTAAATCATTGGAAAAACATTAATTGCTCATAGGTACGATGAGCTAACATAATTAAAATGATAATCCTACCTAAACTAATTTACTTATTTAGTGCCATACCCATCAAGCTACCAAGATAATTTTTTACAATATGGTACTGGCTAAGAGACAGAAGGGAGGATCAGTAGAATAGACTTGTTGTAAGTGATCTCAGCAAGGCAGTCTATAATAAGCCCAAAGATTCCAGCTTTTGGGACAAAATCCACTATTTGATAAAAAATGCTGGGAAAATTGGAAGACTGTCTGGGAGAAATTGGGTTTGGATCAACATCTCACACCCTACACCAAAATAAACTCAAAACAGGTGAATGACCTGAATATAAAGAAGGAAACATTAAGTAAATTAGGTGTAACAGAGAATAGTATACATATCAGATCTTTTGGAAAGAAAATATTTTAAAACTAAGCAAGAGTTGGAAAAAATTACAAAATGTAAAATAATTTTGATTACATTAAATTATAAAGCTTTTGTACAAAGAAACCAATGCAACCAAAATTAGAAGGGAAGCAACGAATTGGGAAAAACTCTTCATAACAAAAACCTCTTACAAAGGCCTAATTACTCAAATTTATAAAGAGCTAAATCAATTGTACAAAAAAATCAAGCCATTCCCCAGTTAATAAATGGGCAAGGGACACGAATAGGCAATTTTCAGGAAAAAATCAAAACTATTAATAAGGACATGAAGAAGTGTTCTAAATCTCTTATAATCAGAGAGATGCAAAACAAAACAACTCTGAGGTACCACCTCACACCTAGCAGATTGGCTAACATGACAACAAAGGTAAGTAATGAATACTGGAGGGGATGTGGCAAAATTGGGACATTAATGCATTGCTGGTGGAGTTGTGAATTGATTCAAGCATTCTGAAGGGCAATTTGGAACTATGCTCAAAAGGCGTTAAAAGACTGTCTGTCCTTTGATCCAGCCATAGTACTTCTGGGTTTGTACCCCAATGAGATAAGGAAAAAGACTTATACAAGAATGTTCATAGCTGTTCTCTTTGTGGTGGCAAAAAATTGGAAAATGAGGGGATGCCCTCCAATTGGGGAATGGCTGAACAAATTATGGTATATGTTGGTGATGGAATACTATTATGCTCAAAGGAATAATGAACTGGAGGAATTCCATGTGAACTGGAACAACCTTGAGAAATTGATGCAAAGTGAAAGGAGCAGAACCAGGAGAACACTGTATACGGAGACAGATACTCTGTGGAGCAATCGAATGTAATGGACTTCTCCATTAGTGGCAATGCAGTGATCCTGAACAACTTGGAGGGATTCATGAGAAAGAATACTATCCACATTCAGAGGAAAAACTGTGGGAGCAGAAACACAGAAAAACAACTGTTTGATTACATGGGTCAAGAGAGATATGATTGGGGATGTAGACTTCAAATGATCATCCTAGTGTACACATCAACAGCATGAAAATAGGTTTTGATCGAAGACACATGTAAAACCCAGTGGAATTGCACTTTGGTTATAGGAAGTGGTGGGGAGAATGGAGGGAAAGAATATGATTTTTGTAACCAAGGAAAAATGTTCTAAATTGACTAAATAACACCCCCCCCCAAATAAAGACAACTTTTGCATTTTCCTTATCCCTTATTCCTTTATCTTTACACTACTATATTCCAGGCACAGTGTAAAGCATAAACATAAAAGAAAGGGGGCAGCTGGGTTGCTTAGTGGATTGAGAGCCAGGACCAGAAACAGAAGGTTTTAGTTTCAAATGTGGCTTCAGATATTTCCTAGCTATGTGACCCTAGGCAAGTCACTTAACCTTCATTGCCTAGTTCTTACCACTCAGTATTGATTCTAAGATGGAAGATAAGGGTTTAAAAAAACTAAAGGAAAGGAATTCCAAATAACACCAGAAATTGTAGAAGAGATTGGAATAATATATTCTGAAAGGCAAAGGAGTTTAAGATGAAACCTAAAATGACATGACTGGTAAACCTGAGGATAAATGTCAATGAATAAGATGTGTACAATATAGAGGACTAGACATTAAATTCCAATTCTCCCAACCTCTTAAAATTATCTGAAAATAAAAATTAGTTGCTAGAAATAAAGCAATTGTATCTTTCTTATTGAAGCTCTCTTCACAGGCTAAGACATGAAGAGCTCTAAAGGTAATGACTTGATCTATTATTAGCAAGAAGACTAATCCTTAACAAATTCACTTAACTCTTGTTTCCCCACCCATCTCTACTCTCTGACAGGACTACACAAAGGGACTCATGTTCACACAATACTTTGGAGTGAGAAATCTTTCACATGGGGGTAAATTGTGCATTACATCTTTCAGAAGGATCTGCATGAGGTTTGTAGCATAACCATCCAGTGTGATTCACAGTTTTTTTTTTAAGGTGGGAATCTCATAGGGAGAGAGATGGTGGTAGTGAAATATGAGTTTGTAAGAACTGAGTAGGAAATGTGTGCAGAATGATAGAAAGAATTGGTGTGTATAGGTTGGAGGGAACGAGTTTTACTGACTTGTAACTGATGTACATGCTACAGCTTCTTAGAACCACAGGTGAGAGTGCATGAAAAAGACCAAAGGTAGATGAGCAACTCTGAAAAGGGCTCATCAAGCCCTCATAATAACAATATCAACAACTTCATGAGCAATTTTATACTTGTGGAATTGAAGTTCATCCTGCATTATTTAATCATAGCATTTCCAGTCTCCCATTAAATTTTCAACATTAACTACTACCTCATACTTGCTTCCATGGCTTCCAGTGTGAAGAAAAATTTTAAACACACAAAAATGTGGAAAATTCTTACTGCCAAATTTGAGTCTAAATATACTGTGCATACAAAGATTTCTTATAAGAGCATGTTCTAAGGGACGTACTATCTTCATAATTTCATGTGTTATGTAATTTTATGCTGCCTAAACTCTTTTAGGAACTGAGATATTTGTATGAGAAAATCAACCAATCTGTTGATCAATCTGTTCCTTCAGTTGCTTTGAGGGCATTTTGGTCATTGAATTACTATTGATGTACAAAAGCAAGAAAATTTATTGGCTGAAATGTTGGTGATTCCAGATCATCTGAATTTCCATCCAGATTTGATATACTTAAGGAACATGACATTTTTCACAGAAAATCTATCTTACTTTTTGGACTACATGAGAAGAGATGCTCTCTCTACAGGCCCAAACTGTGATAAAATAGGGGTTGTTACACTTTTTTAATTCTTTTATTGCTTCTTTCTTTCCAAAATCCAGCCCATGAGTTTGGATACTCATGGGAATTATGGAACAAGATAGAAACTAATTAGACACTGGGTTTAGGGAGTTACAAGTCATGAGAATGCTTACTAGTTTACTCATTTCTGTGGTATTCATCTTGCTCTTGTGTTTTAATTAAATTATTTTAAAATTCATATATTATATGCCATTTGATCATGAATTTGTTCCTGCTGTCAGTTAGCCAAGGACAAATGGGAAAGTAAGGTCTGAAGCAATTTTACAAGATTTATGTCCATTGATAGCATACCACCTGGTGGAAGGTGCAGACTTTCAAACTGACTTTCTTATGTTAGTAACTTCTCTCTCTGAATATCATAGATTGCCTTCTCTGGTTATCTCTGGTTATTCTATGGTTATCGTCATAACTTTTTAACATATGGGCATTATGGGATAGCCTACCTACCTAACTTTCCTTTTCAGAAGGTAAATCAGACTTAAAATCAATATCCAATCACAGTCTCAGAACTTATTCATTATCACTCATTTAAAAATCAAGGACTTCAGTATGTAGGTAGGATGATCAAGATCTCTAATGAATGCAGTTTGTCTTCTGGTGGCCATTGCTTTCTTGATATAAAAGTGCCTTTAAGTTCCACTTTTGTATCAAATGTATGATGCAGAAAAGGTCCTAAAAAGCCAACAATGGCGTATGGGTGAAGTATTTGATGAAACCTTGAAAGTCAACTGCTCATATTCCTCATTCCAATGATGACTAAATGATTCTAGGGCTTTCAAAACAGATTATTTCTTTTGTCTTCCTGCCTTTGGTTCTTTGTGATCATTGAAAAGGTCACTGAATAGCTTAGTGATGATTACATCTTTCTTCCCAAATTATTAATAGTTGTTGTGTAATTATAGAAAAGTCTTTCACTCCCAAAAATTCTTTGGAAAAGGCCTATTGTGCTTCTGTTTTCTCAGATCATTACTCATTCCTTACTCTCAAGGACAACATGATTCACATTATTTTCAAAGACTCTAAAGAATCATTGCTTATCTCACTTGATAGTTTTAAGATTTCTAGTTGATACAACACTTTCTGTAGCCTTGTCATATACTCTTCTAATAGCTTTACATATATGATGAAATTATGCTGATGTAAGAACAGCTCCAAAAATTTATGCCACAAATCACTGCTTCCATGAGTACTAAAAAGTGGTAGATCCCTCCAAAATGTATTGGGCCATATTCTTAAACTGGGAGATACTAGTTGAATAGATCAAGGGCACATTTTTTCCATGAGAACTCCTTGCCCATGCTAACCAATCAGTGTGATGTTCTACTAAAATTAAGAGGTCTTATTTCTATAACCATTATATCGCCATTTTCTAGAATGGTTTTTCAAGAATAATATTTATTTCATGTTCAGTAGTATTGAAAAACTGTCATTAAATTTCCTGGATACTACTCTGTGTGCCACCAAAATTTCTATGTAACTTTGAAAGGAACTCTAACACCATGACCTTGGGATGTTTTGTGTTTTTAAAAAGAGATCATGTGAAATCAAAAGTAGTATCTCTTGATTATTTTATTAGCCTCTTAACATTTTCTGTATCAATCTTCTGCCACTCCTGTATTGCTTTGGTAGCGGTTGTTAGAAGGAATACAAAGGATTCATCCTTTTGTTAGACAGAGATGTCATTTTGAATAGAACTGTGATTTTTCCATATGTGTCCTTTGCAGTAATAACGCTTGTAGGCCAATATTCTATTTCCCATAACCAGTTACTGTCACAGGGTAACTGGCTGTTTTTGAGGGAATGGATGCCAGGTCACAGTTAAGAATGGCATTTCCATTGAATCATGTATGAAACACTGAGGATGGTGTTGCCCCAACCTATAGCAGAAATTTTACGTCATTTTACATTACTTCTTCTCTTGGCAGAAATCTCTTTTAGATGTCTTCACTATTTCTTGGTCAGGAGTGGCAAGGAAAGAAAAGGGTCAAGGTTAATAACTAGTTCCTAAATAGCTCCATTTGTTATTAAAGTTATATCTTTGGGGATGTTATATAATGTTTCATTGCATAAAACTGTATACACAGGGGACAGTTAGGTGGCTCAGTGGATTGAAAACCACACCTAGAGATGGGAGGCTCTGGATCCAGATTTGGCCTCAGACACTTCCTAACTGTGTGACCCTGGTATGTGGGTTGAAATCATGTGTTATTCTACAGCATATATTAGCTAGTAGTAATAATATTAGATTGGCAACTTCCCATAGAATGTTGGATGCCCTTCAGAAGAGAGATGCCAATCTCTTTTTTTGAAGAATAGAGAAATCCCCCTCCCCAAGCAGCTTTATATTTAAAGCATTCAAAAGGTTAAAGAGGTTAGAAACTAGGTGGTGATGGAAAATTATAGCTCCAAAGGTTCCCATGGGAAAAGTCCTGAAAGTAAAGTTACAATCCACTCCCTAGCTTAAATGTTTCAGTCTGAAAGACCTTGGCCATGTCTAAACTCTGACTCAGCTTAGAAATTTTGAACTTGATGCTCCCAGGAATTGAAGAATACTGGGAAACTTAAGGAGGATAGGAAAAGATAAAGAAAATATAACACATACACAAGTGATAGTGGGTGGCTAAAGAGAAGCATTGGATTAATTTCCTATAAATTCTAGGTCCCTTGTATACTTGACCACTCAGAGTAGTGCCCCTGTCTTCTCCCTCTCTCTTGATTAGGCCACATTTCTCTGCCAGCATCTAATCAAGTCTCCTGTTTGTTTATTAAATTGACTTTAGGGTGCAAATCTGTGAGATTGCACTCCACACACTGGGCCAGTCATGTAAGCCCCATTGCCTTATCCTTACCACTTCTGCCCTGGAACTAATACACAGCATTGATTGTATGATGGAAGATGAGGTTTTTTTTAATCTGTATACTTTGTATTGCAGCTGCTTTATTTTTATTCCTTTGTCTCTTAGCCTCTACTCTATATTTCCCCCAGATACATAGAAAACATTATCATCCCAATCAAGAGGTTTCACCAAAACCAATAGTGTTCAATGAGTGTCAAGTCTCATTACTAAGCACCAACTCTCTTCTCCATAGTGACTATTCAGCTCAGCCCTTAGATAAGCAGTACACGGTGACAGTTGCACAATATCACTTTAGAAATAAACAACAAAATGTCAGTGGCATTTGTCATACAATACTTACCTTGGCCTCACAGTTTAGGAATAACTGCTGTCATATTCTCTAAAACCTAAATCCTAGGCAGTCTCATGGACTTCCAAGGAACCAGAGGAAAAGATTTTCTATGCATATTTCTATGCCTATTCACATATATATATATATATATATATATTTTTTTTTTTTTGCAGGTTCGTCTCCTTTACTCTCATAACTTTACCTTTTGTCATCCTCTGGGAGACTCTATTCTTTCTTAAAACTGGGCATAAGAAAACAATTTCTAAATCCCTCTTGATAAGTGAAATGCAAACTAAAACAACTCTGATGTATCACCTCATACCTAGCAGATTAGCTAATATGATAGGAAAGGAAAGTGAAAAACATTGGAGGGGATGTGGCAAATTAGGAAGCTAACGTGTTGCTGGTGGAGCTGTGAACTGATCCAACCATTCTGGAGGTTAATTTGGAACTATGTCCATATAGAACTGAACATGCCCTTTGATCCTGTAATACTACTACTGGGTCTATATTCCAAAGGAAAAAGGTGGGGGGAGGGGGTGTGGAACCTACTTGTACAAAAATATTTATAGCAACTCTTTTTGTAGTGGCAAAGAAATAGAAATGGAGGTGAGGTCTAGCAATTGGGGGATGGATGAATAAATTGTGGTAGATGTTTGGTGATGAAATGCTATTGTGCAATTAGAAAGATGAATAGGATGATTTCAGAAAAAGCTGGAAAGATCAGCATGAAATGATGCAGAGTGAAATAAGCAGAACAGGGACAACATTGTAAACAGCAACAGCAATACTGTAAGATGATCAGTTGTGAAAACTTGTCTACTCACAACCGTACAATGATCTGAGACAATTCTGAAAGACTTTTGAGAGGGAATGCTATCCATATCCAGGGAAAGAATTGTTGGAATTTGATGGATGTGGATCAAAGCATTCCATCTTTCACATCAGTGTATTTATAGTTTTATTTGGGGGTTTGAGTTTGGAAGGAGTGTGTTCTTTCAACAGTGACCAATGTGGAAGTGTGTCTTTTCATGATAATTAAATAAGATTTTAAAAACCTGGGCTAGTAGCATATCTATCCAATTAGAGAAGATTCTGCACTGTGTTCTAGGAGAAACAATCCACAGAAAATTTCCCTCAATGAACCAGGGTTTTTCGGCTCAAATGAAATTTGGGATATGTTTACTGTGAAAATTTGAAATAGGTTTACTTTTGTAGTCTCTTAATTCCAGACTGATCATTTAATAAAACTGCATTTATGGTAATCATTGAAAACATAATAACTATTTCTATACAGTTCTGTTTATTGTGATAATGGTCTAATCATTATGAAATTAAAATTCTATTTGAAAGAAAGAAAATGGAATGTTTTGCTTTGAGATCCTCCCACTTAATCTAAACACCATCTCCATTCTGCAACTTTTGAAGCTAATTTTTATAATGGATTTGAGAAAATTAAATTATTAACAAGGATAATATTTTGTTGGAAAATAGCAAGTGAAATTTTATTGTAGCACATTTATTCATTAAGATCTTCCTTGTACTTTTTGACTTGTAGTTATATATGATGTTTTGTTATTTCAAAGATGGAAATGTATTTGTCATATTCTGATAGTATGCATTTGGGGTAATATTTATATGAATGAAAATTAATGATAAATATCATCTTGTATATTTAAAGTGGCCTTCAAATATTATAAATATGAAATGATAAAACTACTTAATATCACTCTTGTTTGATCCTTATAGATTTCTCCTCTATGTATCAATGTTATTTGAATAAGTCATGGGAACATAACATTGTAGCACTGGTGGATACATAATGATTCTTTCAGACACCAAGACTAATAATTTTTAACAATATCTTAAAACATTGTAGGAAAAACTTGAACCATACTGGCACTAGGGACAGACAGGCATGAAAGATTAATGTAATCTTGCATATAATGATGCACATTCTTACACAAAAAATGCATCTGCAAGTGTCATGTCAGTCAGCAGAAATCTTTGATGGGTGGATACAGCTGCGCTGTCTCTTCTGGCAAAGCTGCCCTGGAAAATGCTAAATGTGGTTATGATGTTTTGTGCCATCTGCAGTATGCCAGTTTATCGTGTCTTTGCTGGCATTTACAATACTACATAGGGCATCAACAACCACAGGGACAGCAATGTAGAATGACAGATTCATTTCCTCTAGAGACTATAGACACTGGTGTGTATTTGCACCATCATCATCACCTCCCCCCACTCCTCACAACAGGGTCTATTGTTATTGCTATTTGGTTTTATTTTCAATTTCCTTATTCAACTATTCTTCATAATCTATTAGTCCCAGATATATTCATTTTTGTTTAATATGTTAATCTAATATGAAATATTCAGCTAACATTAATTTAAGAATTATCAGTATGATTTAATATTGTCTCCTAGATGCCAATTAAACATGCCTTATTTTCAAAATTCTACTGATACTAATTTTCTAAGATATAAATGCTTCTTAATTTAGGAACTCTGAATGAACTAACAAGATAAAATAGAAAATTGCTAGGTGTGAAGTAACACTAAATGATTTCTTTAATGGAATGTGTATTTCATAAGAGACTCTATCACTATATAGTGATATATATAGATATAGATATAGATATAGATATAGATATAGATATAGATATAGATATAGATATGAACAGTCAGGGAACTACCAGAGAGTCTTTTATCATCATTAAAATGTATTCAGAAATAAATTTTGTTTTATTGTTTTGCCATAATGTTTACCATAACAGCATTCCAGACCAAGTTAAAAGGTGTTAAATGCATTAATTTTAATTTTAAAAATATTTTCATGTGTTTTTAATTAGTAACAGAATATGAAGGACATGCCCTATCACTACTAAAGGAATGCGAACTTCAAGAATTTGACGGGTAGGTTATTTATTTTACATATGATAAATTATTCTTTTAATTACAGACTATTTTGGAATTTGGACTTTTGAATACTTAAACCAAGAATCTTACTAGTTTATATAATGATTATTGAACCATATACTCTCATTCAAGAAAGGTTCCATGGCATATTAGAAAGAGGTCAAGCCCCAAATTAGAGAGACATTGTTTCAAGTCCCATCTGTGACACATACTATATGACCACAGACAAGTCTCTTAATTAACCTTTCATTTCCTCTAGGCAACAATCTAATACTAAAAAGTGTAGATCAGGTGCCAGTTTTTATAGGTTGAGTTTTCTAATCAGGATTTCCTCTACTACAGTGAAATCATAGGACTTGTTTAAGGGAGAAAAAAGTATTCTCATTCTAAGGAATCTAGTGCTATTGGCAAGGGAAAGGGGTATCAGTATTAAATACAAAACCATTGCCTCTCATGGTGCTGTATGCATGGCCCATAAGTTATAAGCTTGGTTATTTATTGAAAATGGATTTCTAATGTATAGAGGATAGAGTTTGTGAAATATTGATAATAAATTTATTAGTCAACAAACATATTAAGCTTCTACTATCTTCCAGGCACTGTGCTAAGTGCTAAGGATGCAAAGAAAAGCAAAAGATTGCCCTATTCTCAAGGAGTTCAGCCTTTCTCATGCATGTAATCTACTTCCCTCACCTATAGTGGCAGAACATGTACTTACTCTTATAATTACATACTTATAATTATTCATATGGGGGCATCTTTATGGTTAGAGTGTTGCTCTTGGGTTCAAGAAATAGAGTATTCAAATGTAACTGAAATTCTTGATTGGTTCATGGCTATGGGCAAGTCACTTAATTTGTGTTGGCCTTTAATAACACCTTAGGACAGCAGTTCTCAACCTCTCAATTTGTAGCAATGAGAATACATAATGCATGTCAGGTATTTACATTCCAAATCATAACTGTAGCAAAATTACAGTTTTGAAGTAGCCACCAAAATATTTTTTTGATTTGGGGTCACTGCAACACGAGGAACTATATTGTGGGGTCACGGCATTAGAAAGGTTGATAACCACTGCCTTAGGACTTACTTCTTTGACTAATAGAATAGTATAGAGGATGGAGTTGGCAACAGGAAAAATAGAAATCTGAATTCCCCTGAGATGTTTCCTGAGTGAGACTTTGAGCAAGCCACTTAATTTCTTTAAGCATGTTTTTTTCCTCTGTAAAAAGTAAGTAATAATAGCATTTACCTTAGCCAAGTATTAAGTGAGATGGTGTATTGAAAAGCTTTGAGAACCTTTTTGAAAAAAGTAAAGGTATATAGGAAGAAAAACATAGGGCAAGTTAATGAACTAATGGATAGCCTAGGGTAACTGGAAAATAGGGAGTGGTAAGAAATAAATCTGAAAAGGTAGGTTAAAACCAAATGATTAAGAACGTTAGATAACATACTTAAAAGTTTAGTTTTTTGGATGGAATTTGAGAGGAAAATGAAAAATTTTTGAATCAGAAGGTATGTGGAAATTAAAATTCTTAAGGAAAACAATAAATAAGAAGGGACTTGAATTGTGATAGTGGAAATTGAAAAAGGGGGTGAATGCAACAATCAGTTGTTGAGGAAGTCTATAGGACTTGGCAAACAATTGGTTGTTGAGATTGAGGTAAAAGAGAAGAAATTAAAGGTAGTTCTCTAAGGACATTTGCCTATGTTCTAAGAAGGATGGTGAGATCATTAGTGGAGACAAGGAAGACAGGATGGTGAAATAATTTAGGAGAGAGTACATAAAAGCGTCCAGTTATTGGCCACAAAACTACTTAAATAATTGTTTCCTCTTGAGCTAAATTGATTTGCATTGATTTCTAATTTTCATCATCTTGGAAGTACCCCAATTTGTTTAATGCTTATAATCATTCAAAATCTGCAGTATATACTTATTTGATAAAAAATCTACCAATGTAATTTTCTCTCCTTTACCTTCCTTTCTCCTCCTCTCCCCTCTCCTCTCCTTTCTTTTCCTTCTCCCCTCTTCTCCCCTTTCTTTCTCTCCTTCTCCACTGTTCTCTCCTATCATTCCCCTTTCCTCCTTCCCTCCCCTTTCTTCTCCCATCCTTCTCCTTTTCTCTCCCCTGTCCTCCCCTGCTCTCCTCTCCTCTCTTCTTTTCTCCTTTCCTTTTCCTCAAACACTGATGACACCTTTAAATAGTCAGATTTGTGAATTTGTGTCCTATTTAGGAAGACATAATTGTAGGAGTAATTATCATAATATAATATTTTTAAACTGCCCTATTTAGAATTGATTTATGTGAGAAAAATGGAAAATGGCATTTTAGTGTGTTTCTAAGGAGTTGTGAATAATAATTAGGAATAAGAAAAAACAAAAGTCTTAGAGTTTAACAGATGAAGAATGAAAATGAAAGTAAAAGAATAGATTTTTAAAAACCACAAAAATATGTGGTACATTTATTAGTTACATAATACTTGTTGGTATTTGATACTTGAATGAATCAAAAAATAAGTGCTTCAAAAATGTCATGTATGACAGAATGAGTATCAAACAAATTGATGGAAAAGAATATTTGGATAACATAACAAACATTTTCAAACAACATTTAACAATGAAGTTTCTAAAATTTAGTTGATGTGAACTTATTAGTTGTATGGATACTTAACATTTATGAATTAGAATCAGTTTGTTGCTTTAAAATACATGTTATATGCATTTAACTATTGTATTCTCCTATGATTTTGCTTCCACAATTTCCCATGATTTCCCCACAAAGTTAGCCTTTGTAAGTTGATATATGTTTTCATGAATTATTATGCCTTATACTTTTTCAGAGCCTTCTTCTTTATAACTAGTATCCAAAGCAGGAGGAGGGTAGAAAATTTTCTTGTGCATGCCTTTGTCCTTATCAATACTACAGATGGATTTTGAAATCAGTTTTCATTATAAATTAATGTTGATTAAATCTCAACAGTCAATTCAATTCAACAAACTTTTTAAAAGTTTTTACTATGTACAAAACACAATGCTAACTACAAAGTATATGAAGACAAAAATTAAAGAGTCCTTGCTCTCAAGAAGTCTGTATATGCATGTATGCTTGTGTACACACACAAAATAATAGTTATTTTAAAGAAATAATTACATGAATAGCTAGTATTTATATAGCATTTTTCCCATTTTTAAACCCTTACTTTCTGCTTTAATACTGATTCAATGGCAGAAGAGTGGTAAGGGCTAGTCAATTAGGGTTAAGTGATATGCCGAGTCACATAGATAAAAAGTTTCTGAGACAAGTTTTGTACTCAAATACTCTGTACTCCAGGGCTGGCACTCTATCCATTGTGCTACCTACTTACTTCTCCCTTTTTTCCTTCTCTTTTTTGCCCCTTAAATTTTGAAAAGCATTTTACAAATATTATCTGATTTGAAATTCACAACCTGTGAACTTGATACATTTGAACCTTGGGAGATACCCGCTATTATTACCCTTGTTTTACAAATGAGGAAAATGAATCAGATCAGGGTTAAATGACTTGCACAATTGTTAGGTGTCTGGCTGAACTTTTACCAAGTCTTTCTAGCTTTAGATCCATAGTCCAGGGGACAGGTGGGTGGCAAGAGGATCAGGAAAAAACTTTATATTGATCACTGGAAGCACAATGGAGTCCTCTTCTGAACTAGGGAAGCTTGCAGGAGGGATAGGATTTGAGGAAAATATGATTAACAAGTCAATCAGTAAATATTTATTAAATGTCCATTATGTGCCAGCCACTGGACTAAGTATTGGGGATACAAAGACAAAAATGAAAATGTCCCCATTCTCAATGAGATCATGTTATGGTTTTATGATTGATATGAGGGTGCAGGTTTCCCCTAGACACCCCAAACACTCAAGATTGTATAGAATATATAAAAGACTCATTTTTCCTTGCATTTCTACAGTGCTAGGAAAGGTGACTTTGAGGCCCTCTGGTCTCTCCTTTGATTCTTTTTTTTTTAAATGCTCACCTTCCATCTTGGAGTCAATACTGTGTATTGGTTCCAAGGCAGAAGAGTGGTAAGGGCTAGGCAATAGGGATTAAGTGACTTGTCCAAGGTCACACAGCTAGGAGGTGTCTGAGGTCAGTTTTGAACCCAGGACCTCCCATCTCTAGGTCTGGCTCTCAATCCACTGAGCTACCCAGCTGCCCCCCTCACCCTTGATTCTTGATGAGCACAGATAGGCACATCCCACCTTGCTCCTAATAAACATCTACTTTACATTCCAGATATCTGATTATCCTCTAAACTGGACAGTTCACTCCCTTTTGACTTTGAGGCAAAGGACATAGCCACATGACCCATGTCAGGTTCCAGAGCCCCAATAACATGCCATCATTATCCTATCTCTAGTCACATAGACCCTGTTGTCAAAAGGGTATATAAAGCCCAGAACACATCTCTCCAAGGAGGCAGTGCTCCACCTTCACACTGTCTCCCTGGCCTTTCATTATGACTTCCAAATTAATAAATTTCTCTTTATATTTTTAGGCTAAGTTTTGGAGTCTTGCATTTTTGCAAAGTGTAGCCTTTTCAGATCCAGGGTTTTACCTCAAAGCTCTCGCACAACTTATTTTCTTTAAGATATCTACAGGACTCCAAATCACTAGTAATTGAAAATGCAAATTAAAACAACTCTGAGGTACCACACCTATCAGACTAACTACTGTGACAAAATAAGGAAAATGATAAATGTTAGAAGGGATGTAGGGAAATTGGAACACAAATTCACTGTTGGAAGAGCTGTGAGTTGCACTTGATCAAAGACTAGGACTTCAAATGAGAAACACAAATTTGGTTAGAAGGTGATTAGCTAGCTAAGAATATGGTGTCTATAAATTAAATTTCTGAACAATAGCTTAAAATATAGGATTGATGGGCTCATTTCTTCAGGATGAAATGTATATAGCAGGGCCAATAAGAGTGTATTTGCGGGCAGTTAGCCTTTCAAATTTCCTAAAAAGGCCCCATTATGGTGGTGAGGTTTCACACGTTTTCCTGGTTTCCACGTACTTCTAAGGTAGTTAATGTTGAGAAAGCAAACTAATATTTTTAACCTATGCTCCAGTTTCAAAACTGATGGATCTTTAAGCATTGGAACTCTGTAGGGAGAAGAAGAAAGGGAGAAGTCTGACTCACTTGATAACTAAATCATTAGACCTGTTTTCAGAAATTGGGGGCTATTCTCATGGCCTCAACTGAACCCTGAGAAATGTTGACACCAGGAACTTATCTCTAGTACAGATGGCAAGATATCATGGCAAAACAAAGAAAGAGGAAAGGTGAAATTGGGTTTATTCATGACCCCAATTTCTGATTTAACTTAACATTACTGAACAAATCTATAAATTCTAAAATATTCTACAGTTGTAATAAAGACTCAATATTTAACCAGAGCTGTTTGTTTCATATCAGTATATGAGGCCAGCAGGAAATTAATAATGTATATATTTTCTATGAAGCAATGTCAGTTCCTTTATATTTGTAGAGGAAACATTGGTCATTATAAAATTACTAAATAACAAACATTTACTTAATACATTACAGGAAGAGTCATAGCAGCCACAGACTGAATTATGAGACTCATTATAGCAGTCATAGTTTAGCTGGCCTGGACACACTATTTTATCTTAGAGTTTATGATTAGAGTAGAAGAGACAAGCTAATCATAGTTGCTATATTTATTATAGGTGTGGATGGAGCAGATTTCAAAGGGTTCACGAAAAGGACACATATAGGGTCTGATGAACTAAAATTCTCTAACAGTAGTCAGCCCAGGAGAAACAGAAAGTTCTCAATAATGAAATTCTGAAGGTACCTTTAAGTAATTCCAATGAGGTAAAAAAAAAAGTTGTCATGGAGATGTCTAAAGAGACTGATATGGCTACATAATTATCATAGAACAACTAAATGGGATTGGGGACAGAGCCATTGTACTTAGAAACAGGAAGGCTTCAGTTTAAATCCTGCCTCAGCCACTTAATAGATTTGTGCGTCATTTAATTTCTCTGAACTTCAATTTCCTCATCTCTGAAATAGGGTAATAATATTATACACCTCACAGAGGTAAAGACAAAATTTAATAACATATGTAAACCCCATTAAAAACCTTAAAGTGCTATATATGCCACAGGAAAATAGTTGATGAGCTTGTAGCAGGGAGGTAGTGTGGGACAGTGGAAAGAACAGAGATTCTAGAGGTCTGCATTATGCCCCTGAAGTGGAACTTGGGGAAGTCATTTAACTACCTTAGGTCTTACTTTCTTCATTTGGAAAATGTGGGGGTTGGAATAGATGGCCTCTGATTCTAGCTCTAAGTCTATGAACTCAGCATCCTTTGGCCCTACTATAAAAACAAAGGCTGGACATGTAGAATAAATAAAAAATTATGTCAGTCACATTGGGTTTGGCAAGCGGAGTAAGTGACAATTAAAAGAGGTTTTGTTTGAAAAGGCTGTATTGGAGAAAAGCAAAAGACCAAGGAAAAAGATAGAGCTGTTATCCCAGTAGATTATAATTGACAAAGGGGAGAAGGCAGAGCTATGTATCCTTTCTTTTGCTTCAGTTTTTGTTTTTTTGTTTTTTTGTTGTTTTTTTTTTTGCTGAGGAAAACGATCTTTGATCTTAAAAGGTGAAAACCAAAATAACTAATAGAGAGTTAAAACCCAAGATAAATCAAGAGAGCTCTTAGCTTCTCTTGATGAGTGGAGGTGACCCAATTCCCAGGGTACTGAAAGAGTTGGTGGTTATTATTGCCAAGCTACAGTTGGATATAGAAAAAGAGGAGAGTAGTAAGGAATGGAGAAGGGCATATATCTTGAATTTCCTAAAAGGGAAACCATAGATAATTAAGGTTATCTGTGATTCCTGACAAATCTTCTATAATGTCATTCACCAAGCAGTAAGGAAACATCTAGAAAGCAAAGGGTCATCGCAAGTAGTCAGCATGGCTTCACTAAGAACAAATCAAGCCAGAACAACTTCATTTCTTTTTTGCAACATTATGAGATTAGTAATGCTGTGTATATTTGACTTTTCCTCTTAAAATATGTCCATATATTTCATGATAATTTTATAGAGAAAGTGGAATCATATTGGACAAACTTTATTAAAGTTAAATGAATTTGGAACTGGTTGAATTCAATGTATAGCTATTAATGTTAAATTTCAGTTGAAAGAAGATTTCTAGTGGTATGCCTCAGAATCTGTGCTGTGCATTTATTAAATAACATTTTGCAGTTTTAAAATTTTTTATTAGTCACTTGAGTAAAGTGTCATGAAGATGTCACTAAATTAGGAGATATAATCAGCATGTTGGATGACAGAGTCAGGATTTAAAAAGCTCTCACTAATCTAGAATAGTAGCTCAGACCTATTAAGATGAAATTCAATAGTATAAATATGAATCTTAACTTGAGTTTTTTTAAAAAAACAAATTCACAAGAACAGGGTTGGAGTGGCATGGTTAGAGAGCTGTTTTTTTTTTTTATGTAAAGGTTTCTTATTCATCTACTATTTGAAGCACTTGACTTTTAAAGTTCTTTCCAGTTCTAAGATTCTTGAATTCTTTAGTTCTGTAAAGATGATGTCCTTTCTCTCAAAAAGCTTTCCATCCATCAAATGAAATAAAAATATACAAAGCAATGTATAAATAATAGAATGTAGAGATATAGGTAAGGTACTGAGAGTTTAGAGGCAGGAACAATTTTCTCAATTGACAGATCTGGATAAGGATGGATAAGGAGGAGGAGAAAGCATTTGAGCTAGCCCTTGAAAAATCCTGGTATAGAATCTGCACAGGGTAAAAGTTTAGATAGCCTCACCAGACCTTCCAGAGAGACATTTCATGAAACACTACAGATTCAATCGATCAAATTCTGGATAATAACTCTTCATCAGTCCTTTATGCTGAGAGGTACAGAATGCCCATCCCAAATTACTTTTAAGCATTAAAAATTATAGGAATACATTGATACACCTTCTTCTAAATTCCACTTGTTTACTGAAAGTGATTTATTAAAATAAAATATAAAAGTTCCTATGGTAAATATCAACAGTTACACAAGTCTCATGTTGTCAGAGATATTATTTTCAACTGGATGAGAGTCTCCAACATATAGATACTGATCTGAGATATACTTTTCATTTTATCACTATTGTTTCATCACAAAAAGAAATGTGGTCTTAGCCATATTACTCAGCCTATTACTGTGAAAAGAGAAGCATGAATATTGCTTAAGCAGATCATGGTATTTGCTGCTGGCCTATTTACATAACCAAGATTATCCATAATTACCCACTCCAGCCACCAAACTCTGGGCACCCATTGGCCATAAACAGGCTTCATATTAGGTAAGATAAAGTAAACTCTCTCAGCAAACCATGTTTAAGGAAGTACCATATGATAGAATATGAGTGAATGAATGAATAAATGAAGCATTTTTTAAATATTCTATGCAAAGCTCAGGAGATAAAACTAGAAAAGGAAAACAATTTGTGTTCTCAGGGGACTCACATTCAAATGTTTTCTGAATCTATTAACTATATTAAAGTAACTTAACAATTGGATTATGTTTCCAAAGTAATGTGACAAAAATGTTACTACTAAGGACAATTAGTTTGTAATTGAAACCTTCCCTGGCAAGAAAGCATTTTCAGATTCATTGCTCACGCTCCTAAGGGCTTCACATTCAACATTGCATCCTATCTATTCAGTCTTCATTGGAAGTGGTTTAAAAGAAGATAAAATAATGCTACATTCTTTTATGAAAGTAATTTAACAGTTAGTGTTTGGAAAAACTAAATTTTTACTCTTTTAAAATGATTTTTTTTAAAAAACTTCTTGTCCTTTAGAGGTACTAAAGTGAAACATATGGCTTAAGGTTTGCCCCCATATTAATTATAATTTAACCAGACCTATATGACTAATCTAGACATTATCTCACCAATGTTTACAACTGAACTCTATTCATTGCCAATGACAACTGGACTACTTACTAAAGTCAGCATAATAAAAAAAAAGTGTTTTTTTTTTAATAAAATCAGAAACCCAACAATTTATTAATGAAAAGCTCAGTTCTCTGAAGGTGGTGAGGGGGTAATCACATTTTCTCTTTTCTTATAGAACTAAACATAAATTGTAATGTTTTTTTTTAAACTGTCTTATTGCTCTTTAAAGATAGGAAATAGACATTAAATCTCAGCAGTACATTTCTAGACAAAAACACTCTGGTTTATGTCCACAGTAGGGGGGAAATATAATTACTTACTCTGGAAACAGTGAAAAAGTACCCACTTATAAATGGCTGCTGGTACTAAAGTTTCATACTATGACTTAGTACTCAAATATCTGGGTGATAAAATTGTGCTCTTTTTGAATGTAATCTTCCTTTGCTGGTGATTTTTTCACCGCGAATCAACATGCAGTAGTGAATAAATTCTTAAATGTACTTTTTACTCTTGCATAAGGACAGGAAATATTAATGACTAATTGTTTATTGGAATAGCTAAAGTGGATTCCTCATTAACTTTCTCATTAACCATTCCACAGTAGTGTTGTTGGAAAGATAAAGTAAAAAAAAAAACCAAACATTTTTTTTAGTTTGCATCTACACATATGGAAAATCCCTCCCTTGAAACAGATGTTCAATTCATAATGTTAGGGTTGTCCAGTAGCACTGAAGTGAAATGACTTGCTCAAAGTCACATTGTTATTTTAAGTGAGAGAATTTAATCTCAGATCTCTCTGACACCCTAACTTTCTGGCCCACTAGCCACACAATCAGACCCCTGTCTTGGTAAGTCTAGACTGACTCTGGTGTATGAATTAAAGGACCAGTAGTACCATAACAGCATTTTTTTCCATGAAATCACTCATTTCCCTGGTTTTGGATCATGTTAGAAGCAATATTTGCATTCAAGTTCTTTACACTATAAATATTGCTTTGGAGAGGCTTATACCTCCTGACCCTCAGAGACCATTCTAGGTAGACTGGGATGGTCTCATGAGTTCTTTTTATTGGTGTCTTTAGTGCAAAGACTCTTTCATTTTCTCTTTGTATCTTCAGTGCCTAGCACTGAATATACTGTAGGGAACTGATATGCTATAGGAACTCAATAAATGTTTTTTGATTGATGGGATGAAATTCTTTGATCGCTGATCTTTGTTAGGGCCTTAGGCACTACTGTTACAGCATCATTCACCTGAGATGATGATTTCAGGCAAATTCTGGCTCTGTCAGAATGACCTATTCTAAGCCACGTTGCCTCAACACTTCCTTTTCTGAATGTTCATCACTTTAATTATCTATTCTAGAATTTCCCTGGGAGTTAAAGCTATGTTCTCCAGCCTCTAGATTTTAATTTTTCTCTTCTTTAACTGTTCAACATTAAAGTTTTCTTTAACTGCCAATGGGAACACTTCAGTCAAATATCTCTCTACTTCTCCACAATCTTTCATTTTTTGATAGTTCATCCATCACTGACTCTTTGCCACCTTTGAATATAGTTCATCTAGGCCATGGAGCATGAATTATGAATGTGGTGGAGCCAGATTATTATGGGCAATTGGTTACTCTGTCCCACTTTAAATTATTCTCAAGGGAGGTACAAGAGAGTCCGTGAGCTAAACCTTATTGCCCATTGAAAAATTGTTGCATAATCCATTAGCATAATATTGCTTTCTGAGGACCACTGACCATTCACTTACAGTTTGACTACCAAGGACCCACAATACGATCCCTTTGCTCAAGATCTAGAATGTGAATAGGGAATTCCTGTCCTGAGTGAGAGACCAAAGGTTCTCTGACATAAGAAAGGACATATAAAACTCATCAAGGGAAGAAGGGGACTGACCCAAAAACATTTCTCAGAGGATTCTCCAAGAGTTTGGGGTGTGATTCTCAGAATCTGAGAATACAGTAGGCACATGGAAAAACAGAGCTGAACCCTTGGAACTTCTAGCCAACCTCCAAGGAGATGTTCAACTAGATACTTGGTTGACAAAAAAACTAAACCATAAACTGAATAGGTGAAGAAAAACTAGAAATGGGGAGTCAGGATAGACAAAGCCCTAGTCATTCCCTGTTTTGTGCAGCTTTATTGCCCTTTGAAGACTTACAACATGTAATTTAGATCAGCGTACGCATAAAATCTCTTTGATGTAATATATAAAGACTATTGATATCTAAAGTTGTTTTGCATTTTCTAGGCTATTTTAATAACATTTCAATGAGCATTACCATTAGACCTACTTTATATCTGTTTTCCTGTAATTATGATTTCTGTGCTGAATGGAATTCAGTTATTGTTACATATTTTAAAAAATTAGCCTCCTAACTTGTGTTAGGAGGCATGAGAGCTAATGAAAAGTGCCATGTAAAACTGACAGAGAGGTAGGCAGCATTTGGTTCCAATGACTACCTACTAACTAGCAATAATTCAACATGAAACGTATTTTTACTAACTACTGAGTTTTCAGTGTTTTTTAAGTAGCAGAGTTTAGGGGTTTGGTAGATGTCATTTGAATGTTGTGTTGATAGTATATTAGCTTGAAAAAAAAGAGACATGATTTTGACTATTGATAGAACATAAAACAATGCTTATGTAGATCAGAACATGTTAACTTGTTCAAATTTGGCATGCTTATTAGCCAGTTTGTTATACTTATTTAGGGCTAGCTAGTTATTTTATTGAGGAAATGAGATTCACACAGATAGTACTTTTATATTCTCCATGTTCATGCTAAATATGTGAACATATATATATATCTACAAAGAAAACTTTACTCAACATTTTGAGGTCAAAATTTTATTAATATTCACCAAATATTTAGATTTTCTCCTTTTCTTCTGAATTATTCCTTTTCTTATAGGATTATCTGTGTTGGTGGTGATGGATCTGCCAGTGAAGTAGCTCATGGTTTACTTCTTAGAGCCCAGATGGATGCTGGGATAGACACAAATTACATCCTGACACCTGTCAGAACACCGCTTCCTCTTGGGATAATACCAGCAGGTAAGAATAGTGGCAGCAGACTCACTGAATTATGCATCCGTCTGAAATTAATCTGTTGTGGTATACAATTTAGTTTGCCCAGGTTACCTCTTAAATAAATAACTGAGAGTTGAGATTGATTGAATATTGACTTTCAATCTTAAACATCTCATGTAATGGCATATTCTCTAATATTGTTATGCATGCATTTACACATATGTGCAGGGATAATTTTCTAAAAGCCTTTAAAAAACAAAAACTTTTAGTTTACTAGCTAATAGAAAAATGTATTAAAAATCAACATTCTATTTATTTTATTATCATTTCAATCTCTTAATATTGGTTCATGGGTGTTATGGGACTTTAAAATGCAATCCATTCAGAGATGCCTTAATACTATTTGAGAGATGAAGCCCTCCTAGCAGTCTTTAAAATGATAGGAAACATTAAGGCATATTGTGTAGCTTTTACAGTGCCTGCAAAAACATCTCTGGTAAGTTATACTGTGAGAGGCAACCTCTGTTGCAAAGAAGCAAATATATGTTAGGTCAGGGATTTGACCATCACAGGTCATTTTGGTTGCTCTGAATGTGATGGTGATGTTTCCAGATGGAACCTCTCCAACATTTTACTCTCTGCAAATTGGACATGCCTAGGTCACTGTTTCTCTTCATTAGTATTTATAATCTTGAAATAATTTGTTAAGTTACACATCAAAAGCAAGAAGGATGGGTGCACCCAAAGGGATGCATTTTTTACCAAGGGGGCAGCTGCCTCAAAGCACAAGTTAAATGAGAATGGTTCTTTTCTTTTTTAAGCACAGCTCAATTTTTTTAAACAAGGAAATTACTGTCTTATCATTGAACTTTGTGGATGTTACAAGTTTTAAAATGCATCTGCTTTTAAACCCATATTATATATAAGTATATAATACAAATACTGAATTTCCATTGAAATCATTGAGAGGAGAGAGTGAAAAAAGCTTCAGCATGGTATCTGAACACGGGGTAGAGGTTCTAACTAGCTGGTTCTAGTTAATGAGAAAAGGAAATGATTTACCAGACATGTTTGTTTGAGGACTAAAGTCCTACTTCTTACCTTGTTAGGCAAAGAATAGGAATAACAAGTGCTAGGCAGGAAGTTTGCAAGCTTCTGAACAGGAGGAGACAGTCTGCCTTTGAAGTCATTTGCCTCCTGGAGAGAGACACCCAGAGGGAGAGTGTTTAGTAAATTACTCTACTGAGCCAGCAGACTAAGCTGCTGAATTATGGTCAGAATCAAATGGATCAGATGTGGGGAAGCCTGTATTTGTAATCCTGGCCATTAGCAATGGTGCTTGTTGCTATGGGAACTGGTACCAAGGAACTATACAGAGAGATTCGAGTTGAGGAGAAAAACTAGAAGGACATAAAGCTAAAAAATCCATCGAATTGTTGTTAAACAAGGCTTGATCCCTAGAATGATGGCTACAAAACAACACAGTCCTAAGGAGTTAATTTAAATAAATTCATGCTTTCCAATTAATTTAGGGAGAATAAAATATTGCCAAGGGACTGTTAATTTCTATGATATTTCAGGCAAAGAACCAAAGTGTAGGTACAGTTTTCATGAGAATTTTAGATATGCTTGACTAGGAAGTCATTACATCACATTTATCTGTTTGGATGTGGGAGACATTAACAGCCTTATGAATATTCATGTTGTCTGGTTAATTAAGTTAATTGTTCTGCAGAAGTGCTTGCACTTCCAAGGACAATTTTTTTTTTTCACAATTTCTGCTTGGTACCTTCATCAGTCATTCTCTACATGAACCGATACTTTTGTCCTTACTCTTCTGCTTTGGCACATTTTAGGAGTGATGGAGAAGAAAGAGGGAAAGAGGATAATATTGGCAGGAAAATAACTTTTCATTCTAATTAAAATGTTCACTTTGAAATAGAACATTTACAGCTTTTTTTGAGGTATTATTTTGTCATTATCTACATTGGGCGGTACTGCTTTTCAATGAATAGACCTCTTGAATGAAATAGTGTTTGAGGAATCAAGAAGTTAAATTTGATGTATAGAATTCATTTGAAAATTGCATATATAAACATCTTGAAAGGTCAGCTTGGCTCTGTATAAAATGGTTAGTCATGGTCTTGTTACGTCTGTCAAAAATGGTGAAACACAGACAGTTCCAAAACACATCTCACATGAAAATTTTCCATTCATGACAGTCCTCTTTTATATAATATTTTAAGAAAGAAAATATCTTTTTTTGATGGATGTCATGGTTATCTTGTTTATTGCTATATTTTAAGTTAATTGCTTCTATTTTCATGTCATTAAATGTATTATATTTATGGAATTTCCTTTTTCTTTCAAGAATTTAAAACTATATGCAAGGAATGGTGGACAGGCTAACAAGAGCAAAAAGGAATTATTTAACTGTTATCATTTTGGCCTCCTTCTCATGGTTATCCTCACCACCAGTAGTATTTGCTACAGAACTGAGGAACAGTTACAAAGCTCCCCTCTAAAAGCTAAGGAAGGATCTATGCTCTGTCATGATTCATAGGAGCATTCCCTTATAACATGGAAGAAATAAGCAGTCTTTGTGGCTTTGGTCACGGTATGCTTCCTTCTCCATTGTTCATTACAGCATTACATTATTGCTTTTTAATAGGCTTTCTAAAGGAATGTTTTTATAGTCAACTCGTAATTATCTATGATAATAGAAAGAGGGACAGCATGGATAATTGAAATCCATAGATAATAAAAAAATTCATTTTAGTTAATAGTTTCATTCTCTCCTTCACCAAAACTTTTACCAGATTTGCTAACATGAAGCATAATGTATTATTTCATTTCCTTTTATTTCTTCCATCCATTCCCAAGTGGGGGATTCTAATAAGCAAGAGAATGGTCAAAAGACAGGTAGCAGAAAGCCAAAGGATAATTCAAGGGGCCTGAATAATCTACTCCTGGATAATTAGCTCCTCAATAATCAAGAGTTGTCTGCTTTCACAGCTCTACTGTTTCCAAACACCCACGAATCAATTTCTTCCTCATTAGGCCATTTGGATTGGATATTACTTGAGGACTAACTAAAGACCATAATTTCTTTGGATTTAAGGCCTAGGATAGTAGCTTACATTTAGTAGGTACATAATATAGGTTTTTGTTGTTATTGTTGATTTGAATGACTGTAATATCCTCATAGAATAGGTTCTTATAAGTTGTTTTGATGATGTTGATAATCATTTGATGGACAGTCTCTTTAGGCTTTAATATTTGGGAACTGTATGATTCTATTCAGAATATGTCAGACTTTGGATATGTGTCCCTGAAGCAAATACTATGTCAGACTTTGAAAAAAAATATTCCTATTTATTTCCACTATTTAATTATATTAAAATAAATCAGGTTGCAGATATTACTTTGAGATTTCATATATTTAGAAAGTGAATATTTCCAGTTCCATATCAATTCATGCTATTTTCTAAGCACATATTCCTAATGGTCCTAATTAAAGATCCTGTTAAAGGTCCTAATTAAAGATCCAGGTTAAAGATGCTGACAATATAGTCAGTATATGGCACAGCAATGACAGAACACTTGACTGAGGTTGAATGCAGTGGTTTTTAGGTTCTCAGCATTTCCTTCTTTTAATATATAAAATAAACTACTTATCTTGTATTGGAGAAATTTGTCATGAATTAGGAACCTGTAACAAATTATTTTAAAGCAATTTATATGGTGTATATTCATACACATACATGTTTGACAATTTGTATATTAAAAACCTAATAAATACTTGAATAAATGAACCAATTCCATCTCATCTCCTTCAAAAGTTTTACTCCTCTAGTATTCCCATTCTCTCAATAATCTTTACTCTCTCCCTGTTCTATTGGTTCCTTCCTTGCTTCCTATAAACATGACCATGTCTCTTCCATTCTCAAACCACCCTCCCTCAAAAATGTATTTGATTCTCTCATCTCCACTGTCATCCTATATCTCTTTTTCCCTTTGTGGCTAAATGCCTTGAGAAGGTCATCTATAATAGTCAAACTTTCGTTTATAGCTTAATTCTAATCACTGCTGTTTCCCGTGGGGGTGTGGTTGAGCAAGGTGTAATTGGCTACTGTTAGTGTGCCTGATACCAGCTCCTCTTATCTTTTGGTTTAATAGTTTTGAGGGCATTCTCACAGGGTAGCGGAAACTTGCATGTGTAGGTCTAATTAAAATTAACAATAAGGCTAGGACCAAATCTTTTGTTTATGGGTTATACTATGAACCATCTAAGCATTTTCAGTGCTTTGCTTTAAAATTAAGCTACATTAACTTTAGGATAAGGGTTGATTTAATTGTATTTATTGATAGAATGAATTTGTATACTATGTCAGTATTGATAAAAAATAATTTTTTTAACTTTAAAATATTATTTTTATCTTTATATTAAAAACATTTAGACCGTAAAGTTTTTTTTTAACAAATTATACTCTAATTTATATTCCCTATTTAAGTACTTGAAGTTATGTCTCCGGTTTTGGGGTTTGACGGAAATAAGATATAATTTCTTTGTTAAGGGGGCAAGAGGGTTTAGTGAATATATACTTAAAATTATATTCGTTAAATAAATATTACAAATTAATATAAACATTATAAATTATATAAATTAATATAATTAATATAAATCAATATAATTATTATAAATAATATAAATTATTATAAATTAATAAAGCTAATATAAATAATATAAATTATTATAAATTCGCATGTTTGCATCACTCAGGTGGAAATAATATAAGCATGTCTTCAGATCATTGATTTATATGCCAGTTTGAAATTGATTAAATATATATCCTTAATACTGCGTATTACACGTATGTACATAATTTTAATAATATAATAAATATGTCTATTAAACCATTCATATAATTTACTCATTTAATTGCGTGAGCTCTAAGAACAGCATTAGATGCTAGGTCCTAGATTTTATCGGTGTCCGATACCTCCACTTCCTTCTCACTCTCTTCTTAATTCCTTACAGTCTGGCTTCTGAAGTCTTCATTCTACTTCATTCCATTTCTCTAGTTACCAATAAAATCCCAATTGTCAAATTTAGTATCAAAATACTGTCTTCTTAATCTTCCTCAACCTTTGCCACTGCTGATTGTGCTCTGTTCCTTGATACTCTTTTTGCTTGGTTTTTGGGACACCTATCTCTCCTGGTTTTGCTTCTACCTATCAAAACCACTTTTCAGTCTCTTTTGTTGGGTGCTCTTCTGGATCAGCCCCACTAACCAACCATTTATATTCCTCAAGGTTCTTTTCTTCTCCCTTTATACTACCTTACTTGGGATCTCATCAGCTCTCATGGATTTAATCACCATATCTTTGCTGATGATTCTCAAATCTCCCTATTCTGTTCAAACGTCTCTCCTACCTTCTAGTCTTGTATCTCTAGTTGTCTTTCAGATGTCTTGAACTGGATAGCCAATAGAAATCTTAAATACAACATGTCCAAAACTAAACTCATCATTTCCCCCCCAAATCCTCCAAACCATTACTGTCACCATCCTCCCAGTTCCTTAGTCTTAACAGCAGTGTCATCCTTGGCTTTTCAATTTCTCTAAAACCCCCTCCTCCATCCAATCTAGTGCCAAGTTCTGTTGATTTTTTTTCTGTGCAACATCTCTTAGATACAACCTCTTGTATCTTCTAAAGCTGCTAACACCCTGTTATGGGCACTCATTATCTCACACTTACTGCAATAGTCTACCAATGGATCTGCTTACTTCAATCTCTCTCCCCTCTACTAGCCCATCCTTCATTCAGCCACCAAAGTTATTTTCCTAAAACTTCCCTTCTGAGGATACAAATACAAAATCCTCTAATTGGTGTATAAAACTCTTCATAGTCTAGCCTCACCTACCTTTCCAATTTTTTTTACACTTTACTCTGCCATGTAATTTGGAATCCAGTGACACTTGGCCTTCTTGCTCTTCAATAAATAATACTGTCCAGGTCTCAGCTCCAGGCATTTTCTATTCCTATTCTGCAGTTCTCACTCCTCCTGGCTTCCCTAACTTTCCTTCCTGATCTCCTCTTAATTTTAGTCCTCCCCTCTCTTCATTATTTCCAATTTATCCTGTCTATGGCTTATTTGTACTTTTTTTTTTGCTTGTTGTTTGCTCCTGGAAGGCAGGGGCTATCTTTTGCTTCTTTTTGTATCTCCAGTGCTTATCATAATACTTATTAATCAACGGACTTTCTTTTTTATCTTCCTTTTATTTAATCATAGTAGAAATCTTTTGAATAGGATCCATTTTCTCCTTGTCAGTTAGAAATGACATATAACATTTAAAAATTTGTATATTATGAAATGGCAACACTACTATGTCAGAGAGGGTTTATACAGACCATTATTTGCTAATAATAATGTACTTTGGAGCACTAGTTTGATTATAGTCAGTTCTAAATTGCATACATTTTTTTCTGTCAAATTGAGTACACAACATTTTGTTGCATTCCTTTAAATAGTATAGATATGTTTGTTGGAATGGTAGCTACTCTTAAAGTTTTACTATCTAACTTGTAAATTATCAAGTGTCCTTATTTCTTTTCCTGCCCACATTTTAGTTATTTCACTCCAGGGTAGCTGAAAAAGAAAAGGAAGTCATTTTCTTCTCATGTGGATACAGTTCTGTTTTATTAATATAGAATCACTTCCTTTAGTTGTAGTGTATTTCTCCCCTTAGCTTCCAAATTACATTGTTCTTGATAAGAATTTGTGTGATGGAAAGAAGAGAAATCTTTCTGTAGCTAAATGACAGGATATTTTATGTTTATCAATTCAGTTGTTACCAAACTTTCTCTTGATTCATGGGTTTAAATGTATAAATAAAAGGACATTATTTCACTATTTTATGTTATTTTGTAATAGAATAGCTTTTTAAATATGATTTCTTAAAGTTGAAGTCACTGTACACAAAGGAGGAGCACATTTCTTCTGGAATTCCCAGTGGGAAAGTAATTTAACATTTGGTTCATGCCATACTCTATCTAGAAAAAACCAATTAACCATTTTGTCAGAGGATCCTCTCAAAAATTTTTACTGGTAAAGAACAGAATCCAGAAAATAAGTGGTTTTAAAATTCTAGTTTTCCTTAATTAAAAATTAAAAGAAAAAACCAAAAGGTTGAGGCAATGTGAGATGTCAAAGAAATTTAAAGAGCACCATTCAGAAACTTTATTTCAGAGATTTAAGAAGCAAAGAAATTAGAAGAGAGATGAACCCCCTGAATTTTACGAAGCTTTCTGGTCATTAATATAGTTGTAAAAACACAAACAAAATACAAGTTTGATGAAACAAGAAGAATCACTTTGCATATTATAAATGTAGTGAAGCTATAGAAAAATTATACTGAGAGGTGCCTAAAACTCTCCCTTCTCTGTAAAACTAGAAAAGGGTAGAACCAGGGTAAGAGCCATAATTTTCTTTGCTTAAAAATCTAATTAATTACTAGCAAAACACTAAGGTATTTTATTATATTGAATCACATGGCCACCCTCATGTAAAACTGAGGGATAGTAAAGGAACAGATCATAAAAACTGAGGAGGCTGATGAACTTGGAGGCTAATGTGTTTGGGTAGGATATCAAGATGTGTATGAAAAACTTGCAGGAGTAGTAGATTACATCAACCAGGATCTGATAGGTTGTTATCAATAAATGAAGAGGTTTTTGAAGTGGTACTGAGGATCATGTAGTGTGGCATACTCTTCTTTCAGGGCCAGTGTGTATAGAAGCTCAGAAGAAAGCATATCTAGAACTGAAGTAGGTTGCTAAGGACATAAAATGTATAGGTTGTTTGATTTCTATCAGTGCAAATAAGTGGAAGGAGTATTAAAGAAAATATATCTAGTATAATGGGAAACTTTGTTAACATTAGGATGAGAATTCCAAAAGACAAAGTAAAACCGGAAAGCAGAGCAATATGAATATTCTAGAAGGAAACCTGATGCAGACAGATTCAAGAGTCAGGAGTAATCACAGCAATGATAAGTTTTGGGCATTCTGTGATCTTGAATTATGTATATTTGGAGAGGATAGAAATGGAATTTTCTAGCCTAGGATAGTTGATTTTTATCAGTCTTCTCAGTAAACACTGGTAGCTCTCCCTTTCATGGTGTGGTAATGAGTGACTGAAATTAGATTTTCTTATCCTCTGAGGTCTCTGAGGTGCTAATCTGAATCTGAGCTCTGGAGGTAAAAGGCTTGGTGTTTGGATCCTCTTTTAATAATTTTTCAAAGCTTAGGCATTATTGATTTTCTCACCCTTTCAAATAAGTAGGATTGCCCACAGCCCTATTTCTCTTGTAGAGAATTTAGAATTGTTGATTTTCTCACTCCTATTTTTGGTTGAGGTTCTAATTCTAGGCAGGTGGATAAAAGTTTTATCCATTGTGGGGAAAAGCTTAGTATTTCCACCCTCTATGGATAATTGAATATGTTTACTTGAATATACTTTACTTACTTAATGAAGGGTCAAAATCAAATGATCACATATAACTATAGTTAAAGAGAAATAGAAATAACATATAATTTAAGAGGTAGGAAGAGGTTAATTATTAAATAGATTCTTTCAAAAGGTACATAATGCATTTCTATTAGAGTCTAGTGTCTTGCTTTGGCTTTTAAAACAGAACAATTTCCCCTGTTTTTTTGGGGGGTCACAAATGATTTGCCCAAAGATTGAGAAAAGGCTTTTGATTCTCCCTTCTACACCCTTTGCCTTTTTATAAGGCCTTTTGAGATTACACATGGTTTATGTTTAACTAACCAGACCATTTGTGATAGAAGTGTTTATCCAAAAGTAATAATGGAAATTCACAGAAGTTTGTCAAGTGTGCATTGCTAGATGAAAGTGACCCCTCTGCTAATCTATGGGAAAGTCTGGAGGGTGGAGAAGAGTAGAAAAATATTAATATTTTTGCCAGAAATATAACTTAAGTAGTTTAATATTAGTACAATATTTTTTTTTCTGATTTCTTTCCCTCATTGTCAACTTTTGTTCAATTTGGCAGGTTCTACCAATGTCCTGGCACATTCACTTTATGGGGTCACTCACATAGTGACTGCAACATTACATATCATAATGGGTAAGAATTACTTCATATTTTAGGAGATTTTTATTTATTTAACTCAAGAAATATTTTAATTCTAAGAAAGTAAAGTAATACAAATTATTAATCATCAAAGTTAGGACTATCATTTCAAGTTTTTGCTTCATAAAGCAGAAAGATCCTTTCTAGTGGATAATATTTACTGAAATACATGAAAAGAATGCAATTGTTTAAACTATTAATTTAGGATCCCAATGATATATTTATATGGTATATATATATATTATTACATTGGGTGCAAGCTGAATTTATTTTGGGATTGAAAAGAAAGATCATCTCAGACATTCAACTCATAAAACTGAAAGGCAGATATAACTCAGATTAATGAAAACCAAATATACTGTAAAATAAAGCCACTGTAGCCTTATACAACCTCAACACTCATATGATCATCATTGAACCACAGCACTAGTCAATAGGTATTTTACCTAAGTCTCTTTCCTTTACATTATGATGGAGAATAAAATGGAGATTTTATTAATTGGAGATATAATTGGAAAAGCTTAAGGCATCTTTTATATTTAATTAATTAAACATGTTGCTCCAGATTTATTATTTGCTTATGGAAATTCACAAACTTGCTTTTCTCATTTAATTTCATTGGGTTCATATTTCAGGGCATATGCAGCCAGTAGATGTCTGCACATTCAGTAGTACTGGCAAGTTTCTTCGCTTTGGATTCTCAGCTATATTTGGCTTTGGTGGAAAGACCTTGGCTTGGGCAGAAAAACATCGTTGGATGCCACCTAATCAAAGAAAAGACTTTGCTCTAATTAAGACACTGGCAAGCCTCAAGTAAGCATTTTCTGTAGATGTCTAGAGTTCACCATTTAGTATTATTTAGTATGGTACAATATGAAAAAGATATTCACATCCCCTTAACACCCGACAATCTATTAATAAAGGGTATTTTCTTTTAGACCTGAAGACTGTGAAATATCATTTTTACCAACAGAAGTTTCACAGGACTCTGAGGAAGCCAGTCGGTGTGTAATTCTCTTTCTCTCTCTATTTATTTTTTGGTCAGACCCATGATTGGTATCAGCAACTAGCATAAGGACTATGTCTTCTGCTACTGCAGAGTCACAGCTGCCTGCAACATGGAGTCACAGAATTTCCCAAATCATTAAGAAGTTAAGGTCACATATTCAGGATGTGTCACAATATTTTAACCTCTATCTTCCTGACTGAATCTGACTCTGTCCAGTATATCACATAAGACCAAGGTCTTTTTGACACTGCCCTTTGCATTATGTTGCTGTTCTCTCTGCTGTTTCCCTGAAGAAATGTGAGGAAAAAGGCAGCTGAGGACAGGTTTGACTGGTTCCCAAAGCCCTTGAATGTAACTTGGAATTTTTACTTTGTTTTATGAAAAATAGCTTTTGAATGAGATGGGAGGTAGAAGTAGGGCCTAGGTCATGTTATTGTCTTTTCTCTCAGCGAGTTTATAATTTACTGGAGGAATAAGTTAGGTACACAAATAAATACAATTTCAGGAGGAAGAGAGGGAATAATATGTTTTGACAAAACAGGATATTATTTAACATTTCTTTTGTCTTTTTTGTGCTTCAGTCATTTTCCCCCTCAGCACCACTATGAGTTATAATTCATCATGCATATAAATAAATATGTACAAGGTAGAGTATAATGGAAGAAAAGGAGAGATCCAGACAAAATGTTTGGAAGAACCTGAATTGGGAGAATGCAGGGGGAAACAAGAGATAAGGGGATCAATATGAAAGATGTGAAGCTATAATTTAGAAGATTTTGGCAACTAATCAGATATAGATAGTGAAGAAGACAGAACAAAGGTGACTGAGGCGTCATATCTAGGAATTGTAGAAGAAGGGTAGATTGGGGAGAAGATGGAGATGTTGGTTTTGGAAATGTTGAATCCTTGGCGTTGCTGTGCTGTAAAAGGTAGTGATCTCTAGTAGACAGTTCTAAATATTATATTAGCTCAAGAGAGAGAGAGAAACAGAGACAGACACATAAAAAAAAACAGGGAGAGAGAGAGAGAGAGAGAGAGAGAGAGAGAGAGAGAGAGAGAGAGAGAGAGAGAGAGAGAGAGAGAGAGAGAGAGAGAGAGAGAAGTAAAACAGATAGATTTTAAAGTTGTCTGCATAAAGAATGGGTAGCAAATGGGACCACTGAAAAAGAGTAGAGGAAGAAGAAAAAAAGGGTACCCATAGTTAAGAGTTTGAGACCATAATTCACCAAAAGAGATTGGAGACCATTCTAACATTACCTGATTTTCCTCTTTTTAGATGCCCTTTTATTTTTGAATAATGCCACTAATCACCAAATATATTATCACCTTCCACAAAAATTTGCATCTTCTTGAATTGTTGATGAATTTTGACTTTAAAATAAACAACTATTTTTAGAAAAAGTTGTAGTATTTAGTTGATTTTAAGTCTTTTAGTTTATATTAAATATATACATTTTTTCATACAATGCATTTTTCTTTTTAGAAATGAATATGGAACTACAGAATCTGGTATGTTCCAAAATGGTCTCTGTGAAATTTGAATGATATTGCCAAAATATCATTATAGTAAAGCAATGAAGTAATTATTTTTCACAACTTTTAGACTGTGAAAATCAGTGGCAGAAGGTCCAGGGTCATTTCCTGAACATCAGTGTCATGTCAATCCCTCATTTATTGTCACCTGGAGTCTTGGTTCCTAATACCAGGTTAGTAAATGTTTAAAAGAAGGAAAGAAATGTTTGTACATTCTGATGCATTCTTCTATCACTATTGAATTTTATGCCCAGAATATCTGCTATTATCCTTAGTGGTTCATTACTACATCATAGTGTTGGCCATCTCAGACTCTCCAATATCAGATATAAACATTAAGTTTGATATCTTTCAAATGAGGACAAATATGATTTTTTTCTCCAAATCTATGATCCCATAAGTGTGGGTTGCTAATAGAATTTCCCTCTTTTGGTGTAGACTTGTACACTAAGTATCAGAAAGTATATGAATGTAATGACTAAAGTCCAACAATTAATAGCATCAGCAAAGTTCCAGGCTACAAAAATAAGTCCATAAAAATCAATAACATTTTTGTACAATACAAGAGAATCCAAGAAGCAATAATAAAAAGTAAATTCCATTCAAAAGAACTAGAAATGCATAAAATGCTCTCAATATTTGTATCAATCCAATCATTAAATTCTCCTTAAAGAACAAACAACTTAAATAGTAGGTGGAATATTCAATACTCTTAGTGAGGCCATGTCATTATATTAAAATTTAAAGTACTTCCAAAGGTGATTTTTATCTTAATACTATACCAATTAAACTATCAAAAGGAGATTTTACAGAATTCAATAAAATAATAACATTAATTTGGAGTATGAAAAGATTTAGATATGAAAGGAAATAATGAAAAAAGGTAAGAATGAAGGGAGAATAGCACTTCCAAATCTCAAAGTATTTTATAAAGCAGCATTCATCAAAACCATTTGGTATTGTTTAAAAATAGAGAAGTAGAACAATGGAACAGACTACACAAAGGAGAATCAAAAATAATGGAACTCAATAATCTAGTGTTTGATTAACCCCAATACATAAATTACTTAGGAAGGTATTCTGTATTTGATAAAAACTGCTGGAAAAATAAATTGGAAAGCAGTCTATCAGATATCAGGCTTAGATAAAATTCTTATAAAATATGCTACAATAAATTAGATTAGCTTAATATTCAAGATACCATTAAAATTAGGAGAAATTTAGAACATACAGACTATGATTTACATATCTTCTAATTTTTATAATTTTTCCTTCTAATTTCTTCTAATTTTTATGTTCTACATTATATGGTAGACCATAAACTACTGAGTGGGTAGGAGATGTATTCTTAATTAAATTAAAGATAACTGGTATTATAGAAATATTAAAGACATATTACATGAAATTTAAAAGCATTTACACAGATAAAATTAGTGAATATAAGCTAAGAAAGGAAGGAGTCCACTGGAAACAAAATTTTGCCCTAGTTTTCTTGTATAAAAGTTTGACATCAAAAATATAGTAAAATAACAGAAATATATGAGCAGAAATCATTTCCAATAGATAAATGATCAAAGAAATATGAACAGAAAGGTCTCAAAAACTTTCAAATTCTTAATGAACATATGAAAACATTTTCCAAATAACTTATATTAAGTTAAAAAATTAAAATCACAACTCTGAAGTTTTGCCTCAGGCTCAGCAAACTGGCAAAGGTGACAAGATAGAAATAGTTCATGTTAAATGGTTATAGAAAGAGACCCACACTAATGAATTATTTGCCGAGGTATGAATTAGTGTATTTCTAATCTGGAAAGGAGTTTGGAATTATGCAAATGAAATGTCCATATTTTGCCCTGGAGGTTTTACTGCTATGCAAGGAGTTCATTGATAAAAAGAAGTCTCCATACATCCCCAAATATTTGTATCAGCACTTTTTGTAGTAGCAAAGTAGTAGAAACAGTGTAGATGCCCATTAATTGGGGAATGGCTAAATTGTGATGCTTGAATTTTTTGGAATATTATTCTTGCTGTAAGAAATTATTATTATTGTGAATACAGAAAAGCATGAATTGGCTTATAAGAACTGGTGCAAAGTAGGGTAAACAGAAATGAGGAAGCAATATACACAATGAATACAAAAACGCAAATGGAAAAAACCCCACCATAGAACACCAACACCAAAAAACCGAGTGCTACAAAATTATAGAGAACAAGCATGATCCCAAAGAAGAGAAAAGAGAAAATATTTTCTTTGCAGAGGTGGATCATAGGTGTGGGATACTCCATAGATAGTGAGATTGTTTCCTAAGCACTGATCAATTTTTCTGATCTTTTTCTTTTCTTTTTCCTCTTTCTCTTATTTTATTAAAATAAAATGTCTTCTTTTAAAGGATGAATCTTTGGAAATAATAGAGAGGGTAATTTAGGCACTGTAAAGACAAAGGGTATCAATAAAAACACATTTAGTAAGGTTTGGTCAGCATATACTAAAAACAATTTGTTCTCTTATAAAGTAAAACCTAAAACACTACACAGGACATGGTATTAAAAATAGATTAAATGGAGGCAGTAGGAAATGGTAAAAAAGAATATGGGTCATAGATTTATAAAATTGAAGTTCTCCCAGATCTAGTTTTATGACTTTGGACAATCTATTTGAGTAATCTCTCAATTTCTTCTTTTATAAATTGAGGGGTTTAGGCTAAACCCTCATTAATTTCTATAATCTATGACTTTTTAAATTGAAGAGCTTACTTTTATTTCCCTTTTGCAAACTTCCAAGCTTTTTTCATTGAAATAGAATTATAAAGGATTTTCATCAATTTCTACAGACAGACGTTTAAAGTTGGATGTATTTGTAAGTGATTTCCTTGGCTATAAAGTATAATTTTGTCTTTTTTCTTCTTAGGAAACTGAGTAGAGTTATGCAAGATTAAAATACTGAAGCATTTAAATAAACATAAGTAACTTTTGTTTTTACTTCAGTGCCTCTAATAAAGGACTCTTCATAGTAGTTATTTTTCAGTTATTTGATGCCCATGCATATAAACAGATATTTAAATCACATTAAAAATTTAAACTTGTGCGTTATTACACATTATACTTAGGAGTAATTCACAATTTTTACGGTATCATAACATCTAAACTCGACCAAAAAGCTTAAAAATATCAAATGGATGTGGATGTCAAAAAAGAAGCCTCCTAACTCTTAATGCCAACCACAGTAAAGTCTTCTGGTTTGCAGATATCTTCCACCATCTGAACCCAGAGCACCCATAGGGTTGGGTGATTTTCTTTCCTGAGTTGCCATCAAGATAAAATACAGCCATGACACCAAAATTACTCTTTCCCATAGCCCTCCTTTTTTACTAGCTCTGAACTCCTCTGACCTTTCTACCTGTTTGGGAGATCCAGAGACTTTAATCATAGTGTCTGACTAGGAAATACTCATTTTGATTAGTGGTTTTTCCCATTATCCCTTTAATTGTGGATTCCTTGTAATGTTTTGCCATGATAGTTGAACAATGTATTGATTTTCTTTTCACAGAGCTTTTTAGTATAAGAGGTTTCTGAAGATAAAGTTAATTTATAAGTAGAATTGATTAGAAATGGTCCATCATTAAGAAGAATACAGAATAATATATTGTTAAATTGATTCCCCAAATCTGCTAATGAATGCCATATTTATATGAAAGGAACTATATAAATTCTTTTTTATCCTGGTTCTGAACTAAGTTATATTTCTTAGAGTAAAACAAAAATATTTAATTTACAGATTAAATAGTGGAAGTTTGGCTCTTATTCTTACACGAAACACTTCTCGACCAGAATTTGTAAAGCATCTGAAAAGATATGCCAGTTTTAAAAACCAGGTATAGTAAATCCTTCTTGGTTGTTTTATTTTTTAAAATATTGTTAACTGTAGAGGGAACTCTACTGACAGTATTAACTGAGATGTCCTTCCTTAAGAAGGCTTAGTTTCTTGTCTGAATATATTAGCCTCTTCTTATCTGAGTTTGAAAATCAGTAATCACTCTAATAGAGATTAGCCTCCTTAGGACCATCTGCTATAGTTCAGTTCTGTGTAATTTCCATCAGATTTCAAAAGGGAGTATAAATCTATCAAACTCAAGAAAAGCAAAGGATTGTTATACTGAAGGGTGGATCAAATTGAGATTAACAGCATGCACCCATGTGTAGATGCCACCCTTTGGAAAGAAAAAAAATATTTTTTGGAATCAAATGTTTTTTGGAAGAGAAATTGCTGAAATTTCAAATTTTGGTTATTGATATTATGGCAACATTTTTTCTCTTTTTTACTGTGCTCTAAAGATTTCCCAGATAATCTCATATAAATGGGCATACAAGTTAACAGAAAAATACTGATCCAAACTGAACAGCCTTTCAAACGTAAACATTATTTAGTTTGACATTTGGAGTCAGAATAAATTTTAATTTTTGTCATTATTCAAGGGATTCATCATATCTTTAAACAACAAAGTGGTTAATCTAAATCATGTCTTTCCTGCAATCTATTTGATGCAATGGCTAGAAACTGAGCTACAAATATGAACAAATCTGTAAATTTCTAAACCATTTTTCAGTCTCAGAGAGACACCAGACTTCCTAACCTCAAATTCAGCACAATTTTAACTGTGCTTTGCTACCTCCATGTAGTATCCATCATACTCTATTCAGGAATGTAGTGTTTAGGACATTGAAGCTTCCCCTCAATCTCCGTGAAGATTGGACTCTAATAGGAAACCACGATGTGCAAATATAGATAATTCAAAACGTTGTTACTACACAGTAATTCAACTGTGGGTTTTCCCTTTATTTTAATCAAGCACATCCAAACTTATGCCATTTAAATGTATGCTAGCCCTCATAGTACTTAAGTTGAAAAAGAAAACATTTATTCTAATAACGCTGCTATTACTAAATTTTTGAAATTACCATTTTAGAATTGCTTGGAGAGCTATTTGATGAGATGCAAACAAAAAGGAAAATAAACTTAATACTTTATACCACTCCTTCAAACATTGAGAATTCCCAGCATAGAAAACAGCCAGTACAAAGACTCAGAGATGGGGTAGTGAAATGTGTGAGGAACAGCAAATAGACCAGTTATGGATACACCATAGACTATTTGGGGAGAAATATTATATGAGAAGATTAGAAAGACAGGGAGGGGAAGCTGGGCTGTGAATACCCAAACAAGAAATCTATATTTAATTCTAGAGGTAATAGGGAGCCAGTGAAGTATGTTGAGTAGGTATGGGGAGTGACATGGTCAGAATGACACTTTAATGAAAAGACTTTGGTAGCTGTGTGGGAAATATTAGAGTAGATGGACACGAGATAGAACTAGCAAATTGAAAAGTATTGGCAACAGTCCAGAAGGAAGATAGATGATGAAGACTTCAACTAAGATGGTGGCAATGTGAATGGAGAAAAGGGGATACAAGCAATGAAGGAATGAATGAAAAAAACACTTTTAAAATAGTTACTGTGTCAGGGGATGTGCCAAGCATGAGGTTTATATAATAGCTCTAGATATATGTAATGTATTTGTGTGTATGTATTTTTTTTAAGTCTTTATAAGACTTTCCATTTTGTATTCAATATTATGTATTGTTTCTAAGGCAAAAGAATGGTAAGGACTAAGCCATGGTGGTTAAGTGACTTAACCATGGTCACATGGCCAGAAGTGTCTAAGTTCAAATTTGAACTCAGGACTTCCCATCTCTAAGCCTGACTCTTAGTCTACTGAGCCACCTAGCTGCTTAAAAAAATTATATATATATATATATATATATATATATATATATATATGTAAGCTCCTTGAGGGCAAGGGAGGTCTCCTAGATAAATAAAAGTTTTGTTTGCATAGGAAGAAGCCAGCAAATATAAGTGACTGACAATAAAAGTGTTTTGTTCTGTAAAAGTAGAAGCTGGGACATTGTGAGTAGAGAATGTGGAGGCTTGGGTGGGTAGCTGGATAGGATATGAAACCAAGTCACTTCCTGGTGTTTAAGGTCAGTAACTAGATAGTAGGCTAAATGGGCTAGTTTGCACATGGACTTAGGCTGGTGAACCATGAATTGCCCAGTATGAGAGGAGGCTGAGACTCTGAAATCCAGCTACCAGGAAAACCATCATCAGAAGGTCAGAGTCAGAGAGCAATAGCGGGGAAAGATTAGTATTACCAAAGAGAAAAACTTGAATCTGTGATGGCAAGTCTCAACAAAAACAAGAGAGATCAGTAGATTTGGAATGCAAAGATACTAGAAAAAAGGGCAGAAGAAAAGCAAAAAACATTTAAAAGAAAATATGTTCACCTGAGCAAGATATACTGATCCTGAAGATGGGATGTATAGTGATAACCTAAGGAATACTGGAGATAACTATTATATAAAAAAGAAGACATCAATAAAAACTCATATAATTAAAAATCATGTGAAGAAATTTAATATTTTTTTAACATAAGACCACTATTGTGTAATTTCATTATATAAATGTCATTACCCTAAAGTAGTTTTCCAGACCATATTAATTTCCCCATTTTTCAGAAGAAAAGAAACATGTTACCACATTCACTTTGAAAATAATTTTGTTCTTAATGTAAAGATAAAAAATAGCCAATTTTAATACTTCATTTCAAAATGTTCTGGGGTTATGCAAAGATTTCTTTTTCAACCACAGTTAATCAAGAGAGTCCACACTAAGGAAATCAGATTCTATTCTGTGTTTATGACTCAATTTCTTATACTGTTTCCTACAGAAGCTATCCAAAGTTGAAGCAGGATATTATTTTATTCATTTATTCTAATAGAAAAAAGGACATAACTGCCTGAGCAGAAAATTCTTAGCACCTATCAATGATTTTTAAAAGATGTTTCTTTGAGATAAAAGATTATATAGAATTTTGTAAAATTAAAATATGAACCATATCCAAATATCTTGCTAATTTTTTTTACTTGAGCAGGTTTGGTATAGTATAAAAGAGCTACTCTCAGCAATACAATGATCCAGGACAATTCTGAGGGACTTATGACAAAGAATGCTGTCCACTTCCAGAAAAAGAATTGTTGGAATCAGAATGCATATTATTTTTCACTTGTTTATATGGGTATATGTTGTGGGGTTTTGGTTTTATAAGATTAGTCACTAACAAAAATGAATATAGAAATAATTTTTGCATGATAATATATGTATAACTCAGAAAGAATTGCTTGCCTGCTTCAGGAGAGGGGAGGGAAGGAGGATAGGGACAATTTAGATCATATAATTTTGGAAAACTCATATAGAAATGTATTACATGCAATTGGCAAGAAAAATTCAATTAAAATTTTTAAACAATATCTAATTAAATGAACATTACTTCATGTATAAATTTTAGACTTTTGTTCATAGCTTTGCCATCATGACCTAGGAATTACTAAACTGAGTCTTTCCATTTAATACTCCTAAAGTCTCACATTTTTTCATAAACATAAACATGTGAAAGTAACAAGTAAATTGGGATCTATTGGTAAATATAAAAGCCAGAATTTATATATCTTCAAACTGATCAATTTAGTCCACCTGGAACATAGTAGGTGCTTAATAACTATTTATTGATTGATTGATTGCTTTCCATCATCATTTTTCCATAATTTTTATCAGGAAAGGGATGTCCAGCCTTAGTGATCTCAAGGGATTCAGGAAAATGAAAAATTACTTCTAAGAAGAATGGTAGGAATCTTAGGTTCCAAAATAAACTAGTAAAACATCGTGGAGTTTCAAGTGATATTAACCCTAGAATAAGACTGATGGATAGATCAGTGTTTAGATGGAAAGTATTAAACTATTCTGACTGTATTATCAATTCAAGGTAAAATAGCTAACAAATGTTCTATTTAATTTAGCTTAATTTTCCATTTGTTGAGACCTTCACTGTAACAGAAGTAAAAATCCAGCCAAGAAATAACTCTGGGTATAACACAGGAGATGTTGAATTTCATGGAACATCTAGTGAAAATAATTACCCTTGGAACGTTGATGGAGATTTAATGGAAGTAGCATCAGAGGTTCATATTAAGTAAGTATATGTACCATTGTTCATTGAGAACAAAGTGCATAGGCACCCAGTTAATGCTCAGTTTAAGTTACTAATTTATGATATTAAATCATCATGCACCTTACCTCAGTTTATCTTGGTATCTATTTGCATTTTATGTGTGTATACTAGTTGTCAAAAGTTTTGCATGTATGAAACAAAGGACATTCAATATTATGTGCAGGTGATAAGACTACAGTATAAAAATCAAAAAAACAATAAATAAATTACTAGAATCTTATATGACAAGTATTTTTTTTTTACAGGGTGCACCCGCAACTTATCAAGCTTTTTGGAGGAAACCAAGAAGAAATGAATGATTATAAACTAACATTGAATTATTCATAGAATAAATGTATAAAGTTGGATATTTGTAGCGCAAATAATTTAAAAATCAAAATGACTATTTTTTATGGAAAAATGTAATTTTTAGCTTTTAAAAATCTAGAACAATTTGTGTATGGGATATTAAATTATTTCTAGTAAAATATATTTTTGAAACTACAGATAAAGATTTCAAATTTTAAAAATCTAACCACTAGTATAGTATACCACTCAAATTATTAGCCTTTATTATTAAAACTGAAACTAAGATATTATTTTTAGAAATGAATAAACCAATTCTGACATTTTCCTAATCTTCTGTTTCTCATAGCTTGTCCATCTTTAAAAATATTATTGCTATCCTAGACTAACTTGTATGATTTTTATGAATTCCTTAAGTATTGATCAATACACCATTCTCTAAGATAGGATCAAAGGGATACAAGACCTAACCATAAAAAAGAGATGCCAAAGAAAATTAGAAGGACAGAGAATAGATTACCTATTAGACTTATGGATAGGAAATGAATTTATGAGTAAACAAGAGATGGAGATCATTGTGAGATGTAAAATGGATAATTTTAATTGCATAAAATTTAAAACTTTTTGTACAAATAAAATTAATGTAGCCACGATTCAAAGGAAAGCAGAGAACTGGGGAATACATTTTATAGACAATTTCTAAAATAGAGGTTTCAGATCTTAAATTTTTAGAGAACTTTGTCAAATTTATAAATATAAGAGCCATCCCCTAATTGACAAATGGATAAAGGATAGGAACAGTTTTTGGATGAAGAAATCAACAAAATACAAGTATTTGGGGAAATGCTCTAAATAAGTACTGATTAGAGAAATAAAAATCAACGCAAAATTCTGAGATATCATCTCACACTCATCAGATTGGCTAGAAGGATAAAAGAGCAAAATGATAAATGTTGGAGGGGATGTGGAAAAATTAGGATATTAACATACTGTTGGAGGAAGTGCAAACTAGTCTAACAATTTTGGAAAGCAATTTGGAATTATGCCCAGAAAATTATAAAACTGTATACTCTTAGACCCAACAATATCAGGGAGCATAGAAAAGGGGAAAAACTCATATGTTTCAAAATATTTATAGCAACTCTCTTTGTGGTTGCACAATAACTGGAAATTGAGGGGGGTATCCAAAACAATGAGCAGGTTGATTTTTTTAAACTTGGAAAGACCTACATGAAATAATGAAAGGTGAAATAAGCAGAACCAAGAAAACATGATATACCACCATAGGATTAACATTTGGAGAACAACCTGTGAATGTCCATCTCCAGAGAAAGAACAAAATTAGAAACATGAAAATCATAATTTACATGTGCATATCATTTTGTCAGCTAACTGAAATTCTTATACTCTGTATTTAAAAGATATATAAAATCAGTATTCATTTGACATTTTAAAAATGCTTCTCCCTCATAGTTTAGAATAAATTTTAAAAGTTTATATTTTTTTTCTCAAAGCTGGGACACATGGTCTTAGAAATTACTGTGCTTTGGCACACAACTGGCAAATGCCCTGTAGGTGTGACCCCCTAGTACTGAAATACTCATTTCCAAATAGGAAGGAGGCCAAATTAAAGAGTTCTTCTAAAACAGAATTCTTCTGGAGATAGAAAACCAAAGATCACAAATTTAGAGGTCTTTAATGTTACTACTTAATAAGAGATACATAGAAATACCATTTATCTAATTGATGTGTTCATTAGTTTGTGTAGATTTTTAAAATAAAATACGCTGTTTTAGTTTTACTGAGTAAATGAAAGGATGTAAAAATAAACCAAAGAACTGGAAGAATGGAAAAGAGATTTTATCTTTATCAGGCTTTTAAAAAGTTACACATTTTGTCATATGTACAAGATACAAGCAGATTCTAATGAAATTGTATTTGCCCATTTTATGTCACCTAATTCATATACGTGTAATAAATAGTACAAATTAGCAAATACAACATAAATTACTTAATATCCTGGAAAAAGCTACTTCATGACTTTAAAAAACTACCTTACATTTTATGAAAACATTTGCTACATTTATATTCACTGTATTTATCCTACAATCCTCAAAATATTTTTATTTATAGTTAAATTTGACTTCTTTTGAATCCTTTGTAAAAAATACTGATGAGAATCCATTCAATACTTCTAGTTGAACAGTACACACAACTATTCAAATATATATTAGTGCATTTCATTATTGTCCAATCAGAATAAAAATTATTTGCATATAATGATTGTCCTTACACAACTTTAATACTGTTTTTCACCATTAGTAAGGTATGGTTTTCACAATACATACATCATATACATCAGTGTATTTCCTATTTAGATATTAGCTAAAGTGCAACACAAACAATATGCTGTCTCAGTATTTAAAATATCACAGAAGTAAATGATTTTTCAAATTTACAAATAATCACTTAAAAAAAACCTATTTTCTTTGATTTGTTCATGGGTACCATGGAAGAATTTATACTGTGAATATACTTCCATATATTCACATTATTTGAAGACACATAAACAAGTTTTACATATTATATATAACAATGCTTATTTTACATATATGTATATGTAAATCCATAGACCTAAGAAAGTTCACACCATCATTCATTCTCTTAAGTACAACCAGTTAGTCTCACGTTTGACCAACTATGCACATTAGCTCAGCAATTATTTTCCTCTGTTAACACTGTTTACTAAGTATTCTTAGCTCCTTGACAAATACTTATCTAATTGAGATCCAAGTGAATTGAGTTATTTTAAATAAACTATCATTCTTCAAAGGCAACTAATGTTCATTCGATTAGAGCTAGTTTCAACATTACAAGAGTACATCTAGTAGGTGCATTTTTTTGAAAGGATGCTTCAAGTAAAAAGGCTTACTTGTTTCTTATTGTCTCCATGAGATATATTGGCATCCCATGATCTCTTCAGAGTACTATTCATCCTGGAGAAATCAAACTTTTTAGTGTTCTTCAGTCCTTTTGGCACCTGAGAAAGATGCTGTCTTTGTTATTTCAGATAGTCCTTTTCATTCTTCTTGCTTTACTTGAAATATAATGCCTTAGGCCAAAGGTCAAATTTAAGCTCCCCCCAGATGAGTAAATCCAGTAAAATTCAGTTGCCAATGTTTTCTTGAAAACAATATCTTTCAACTTTTTAGTTAACCTGAGTCTATTATAATTTAAAGACGTCTTTAATTCTCCTTATTGCTGTTGACATAGCTCCAACTGTCTCTTCTGTTTTCTTCTTGTAGAATAGCTTTGTATTCTCTTTTAAAGAAACCCGCCTGAGAAAAACAATATCATTTAAGAGTCAGTAACCATAATTTTAATGCATGATGAAGAAAAATACAACAAATATATTGTAAACTCTTCACATAGTATTAATTCTAGTTCTCCCTTTTTCCCTTTTAGCTTAATTTGTTCTACAACTCCTAATGTACCTCTAATAATAAGCAAACACTATGGGGATACCATCTGCAGAAAGCCAAAAAATGTCTCTGAACTAACTTAGGCAAACTTTGAAGGGGTAGGAAAAATAACTCTGGATCTCTAAGATTTCTCTCATCCAGAAAAAAATCAGTTAATTTTGGCACTTGTTCAAAATGTAATGGTCCTGGTTTAAAAAGGCAAATTTTCTTTTAAAAGACTTCAATAAATTGAAGGTTGGGAAACAGGAAATCTGAGTAAAATGGATTTGGGGCACAATGAATCAATCATTGCAAGCTTTCAGGTTCAACTGTTAAAAGAGAAACTACATTACTGAATACAATAAAATTTGAAAACTGGACTGTGTGACTTACCTTCCACATGACATATAAGAGGAATAAAAATACAGTGAAACCCAGTATAAAACTGGTTGAAATAATCATTGTACGAAAATATGGTTTAGGCTTTTTATGATGCAATCCATCCAGATGGACCTGTATGAATTGAAGGAAAAAAATTAAAGCATCAGTTCAAAAACCTAACATAGATAATTCATGTGTTGAGGACATTTTTTAAAAAGACATAGAAATATAAAAGTGGAGGGAGGAAAAGAAAAGGAAAACCACAACATATCCATCTCTCACATTTATACCTAATGGGCAACTTCGTGCTCTATGTATCCCCTCAAAGTAAGTTCTTTATTCAATACATGGGGTACATGCAACAAATTAAGTAGTAGCACGTCCCAGTATTATGAGAAACTTGATCTTTCTCTTCCCACCATCATTCTGTCTTCCCCTTACTTTCCTAGTCTGTTACCCTTGCTTTCTTCCCTCTGAAAGGACCAGGACCCCATTCAGGCTACCTGACTTCTTACATCACTTGAAAGAGAATCGGACTACCATGTCTATTCCTTCAGATGAATTGGAGGGTCTTATAGTCTTTACCTTCTGTCCTGCCTCTCCATCCTTCTGGCATTATCTTCTGACCTACTGTGCTAACTAAAGGACCTTGGGTCTTCTCTACCTAGCTCCTTCCACATGACTTTTGGGCCTTTCTTGTTTCATCTTTACCATCAGAATATAAACCCCTTGAAAACAAGGAGTTTGCCTTTCTTAATAACCCTAAATCTTAACACTAACTATTCACTGACTAATTGAATAGCACAAAGTTAAAGATAAAGATGGTAAAAAAAAAAGAATTTATCTAGCCTGCTTTGTTTAGGCATGCAGAACAAAAACAATCATGAGCACTTCAATTGTATTTTCATTCCCAAAATGAAAGAATTCTTACATATGCAACATTTTCATCCTTATGCAGTTCAATAACTTTTGGATTTGGTTCTGATGAGACTGTAGATTTTACTTCAAACTTGAGTGTTGAGGCCTCATCCTATCATTAGCAAAAGGAAAAACACAATACTATTTTATTTCATTATATTGATTTCATATCCATCGAAACCTGAATTGAAATCAAAATCAATTGAAACCATTTATCATGTGTATTTCAAATAAAATTATATCTATATTCAATCATATCAGTTCATAACAATTTCATATCAATTTCATAATTGATTTCATATTCTTTTTTGTCTATTGTCTAAAAGATTTCATAGTTATTACTAATCCTATTTTTTCCAGTTTGTTCCATGATCTGTAGCTTACATCAGTGCTAAGTGTGTGATGAATGCCAAAGATCCAATGGCCTTAATATTTATATCTGTGTATTGTAGAATTTTGGTGAAACTTTTCTAAAAATAAGTTTATTGCATAGATATGGTTTTAAATGATTTTTTCATTACACTAGACTTCAATGGTGCCTATCATTTTTATTTTTTTTTAATTAATAGATTAAAAATGTAGGTATAATTAAAAATCAGCCTACCATAGCTTCCTTCTTTAATACACAAACTGCCTTAAAAACCTAACCTGAGTGAAGAAATTGGGATGAAGGAAGAAACAAATGAAATATCCCATTAGAATTTGTGACATACAAGAAATGCTACATTTTCTGGGCATTATTTAATTATTACTGAATTGTAGTTAAAGCTGAAATTAAATGTGTATTTCACCATGGGTACATGTTCTCCTTAGAATTCTCAATCCTTGGTAAGAGTTCCTTGATAATTCTTGATTACCTGACCAAGGAAAATAACTAATTATGTATCAAGGTCAGATTTCTGACTACAAAGCTGGTTTTCAATACACTATATCACACTGCCTCTCATGATCTACTTAGAAAGTTATCTCCCCAGCAAAACTATTCTGAAATAAGATCATTGGGGGTTTTTTTGGAGGGAGAAACTAGGAAAAAAAGAAAATAGATATTTGGAACAGTATATTCTTAGGTTTATGTGAAGATCTACTGGCATTTATCACTTATGGTTTCCAAATGTATAAGAGCCTAAACTCTATAATATATCATTAAAATCATATTATCTATGATGTAAATTGTACCTGTTTAAAAAATAGAAAAAAGAATAATATAAACAGCTGGATTATATTCTGCCTTTTCCAACTGGTTGATATTTTAAAAATCAATTTATCAAATTCTCAATAGTAATACATAAGAGTTCTCTTCATTTTCTTGTTTAGTGAGATTTTAAAAAAATTCTGTGGAAGAAAGAAATGATTATCCATAAAGTTGGATAAGGATTCTTATCATCTTTACACACAATTTTAAGTTTAATTCAGAGGTTTCTATGAAATGTTATTCTAAACTCCAATAGTTTGCCTATATTGGTTAATGCCAATGCCAATGTGTAGAGTCAAAACATAGTTTTTATGATCTTTCAGAACTTGAACTTCTTAAACTTCATTAAAAAATTTTATGCTATTTTGTTGAGGGTTATTTTTCATCCTTCTGGGAAAAAATCATTCACTTCTTTTCCTAATAGAAAATTCAGTGTTGAATTATTATGGATTTCAAATTCAAATCAAGGTGAGCAAGTATAGAGTCAGTCTTTTATAATATTAATGATATAAACTATTTCTTCTTTTGATATACAAGGATTTCAATGTTTCAAATGGATTTTACAAAAGCTATTTTTTTCTCCTTAACACTTTCTTGTTTTAATCTATGAAAGAATAGCTTTCTGGGCATATATTTTAGAAGTGTGTAACTTTCAGAAGCAAGGAATTAAAAACTCCAGCTCCAAAGAACTTTATAGCACCTTTCCCTTCAATTGCGATGTGTAATTATAAGTGAGTTGAATCATTTTGGGTAGCCAATCTTGTCAAAATAAATACTTTTTTATTCCTTAAATTCCTGGCCTGAATTACCTGGCTACCAAATCAGCTCCCTCAATTTACCATAAGCAGCAGCTTAAGTGTTTGGAGATCTTCAAGCAAAGTGATTTATTATTTATTTTTCAGATTTAGGCTAACATGTATTTCTTGTCTCTAGGGTTTTACCACAACAGTACCTTAACTGTATTCAAATCTTGATAAGTTGTATGCTCCTAACCAAATAAAATTCAATTGAATTAATTATGTATTGGTATTTTAAAACTGATTCATAATCATAGGGAGACATGCTTACCATTTCTAAAATTGATGGCCGGCCTTCTAAATGAATATGGACACTGGCTTCTTTTCCACTTTCCATTTTTCCAAAATTGCATGAAAAAATTAAGCAATGAGGATCATTTTTTATACAGTACTAAAAAAAAGCACACACACAAAATCATTTAGTTGAGTGTTTCCAACATTTTAAGTAAGGTAACACAACAAAGTAATCTAAATGAAAATCATGATGTTTTCCTAGCTGGCATTTTACAAAACATCTCAGTATAAATAAAACACAAACTTTTGCTTTGCAAATCATAGCAGAAACAGGAATTTTCCCTAAATGTTGGTTGTCATTTTCTATGTGATCTCATCCTTTATGATGAAATTTAAAATGAAGCTTGATAATCAGAATGCCTATATAAATTACATGCTATATGTAAATTACAAAGCTTAAAACATTTTAGACATAAGGCTGTCTTCTTAGTTTTGTGTAATATACATATATGTATACTGATACACATATATAAAATACATATTCTGATGAAAAGAAATTTTTAGTAATGCAACAAAAGCTGACCAGATAACCCAATCCTGGCAGGGCTAAAAATGAAGGGCCCACTGAAATAAATTGTATACCCTGGTACAAAACTAACTTCACACACTAAACACTGTCATATTTTAGTTTTTCTGAATATTTGATGCTATAGGAAAGTAAGAAAAGGATGCTATAGATTCAGATGTCAATAATGTGGTTGGCTATAAACAGCACAGAATGGTTCCTGGGAAAATATTCACTGATAATGAAGATGCAGAATTGATATCCAACCTCACTTTTAACATATCAAGGCTCCATGTCCTGGCATCCCATCTGGTTGGTTCCTCTCATAAGACTATATCTCAAAACTGAAAATTCCTTTATAATTAACTGCACAGTTGGTCACATGGGCCCCCTGTTCAATGTTAGAGACTATGTTTAACACAGTATTTAATAATTTTTAGGAGGGAAGTTAATGAACAAAATTTATTAATTCTATTGAATTAATATAACCTTACCATCAACCTTTTATCAGTTTTTGAAAAGAAGTTAACTATATCTTTTAGGGCTCCTGTTTTCCTCTTTTCTTGTGATAAAGCACAAACCCTTTGATAATCGTCAAAATCACATTTTCCAGCTGTTGTCTAAAAAGGCAAGGAAGAAAAGTATTACTATATGTTTTATATTTGTAAGGAAAAAATATAAAGATTCATGCTAGCCTAAGGATCACATACAACCTTATAACTGAGTTACTTAAGAACTGTGCTGTTCTCCCTCCCACCAGCTAATCTAAGGATGAAACTTCCTTCTTTTAAACAACAAATAAACAATCCATGTGTGGGGTTATACTTAAAGCTTTTCCAGTTTCACAGGCATTCCAATGGCTCTGCATCAATAATCTTTAAGGTCCTCACTGAGGAGGGTTTTAGAGAGCTCTGTATTTTGAATTTTTTTTTAAAATCTGGTTACATATTGCTTTGTCACAAAGTACTTAGGTCCTTAAAGTTTGCAAATATGGGGGCAGCTGGGTAGTTCAGTGGTTTGAGAGCCAGACCCAGAGATGGGAGGTCCTGGGTTCAGATATGGCCTCAGACACCTGCTAGCTATATGACCCTGGGCAAGACACATAACCCCCATTGCCGATCCCTTACTGCTCTTCTGCCTTGGAATCAATACATAGTATCCAAGGCAGAAGATAATGGTTTGAAAATTGTTTTTGAGAATATGTTATCTTTTGATATATCTCTAGTTTTGATATATCTTTAGTTTTATATTACATGTTTTTGAAACATCTTTAGTTTTGGATCACTAAGTTGAACATATGGAAAAGCAGATTTATTTGGAAGATTAGATTTTTGTGGATAATAAAGAACAATGAGGTCCTGGGTTAAAACATAGCCTCAGACATTTCCTATCTATGTGACCCTGGGTAAATCACTTAATCCCAACTGTCTAAACTTTACCACTCTTTTGCTTTGGAACCCATGGATTACAAGAGGGAGGGAAGGAGGGAGGGAAAAAGGGAGGAGGGAGGGAGGGAGAGAAGAAAGGAAGAAGGAAGGAAGGAAGGAAGGAAGGAAGGAAGGAAGGAAGGAAGGAAGGAAGGAAGGAAGGAAGGAAGGAAGGAAGGAAGGAAGGAAGGAAGGAAGGAAGGAAGGAAGGAAGAAAGGAAGGAAGGAAAGAAGGAAGGAAGGAAGGAAGGAAGGAAGGAAGAAAGGAAGGAAGGGAGGGAGGAAGGGAGGAAGGAAGGGAGGAAGGAAGGGAGGAAGGAAGGGAGGAAGGAAGGGAGGAAGGAAGGGAGGAAGGAAGGAACATTTTGTTCTTTGGCAGAATGTAATCTTCTGGAGGCTAGAGCCAATGGGTTCCTTGCATTGAGGATGGGGCACTGTGTTTGATCTCTAATTATTTGCAGAGTAGGCACTTTATATTTGATTTTTGGATTATTGTTTACACTAAAAATGGGACTTTGGGTCAAGATGGCGGCTTAGAGACAGCAACAGTTTAGACCCCCGCAAACCATTCCTCACGGAATCAAAAACACAATGCTTCAGGGGGACTGAAAACCAAATCTAACAACAGGGCAGAGTTAGGGAACCCTCCTCCTGCACCCAACTTAAAAGGCATGCCCCCCAAAAGCCCAAATTCTAGAAAACATGGGTTTAAGGGGAAGGAGGAGGGAAGGAGGAAGGTCCCAGGATCCCTCCCCCATCTATAGTGCTGAGCTGGAATTTCTGGGTGGGCAAGGGTGCTAGTCCAGAGGGAGTACCTTTGCTGGCACTGCTGTGCCAGGTTTAGGGCATTGAACACAGGTGGCACAGAGGCAGCTGGAATAGAAGCTTAGTTTCAGCCAAGGTGCTCCATATCTTGCCCCTCCCCTTTTCTGGAGGTTTTGGCCTCAGGGCACATCCAGTTTTGAAGATCTACTGCAGCCTGGCTCAATCTCATCAATAGGGCAGATAAGAAGCCTTCAGAGGGAAGGGAAGCTCAAGGTTCAACACTCCTACCCCACAGACTGATCTGAGAGCCTTGCTGACTAAGTTCCAAGAGCAAAAGCTGCAACAAACTACAGGCAACAACCTTGACAACAGGGCAGAAGCCCAGCTCCTTTTCAGCTTCTGCTGTCAGCTGGGGAAGATCTGACTAACCTGATCAATCAGCAGAACAGAGAAGAAACCCCTTCAGGACCAGCCCAAACCCACAGATCCAGCACAAAATGAGAGGATCAAGACTACAGGGGGGTAAAAAAGGGGAAAAATATGAGTAAACAAAAGAAAAAAAAAGAAATTGCAATCAACAGCTTCTAATCCAGGCAATGAACAAAGAGCAAATGGAGCACACCAGGAATACCAAGCAAAAACACAAAATCCAGCAAATAACTCAAAATACAATTCATAAAACAAAAGAGGCTGATGACAACTGGGAAAAGAACTTAAAAAGCAAAATAAACCATCTAGAAACAGAAAATAGTGTCTTGAAAGCTAAAATTAATAACCTTGAAAATGAGGCCAAGAAGATGAAAGATGACCTCCAACGAAAATCAGACCAAAAACCCAGGGATGAAATTTAGTCTTTAAAAACTAGAATCCAACAACTACAAGCAAACAACTTCACAAGACAGCAGGAAACAATAAAACAAAATCAAAAGAATGAAAAAAAATTGAGGAAAATATGAAACACCTCATTCACAAAACTGAAGATCTATAAAACAGGACCAGGAGAGAAAACTTGGACTACAGGAAGACCATGACAAAAGAAAAAGCCTGGACATCATTTTATAGGAAATTATCCAAGAAAACTGCCCTGATATTCTAGAATAAGAGGGAAAAGTGGAGATTGAAAGAATCCACAGATCACCTCCTGTACTTAAAAACCTCAATCAAGAACTACCAGACCAAGGAAAAAAATATTACAAGCCACTAAGAACTCATTCAGATACCATGGAACCACAGTTAGGATAACACAGGATCTGGTTGCATCTACAGTGAAGGACAGAAAGGCATGGAATATGATATTCCAGACAAGCAAGGGAACTAGGTCTACAACCAAGAATCAACTACCCAGCAAAACTGACTATATTTTGTAGGGGGAAGTATGGGCATTTAATAAAATAGAAGACTTCCAAGCATTCATAAAGAAAAGACCAGACTTGAACAGAAAATTTGATGCCCAAATACAGAACTCAAGAGAATCACCAAAAGGTAATTAAGAAAGGGGACAAAAACAATAATAAACTTTTTTAAGGGACACATTTAAAGTTGAAATGATTTGTATCCCTACAAGAAAAGAGGATATTGGTAACTCTTAAAAATTGTTATTACTTGAATAGCTAGAAGAATTAGAGGGAATAGTGATAAACTATGTGTATGACAGCAGTGGGGGAGAACACCAATACATTGGAAGTGTAAAGAGTTTGGAGACAAGAAATACTTAATTCTTACCTGCATTGAAATTGACTCAAAGAGGGCAGATAATTGATTCATGCCTTATAAAGAAGTAGAAGAGTAACAAACAGACTGGTGGGGAAGGAAGCAATGCAAGGGAGGGAGAGAGTGGGGGGCAGTTTAAAAAGAAAGTAAAGAAAATAAGAGGGGAATAAGAAGGGGGTAGAAAGGAAAGTAAAATCAGGGTGGGAATTAGGGGGATTGGTTAAAAACAAAACACTGGTATAGAAGGAAATAGTGAGAGAAGAAAGGGCAGAACTGGGAGTGGAAATCAAAATGTTGGGAAACACACAGCCGGTAATCATAACTCTGAACGTGAATGGAAAGAACTCACCCATAAAATGCAAATGAATAGCAGAGTGGATTAGAAACCAAAATCCTATCTTATGTTGTCTACAAGAAACACACATGAGGAAGGTAGACACACACAGGATAAAGATAAGGGGGTGGAACAAAATCTATTGGGCATCAACTGAGAAAAGAAGGCAGGAGTCATAATCATGATATCTGACAAAGCCAAAGTAAAAATAGATCTAGTTAAAAGAGATAGGGAAGGTAATAAAAATCCTGATAAAAGGCAGTATAGATAATGAGGAAATATCAGTACTCAACATGTATGCACCAAATGGTATAGCACCCAAATTTCTAAAGGTGAAACTAGTGGAGCTCAAGGATGAAACTATACTAGTAGGAGATCTGAACTAGATAAATAAAAAATAAAAACTAGATAAACAGATCTAGATAAATCAAACCAAAAAATAAATAAGAAAGAGGTAAGAGAAGTGAATGAAATCTTAGAAAAATTAGAATTAGATATGTGGAGAGAAATAAATAGGGACAAAAAGAAATACACCTCAGCAGTACATGGTATTTTCAAAAAGATTGATCATGTACTCGGGCATAAAAACATTGCAAACAAGTGCAAAAGAATAGGAATAATGAATGCAACCTTTTTGGATCACAATTCAATGAAAATATAATTAGTAAAGGTACATGGAGAAGCAAATAAAAATTAATTGGAAATTAAATAATGCAATTCTCCAAAATCAGTTAAAGAACAAATCATAGAAACAATAATTTTAGTGAAGAAAATGACAATGATGAGACATTCTTTCAAAATCTATGGGATGCAGCCAAAGCTGTACTTAGGGGATAATTTGTATACTTGAGTTCATATATTAACAAATTAGGGAGGGCAGAGGTCAATGAATTGGGCATGCAAATTAAAAAACTTGAAAGTGAACAAGTTAAAAAATCCTCAGATGAAAACTAAAAATAAGGGAGAAATTAATAAATTTGAAAGTCAAAGAACTAATGAATTAATAAAAAAGACTAGAAGCTGGTACTTTGAAAAAACAAATAAAATAGGCAAAGTACTGGTCAACCTAATTTAAAAAAAGGAAAGAAGAAAACCAAATTAACAGTATCCAAGATGAAAAGGGAGACCTCACCTCTAATGAAGAGGAAATTAAGGCAATCACTAAGAATCATTATGCTCAATTACATGGCAATAAATATGGCAATCAAGGTGATATGGATGAATATTTACAAAAATATATATTGCTTAGATTAACAGAAAAAGACATAGAATACTTAAATAATCCCATATCACAAAAAGAAATTGAACAAGACATCAAGAACTCCCTAAGAAAAAATCCCCAGCGTCTGATGGATTCACAAGTAAATTCTATCAAACATTCAAAGAACAACGAATCCCAATACTATACAAACTATTTGACAGAATAAGCAAAGAAGGAGTTCTACCAAATTCCTTTTATGACACAAATATGGTATTGATTCCAAAGCCAGGCAGGTCAAAAACAGAGAAAGAAAACTATAGACCAATCTCAAAAATCTTAAATAGAATATTAGCAAAAAGACTCCAGCAAGTGATCATGAGGGTTATTTGTTATGATCAGGTGAGATTTATACCAGGCATGCAAGGAGAATTCAGTATTAGGAAAACCATGCATATAATTGACCATATTAACAAACAAACCTACAAAAATCACATGATTATCTCAATAGATGCAGAAAAAGCCTTTGACAAAATACAACACTCATTGTTATGGAAAACCTTGAACATATAGGAATAGAAGGGCCTTTCTTAAAAATAATAAACAGTATATATCTCAAACCATTAGCAAAAATCATCTGCAATGGGGATAAACTAGAAGCAATCCCAATAACATCAGGATTGAAACAAGGATACCCATTATCACCTCTATTATTTAACACTGTACTAGAAACACTAGCAGTAGCAATTAGAGAAGAAAAAGAAATTGAAGGTATTAAAATAGGCAATGAAAAGACCAAACTATCACTCTTTGCAGAGGATATGATGGTCTTCTTAAAGAATCCTAAAGAATCAACTAAAAAGCTAGTAGAAATAATCAACAACTTTAGCAAACTTGCAGGATACAAAATAAACCCACATAAGTCATTGGCATTTCTATATATTTCCAACACATCTCAGCAGCAAGAATTAGAAAGAGAAATTCCATTTAAAATCACCCTAGAAAATATAAAATACTGAGGAATATATTTGCCAAGAGAAACACAGGAACTATATGAACACAACTACAAAACACTCTCCACACAAAATAATCTAAACAATTGGAAAAACATTAATTGCTCATGGGTAGGATGAGCCAACGTAAAAATGACAATCCTATCTAAACTTATTTACTTATTTAGTGCCATACCCATAAAACTACCAAAAAAAACCCTTTTTACTGTGTAAGAAAAAAGCCATAACAAAGTTCATTTGGAAGAACAAAAATCAAGGATATCCAGGGAAATAATGAAAAAAAAAGTAAAGGAAGGTGGCCTAGCAGTATCAGATCTCAAACTATACTATAAAGCAGTGGTCATCAAAACAATATGATAGTTGCTAAGAGGCAGAAAGGAGGATCTGTGGAAGGGACTTGGGGTAAGTGACCTTAGCAAGACAGTCTATATGATAAACCCAAAGAAACAATAATTTTAGTGGGGACAGCTTTGGGGACAAAAATCCACTATTTGATATAAACTGCTGCTGGGAAAACAGTATGGGAGAGATTAGGTTTGGATCAACATCTCACACCCTATATCAAGATAAACTCAGAATGGGTGAATGTCTTGAATATAAAGAAGGGAACTATAAGTAAATTAGGTGAACACAGAACAGTATATATGTCAGATCTTTGGAAAGGAAAGATTTTTAAGACCAAGGAAGAGTTAGAATAAATTACAAAATTTAAAATTAATAATTTGATTACATTAAATTAAAAAGGTTATGTATAAACAAAACCAATGCAACCAAAATTAGAAGGGAAGCAACAAATTGGGGGAAAAATCATCATAACAAAAATCTGTGACAAAGACCTAATTACTCAAATTTATAAAGAGCTAAATCAATTGTACAAAAATCAAATCATTCCTCAATTATTAAATGGGCAATGGATGTGAATAGGCAACTTTCAGATAAAGAAATCAAAACTATTAATAAGCACATGAAAAAGTGTTCTAAAATAGAGAGATGCAAATCAAAACACCTCTTAGGTATCACCTTACACCTAACAGATTGGCTAACATGACAGCAAAGGAAAGTAATGAATGTTGGAGGGGATGTGGCAAAATTGAGACATTAATGCACTGCTGGTGGAGTTGTGAATTGATCCAACCAACCATTCTGGAAGCCAATTTGGAACTATGCCCAAAGGGCGCTAAAAGACTGCCTGCCCTTTGATCCAGCCATAGCACTGCTGGGTTTGTACCCCACAGAGATAATAAGGAAAAAGACTTGTACAAGAATATTCATAGCTGCGCTCTTTGTGGTGGCAAAACAATGGAAAATGAAGGGATGCTCTTCGAATGGGGAATGGCTGAACAAATTGTGGTTTATGTTGGTGATGGAATACTATTGTGCTCAAAGGAATAATGAACTGGAGAAATTCCATGGAAACTGGAACAACCTCCAGGAATTAATGCAAAGTGAGAGGTGCAGAACCAGGAGAACATTATACACAGAGACTGATACACTGTAGAACAATTGAATATAATGAACTTCTCCAGTGGCAATGCAGTGATCCTGAATGAGAATGAACACTATCCACATTCAGAGGAAAAATTGTGAGAGTAGAAACACAGAAGAAAAACAACTGCTTGATTATATAGGTCAAGGGGGATATGATTGGGGATGTAGACTCTAAATGATCATCCTAGTGTACACATCAACAGCATGAAAATAGGTTTTGACCAATGACATGTAAAACCGAGTGGGATTACATATCAGTTACAGAAAGGGGTGGGGGGCATGGAGGGAAAGCATATTATTTTGTAACCAAGGAAAAATGTTTTAAATTGATTAATTAAATGAAATTTCCCTCCCCCCCCAAAAAATAAAGGCAACTTTTGCTTTTTCCTTATCCCTTGTCCCTTTATCTTTACACTACTATATTCCAGGTAAGTGGTAAGTTGACTAATTAAATAAAATTTACAAAAAAAAAAAACCCTAAAATGATATTGGGTTTAAATCTGGCTTCAGATACTTATAAGCTATGTGACCCTGGGCAAGACACTTAACTCCAACTGCTTTTCTGTCTTGTAACCAATACTTACTCTGGGTTCTAAGAAAGAAAGTAAGGGTTTAAAAAAATGATAATGGGTTTGCTATTCTTACACAAAGGAAGGCAATATGACAAAAGAGCAGCCTCAATAGGATTAGAACAAATACTATAAATGTGGGACTGAAAAAGCATTAACAAAGCTCTTCAATAATAATTTGTTACTTGTTTGACTTGAAGCTAGGAAGATAGAAACTACTTTTGTGGAGTTCTTACTGCACCAATAACTTGTACTGAATATAGACCACATGCTGTTTCTCTGGATAATCTGGAACTAAAGTTCTCTGCTTAATTTTGCTATCCTAATGACCAAAACCCATGTTACCAAAATAAATCATGTTTGGAATATGTAATTCAAAATCATATTCTTAGTACATTTTTATGTGCAAAGTCCAAAGCAGTGACTATATAATGATACAAATGTCACTAATGTACCGTAATGTCACAACCCGTGAGACAAGATTCACTGAGAACTCTGGAAATGTTTGATGATACAGAGAGATTGCTTCAGTTACATCTGTTCTAAGTTAACAGAATTGAATGAAAAGAAAAGTTTGGTGCCCGATAAAGGAGGGAACAATTTGCTTTTTGTTTTTAAGACATATAATAAAATTTAAGAGGAAAATGATACCTGGACATCCAAAATGTTGAATAATTTGTGGTAATATGGAGTGAATGAGTTGGGTATCATGATTTCTGCACTCACATTAGGGGCCATGCTGGGTCCTGCATTAATTACCTGGTGACAGGGGAAGAGAAGGGAGAAACTCATTTTACAACATTAGAAATATTTTGTCTTACATCCACATCTGATAACAATTTTTTAAACCATACAATAGCTGACATTTTTATGGCACTTTTAAGGTTTAGAAAGTGCTTTACATACATTATCTTTTTTGATCTTCACAATCTTATGACATAAATAATGTAAGGTCCTCTCCATTTTACAGATGACAAAATAGGTTCAGAGGAGTTAAGTAAGTTACCTGAGGCCACAAAGATATTAAAAGAAGAGGCAGGCCTAAGAGTCCAGGGCTCTTTTCACTAGATCATACTACCTTCCCCCATGTGACTTCTCTTTTGACATCTGTAATGGAATAAATTCACATGTAGCTACTTCTCTTCCATGGCACATGCAGGAAAACTCTCCATAGGGAGAGTCCCAGATTGTATCCAATAGCTTCAAAGTGAGGATTATTTTCATTTTTGACTCTGTCTCTCAAGGGCCTGGCATGATGCAGGACACACAGGTGGTTGGTGTTCAGTAAATGTTTGTTTAACTGAATCTCCTCTCCCCATGCCTAAATCCTAAACCTTCCCTCTTTAGTAAATCCGGCTTCAGGGTCCAACAGTCTCCATTCATGATGCAGCTAGAGCCATGAGGAAGACTCAACAAGAGAAACTGTCGACAATGCAACAGTGCAACTTTATTTTCAATTAATTAATTTTCAATCATTCTGATGAATAGTACTCTTAATATTTTCAGCAATTCAATACTAAGGAGATATCTTCAATATTAGTGCACATGGGAAAAAAGTAAAGCAGATATTTAAATATTTAAGGTATAAATGATTAGTTATAATTAAACATTGATACCTTTGTAGTGATTTATAAGCCCCAGTCTGACAGGTTTTTTAAGTGATGTTTTTAGCCTCTTAGGAACATAATATTTGCTCAGGGCAGCTAGAGAGATCAGTGAATAGTGTCTAGCCTGGAGACGGGAAGACCCATCTTCCCGAGTTCAAATCTTGCCTCATGCACTCACCCTAGACAAGTCACTTAACCCTGTTGGCTCCTGTTTCCACATCTGTAAAAGCCAGCTGGAGAAGGAAATGGCAAATCGCTCTAGTATCTTTGCAAAGAAAGACCTGAAATGGTCCATGAAGAATTGAACCCAACTGAAATGACTGAACAACAAACACTGGTTTTGGATAATGAGAGGAATGCTAGAAATTATGGTCAATAAATGAATGAGTAATCTATCTTAGTCTGTCTTTTCTAGCCTAACATTTTTGGCTTGTTTTTTTTTGTCAACCATGACCAACAACTCCCAAGTTGGCTCTTGATTCAATGATCATGCCTGGCCCCAGCTTGTTCTACTCTTTGGCTATCACATTCTCAATCTGAGTACCAAGTAAACTCTGAGCTATTTACTTTCTCCCTCTCCTTGTTGTTGACCTCCTTGTTCTAACAGGCTGATAAAATAAAGCTTTCTCTGCTAATAAGCAGAAAATAAAATTTCAGTTTGGTAGAAATATATTTTTAAAATTCTCTCTTACATGAAAAGTAAAATTGATTTTCTCCATCATACACATATCAGGTTCATTTTCTTCACTTGGTCCATAAATAAATGAAGCTGGAGTTACAAACCTGTAAAAGAAAAAAAAATCAAAACTCTCATCAAATGTATTATTTTTCACCATATTAAAATTGCCTTTCCTCTAAGAACCAATATTTTTAGAGGAGTTATGGAATGCTACATAGATTCCTATCTGGTTGAGAATTTTAATTGATAATAATTTCATACCTATGATCTTTGGGAAAACAACTTGAGAACCACTCTGAACAGAATGTACAATATCTCCTTTTCCTCTAACATACCCAGTTACTTTCTGCTTTAATGAGATTCATTCTAAATACAACAAAGGGAATTTCCTCTTAGTATCATCCTTTTGCTCACTGCCACGTCCATAGCAAGGACTGATCTACCTTCTTCTCTACTCCCATTTCCCAATGTCTTCCTGCCATCAATAGTCACTAACTTCGTAGAAACAGTACATGCTGGCATTTATGGATTAATCAATACCTGAGTTAGCATGGCTGGTAGCCAGAATGGGGAGGACTCTCCTTCCGCTTTGCTCTCCATCAAGCCTACCTTTGCCATCTAGATTTTGTGACCACAGGAAGAAACCATGTGATCTGAAGAACTGTAGAAGATCCTGCCACCTCACTACCCTTTTAATTCCTCTTTGCTTTGGCTGCTTCCAAATTCATCTTGGCTGCTTGGTTCCTCACATGGCTTGGATACTCTACTCCTTTTGATGAGAGAGACTACTAGGTTGTATTATTTACTCTACTACTGAACCATCTTTTAAGGGTTGTATCCTCCAATTAGTGTGGAGCTTCCTAAGACTTGTCTGTCTATTTTTCTGCCTATATCCCTAGTGCTTAACACATGGCAAGTACTCAATAAACACTATTTAATTATTATAAACAAAACAATAATTTTTAAAGAAAAGCAGCTGTGGGCAATTGGGACCATAGTGGCTCCTTCAAGCAAACTTGGGAAATTTTACAGTCAACTCCTGTATTCTTTTTTTTTTTTTAAACCCTTACCTTCCATCTTGGAGTCAATACTGTGTATTGGCTCCAAGGCAGAAGAGTGGTAAGGGCTAGGCAATGGGGGTCAAGTGACTTGCCCAGGGTCACACAGCTGGGAAGTGTCTGAGGCCACAACTCCTGTATTCTTGCCAAAGTGCTAAAACAAACTTTTGCTACTTCTCTGTCTTCATAGAATTGCCAAATATCAGGCATTGAGATTTAAGATGTTGACTTCTGAAGGTAGTAAACTCTTCCCCCCTCCATACTGTAGAGAAAACTTTCTATAATACTTTAAATATAAAAGGAAAAGCTTTGATTATAACCAGTACGTTTGCTCTAAATTTATGCAATGAGTGCATTTTTATTACTTTTTACAGTTTTAAAAACCACATATGGAAGTGGAACTGATAACATTCATTGAGTCACTTAGACACTATTAAGGCCCAGAAAAACACACATTCTGATTCCACATTTTCTGCCTCCTTCTTAAGAAGACAATATCTAAGACAGCAATTGTTTTCTCATGGGATGCATCCCTTGGTGGTCTGGTGAAACCTATCAACCCCTTCTCAGAATAATGTTTTTCAATGTATAAAATATGTAGGATTACAAAAGAAATAAATTATAAGAACATAAATTTACCAATTTCAGGTTAGGAATCTATGACTTAAGAAATATATATATATATATATGTATATATATATATATATATTTATTTACACAGACACACAGACACACACACATACTAAAATGTTGGGAAATTGGGAATGCCTCAGTTCTTATGTCTATGAAGCCAGTAGGTTCCTAGGAGTCAAGGGGTGAAGAGGGATACCCTGCTACTAGAGTAGTTCTTAGAATCTTCCACCCTACAAAGAGGTTCTGACTATACTCCTCACATCCATGATAGTTAGCCTCTCTTCTTAATGTAGTGAGACAGAAACAAGGAAGTCAGGCTGTAGTTCATTCTATTGTGTGGTGGACTAAGAGTTCTCTTACTGTTCTATGCTCCTGATAAGAGGCTTTTGGGATTCCTACTAACACTAATGCATCCTATATGGGCACTATGAATAATCTGCGACATTGGAAAATACATACTGGACCAAAAAAGGCCCTGAAAAGGGATTAAATCAGGGAGGAAAATGAACTAGTAATCTTTAATCTCAAATAAGATATAGGTAGAGTAGTTGACAAAGGATCAGCATGCAGACTAAAATGATGTTTTATTATTGACTTACCCATGAACATTTAATTGAATCTCATACTTCAGTGGTATCATTAAAGTCATATTATTATCCAATAGACTGTCCATTTCCCATTCATTTTCACTAGAGAATCAAATATAAAATGCCCTGTTAGAATTCTTCATGAAGAACACATTTTCTCTAGAGAGAATTAATTATATACTATACACATCTTGTGGTTTGTTTAAATAATACTTTTTGTCATTAATTACAGATGTGGCAATAGAAAATTATTTTTATGATGGGGTTGACAATAATTTTTTCTAATTGTTTAATAGTGTTCTCTACATTTTTGCTCATTCAGCTTCCTCATAGATTATATTATTAAGAATATTCTTTTATTGACCAATAATGATGCAAGAGTGTTATACTCTCCATGCCTTTGTACCCCCAACCCCAGCCCAAGAATGCCAAAGATATTATTTCTCAAGGCACAGCAAGTTTCCAAATGAAATTTACCAGGTGGCATTAACTGTAATGGTGAGGTCATCTTCTGCTTTGCTAAGTGAACTTGCATCCAGGAGAAAACTAATATCTTCCTATTAAAAAAAAAACAACAAAAACCAAAACACAGATTGCTGAGTAAACAATTTTCCACATTCCAATAACTGGGGATGGGGAGAGGGGGAATGTAGAGAAAGAAGGACATTAAGCAAATTGAATATGACTTTCTCATCTAAACTAAAATTGTCTTCTTTTTCATTCATTTTATTTTATGTGGAGCACAGATCGGACCCTTCATTGTTTTGAATGTTAGCAAACCACCTTTACTTGGCATATAATAAATGGCATATTTGATGGCAACTTTGATTACACAGAACTTTCTATGTGAGAAAACATTCATAAGCAAGGTCTAACTTAGAATGAAAACAAGAGTCCTACAGAATAGCAGCCTTAGAAAATTAGAGACATCCTAAAAGCTTGGAAGAAACATAAATCCTGTTGTTCAACAACAGTAAATAAAATATGTAGTAGTAAAAAAAAAAGCAGTTAGTGAAGACTTTTCAAAATCCCATCTGTCAAAGCCCAAACATTGTATTATCCTCAACAAAATACACACACACACACACACACACACACACACACACACACACACACACACACACACACACAGCAAAGGATAAATGTTTTATTAAATCTCTCACAACCCAAGCATGCAGTAATGACTCTTAGAGTGAATTCCCACAAGAGTATAACCAGAATTTCAAAGTTTAAAAGGCAATGAGAATCTGCTCAGTTTTCCTTTTGTCATTTTCATACCAAAACTTTATAATTCTACTGATTTATGTATAGACTGCATATAGGATTCAAAAGCCAAAAGTAAAAACAAGAATTTACCTTTGATAGATGATCCACAAATATATGACCAACCCTGCAGACAAGTTTCACTACACCCAAATTTTCTGTTACTTCACAATATAGTTGTTTCTCTTCCTAATATTAGGGGAAGAAATCACAAAAAGGGAAAACTTCATTTATTAATGTTTTCAAGATTCCTTTATAAAAACATATAATTAAAAACATTTCTATTTTTCCTAGAAGGGCATTGCTTGTTGAGTTTGCATACTAAATTAAATACAAAAGCTTAAAACGCCTTTGTTTTCTGGTGGCAATCTTCAATCCTCCTCCTCCCCATTCATCCCCCCCCCCCCAAATCCCAACTCTAACCTACTGGTCCATTCATGTGTGACACCCTGTTCATTTATGGGTTCAGATCTTAGGGATGGTTTAAGAAATGGGTTACAAAGAACTACTTCCTTATCAATCATTCTTGTGTTTGGGCTGTGGTTGTAAGGCAAGAATATATGCTTGGGACACTTGATCACCAATTTAAAAGAAAATAATGAGGATTTAAAACTCTTTGGTTATTTGAGCCAGTGTGATATTAATATGTCACATTTGTTTTGATGTGTTAGTGAGGCTATCAGTAGGCTTAGTCTTTTGTCCTCAGGTGTTAGTCCTTGCCCAGAACTCTATGACAAACCCTTTAGAAGGTGTGAAGATAGGGGGTACACAGATCTATAATTCTGGTGTTTTGAGTATTGTCAGTCTTGACCTTCAAAGGGCCTTCCTTTTACCTTGATTCTAGCAATTGGGGCCCTTGTCCATTGTAATCAAAGCCACCACTATTGTCCCAGTAGGGTGGGGGTCCCCATTTTGGCTTCCTTTGTTTATGTTCCCATATTATTTTTCCAACTTCTTAGCCCAGCACAAGAGCGAGGCCTTGTTTTGTTATTGACCTTCTAAGGGACTGACCCTTGTACCGAAATCACAATTCTTGTGTCTTTGACTATGACCTAATACTGGTACTATCTCAGGATGCCACCAGACTGCTCTGATGAAGGTAATTTGTGGATTTTTCCCACTCACAAGTGAATCCACCAGCTGTCTCCAACTGGACCTTCCTGAAAGCCAACCACTTACTTATCCAAATTTCTTGCTTCTGTTGTCCTCTTAGTTTCTTTTGCTGAAGGTTTCTCACATGGCCTTTTCTACTTTGTCATGTAACTCCTCTAACTTAGATACTGACATAAATGAGGATTGGTTAAACCATGAGTCTGATTCCTTTCCATGTCCTTGAAAATATTAATTACACTCCTGAGAGCCAGTAGGAGAAAAGTACATGCCAAGCTGTGGTCTCAACTGAGAAACTCAGACTAATAATTTAAAGAATCCATATACTATGCAATCCAATACTTACCAGATCCAAAATTTTAATGAAGTAAAGACCTTTGGGTAGATGAATGTGCAGAGTTGTATCATATGCATCATCTCCAGCATTAGTCAATGAAACATTCAACATTAGAGTCTTCATACTTCCAACTGCAAGGTAATTTTTATTTTCATATGGCCTAGAAATAATTAAATATTGGTTAGGTTCCATTTTTAAGAGAATTGAAATTCTATCTCCTAATGCACATGATAGTTGCCTTAATCATGAATATGAATTAGATTGGGGAAAAAGGTTCTTTAGTGAATCATGAATCTGGCACATGTGTTAGGCACAAACCCTTACAATCAAAGCTAAGTTTTCAGTCTGACACAATAGATATGTCAGTTGTCACTGGATGAAATCAAGCCACTTCATTTTCTACTTAATTTACCACTCTATAGTTTCTTTAATTTTTGTATTTTTATAGCTTTAAGAAGTCTCTTCTGAAGAAACTGATAAAATAAAAAAAATTCAATGTGTTGTATAGTCATAAAAGCTACAATAACAAGCTAACATTTATATAGCATTTTAACATTTACAAAGTGCTTCATATATATTTTCTCATTTTTATCCTCCCAACAACTTTGTATAGACGCTGCTATTATTATTCCCATTTTATAGAGGAACAACTGAGTTTAAGAGAGGTTGAGCAACTCATCCAGGGTCAGACAGATGTAAGTGTCTAATATGAACTCAGATACTGCTAACTTCAAGTCCAGCACTCTATCTACTATACCACCACCTAGCTGCCTCAAATATCTGGGTGTATATGCATGCTGGTGTATCTTCACTCCTTCCTCTTCAACTCTTCAGCTTTTCTATCTCCTCCTGAGATGCCTTCTCATCTGAAGATGCCTCTACCTTGCCACATTCTCTTCTGATTGCTGAGTTTCTGATCTGGACAGCCACTTTGGGTGGCCAGGCCATGCTCATTTTACCCTTGCTTCCAATCTCCACTTTTGTGTACCCTTCCCTCCTCCATCATGCCTTTTCCAGTTCCCTCTTTGATATTTCCTTCTCACATTAGAATGTCAGCTCCTTGGAAAGGACTGAGGTTTTTGCTTATATTTCTATTTCTAGTGCTTAGCCCATTGCTTATTTCTGGCATATAGTAAATACTTAATAAATGTTTTAACTATGTATCAACCATATATACCTATACACTTAGGGGTATATTAATAAATCAACTGTTTACTTCTCAATAGAATAACCACTATGATCTAATAAACAATTCATAATTCTTCAGGAGTTAAAAAAACAAACAAACTCCCTTTTCACATGATCTATAACATTTTATTTCTGTTCTAATTTCTTCAGTGATGGTCTTTCTCAATGCCTTTTCTTTAAAGGATGACTGAAATGATATTAGAATTATTTCACTTATTTTAATTAGTATGCCTTTAAAATCCCACAAGCTACAGAACAGTCTAAATTAAGGTCAGAGTTAGCTGCAAAATAAACAAAAAAGCAAGAGTTATATTTAAATACAACTTACTCCAGAACAGTTTTACAATAATACAAGCTTTGTTCTAGAATACATTTTCATTTTGCTTAATCCTCTTGTTCCAGTTTCAAAGGGTGAAACAATTCATCCTCTGAAGCTGTGACTACAAAAAATTCTCAACTGGCAGCTCCTGAATACTTGAGGGAGGGAAACAGGGAGCAGGTGAAGAAGCATATGAAGGAACGCCTTCCCCTTGGTTCACTGTTAGTAGAATACACTATATAAAGTCACCATTTAAAGTACCAATACTGATTATTTATGAAAAAGCCTATAAGCTAACACTTTAGGCAGAGGAAACTGATTAGGCAAGAGCCACACTACTGCCCCCAACTCTTGGGAAAGGGTTGTGAAATTGACTCTTATTTGCAAGCCTTTGTTTCTCAGAGCTAATGCTTGTAGGGCCTGAGTTAAATAGGCTGGAGGAAATGTAAGGGGGCATGGAGGTCCCCCAATTTCCCCTCCTGGTAGGTAATCAAGTTACAAATGAAGGAATCTAAGAGGTTCTAAAAGTAAACTTTCATTTGACATTAAAGTTTAATTAAGACTTGTGGAAGAGCTGCCTAGAAATAGACATTTATAAAATATTCTGGCTGCTAACCAAAGCATTAGTCACTGAACACCTTTGGGAAAGAAGTTGGCACTTCGACAAACAGCAGAAGGTGAAAGCGCTGCATAAACAGCAAGGTTCCAAGACAACAGCAAATTAAAGAAAAACACAATGTTAACATTTCAGGAGCTGGAGCCTTGGTTTCCTTTACATTTTTTAAGCTATTTTATCACATTACCATAATTACTCTCCTATCCATCCTTTTTTGTTTTACATCTTCCTGCATCTTGATTCATTAACAAGAAGCCATCAGAAAGATGCCCACTAGCTTACTCCAGGAGATACAATAAAGCACCAGGTGCACATCTGGGAGTGTGACAAAGCCACACTCGAGCTTTTCCCTGGTAATCATATTTCATTCTTCATTAAAACATGCATAATGCATACTTGAAATTTACCGAGCCGACTAGAATCCTAGAAGTTTAAACAAAGCGAGGTACTGTGTACATACAGAATCATAACTTAATAAGTACAGGGTTCGGGTGGGGGCAAGAGGGGAGAGAGGGAGATGTAATTCTGCCCTCCTGTCTCTCGACTTCTCTGAGCTGAATGAATGGAAGTCTTATTTGGAAAGAAAGATTCCCTGAGCTTTTGTATAATGAATATGCTCTATCTAGACAAAACAGATTAGTGCTTCACAGCTAAATAGTTTTTAATCAAGATACTAAGACAAAATGTAATGTGAGGTGATACTTCACACTTTGCTATGTCAAGGACGATAACACATTTATTTGGGTTAAAAAAATTCCTGACTCTTGGACTCAAAAGGCTGGAGCTAGAGTAAAAGATGTGTGATGCATCTTCTTGCACTTTCTTGTATGTGTGAAAGGAGAACTGGTAAGTGAAGGAAATGAAGCAATAGGCTTTTGGAGGGCATTTCATTGAGGGGAGGCTGTACTTGCTGAAATCTCTTGTGCATTCAAAAAAGAGGAGGAAAGAAAAGCAGGGAGTGGAAGGATTAATATGTTTAGACAGATTTTGTCTCCAGCCTGCATGTCTCAGAGTCATTCTTTTGGCAACCCTTTGCTTCTACCTCCTGATTAGAAACAGGGCATGTGTCCCACAACGGGAAGATCACCAAGTTTTGGAGTCAGAGCCTGGTATGTGCCCAGATCTGCCAGCCACTACCAGTGTGGGTCTGGGTAACTCAAAACTTCTCTGGTCCTTAGCTTCCTGACACATGAGAGAGGTGGGCTAGATGGCCTCTGAGGTCCCTTTCAGATCTTTGGCCCTCACAGACTACCCGGAAAAAGCCTGCTTGATTTCTTTTCCTAACACAGAGTTTCCATCAAGGGGTTTAGTGCTATATAGTCACTCAGAAAGCTAAATTTTTGATGGTACTGATTTGCCGCTGAATTCATAATTTTAGACAGGTAGCATTCAGCCTTCTTTCTGACAATTGAAGGCTCTGTTAATGTTGTTCATCATGTATATGAGATAGATTTTCATAAGAGGGTTTAACTTAATTAAGGACTGAGTTATAGGGCATTATAACAGTAAAGCATATGATATGGAAGGGAATAAGTATTTATGTAGCACCTACTTTGTGCTAGATTTTTAAAATGGATATCTCATTTAAAATAATATTACGTCCATTTCTGATGTCTTCAAAAACTGATACTCTTCACTGCCTAAAACAGGTTTATAGCTGAGGGGCACATAAAATACCATTAGTGCCCATGGAGTTATGTTTAAGAGGATGAGTGGAACATATGGCTTCCATTTTTATCCTATTTCTGAGGGGTGGTGGGGTGAAGAGGGTCTGCTGCTTTTGTGGAATAGGAGCACGTGTATAGAATGTGGTATAATTTACTAAACATGCAAAGCATTCTGTCAGAACCCTTCTAGAAATCAATTAGAATCTCTTACATGAAACCACCTCAAATCAGTTTCAGGTATCTGCCATAAGTAAGCAGTTAAACTCAAAAATAACACAAAAACTATAGTGCTTCCTGCCTTTGTAAAAGCATATATGGTGGTACTTAGTGACCCTAGGACACTGATGTACTGAACAATATATTCACATCATCCTTCCCATGGAATCACAAAATAAACCATAATCATATATTTTAGTTCAGAGATTATCAGATTTGGAGCTTGAAGAAGTGCTAAAGAAATACCCAGTGACCTTGTAAAATAATGCTTATTTCCCAGCAGTGCAAAACTAAAATAGTTTTATTGTGTTATATAAATATTCCAAGTAAAGTGTATTATCATTTAAAATTATCACAGGGCTTAAAACTCAAGTTATGTGGTCTGGCTGCTAAGGAAAATAAGCTTAATTAAGTTCAGAATAAATGCATAGATTAGATGTTCCAATAAAAGTGTTTTCATTCCTCAGATATGAAGCATTATTGTTTGTATTTTCATATTCTATATTTCAAAATAATGTTCACTTGCAGAGCAATTACAGGGATTTCATTCAATAATGCCAAAGATGATTAAAGGATAGAGTGAATTAGAAGGAAGATGGGAAAAAAAAGACAAAGCAAAGAATTTTCAAACTCAGCTGATCTTATTGCCAAAGATTTGTGGAAGCCAGGAATATGGAGGAATAGGAATCTAGGAAATGTTGATGAAAGAAGGAAAATGGGAAGAGAAGGGTTGAAAATCATTCACTCGTTCAAACACTTAGGGCGTATATATTATGTGTGAGGCACTGAGGAAAATACAAAGCCATTTTCACTGGAACTGACTAGTGTATTTTGCCAATCTGTATAATTGAGGAATAAACACTAACAATTATCTGTGTAATGAGCTGGGTTTCCTTGGCACAGAAATGACAAGTTACTTAAGGCTATATAGGCCTGGCCTAAATGAAATAGAATTAATTTAGAGAAAAAAGAAAATTAAAGCTAGATGTCACACATTTTAAATGCCATGCTTAAACGGGTTATCAATAGAAGTACCTTCAAGAACAGAAATGAAACACTAAGAAATGCATAGTGAGGAATAATCTGAGGAATAAAAACACAACAAGGAATGCAACCCATGATCAAATGCATTAGATCACTTGGGCAGGTTTTCCCAATCTAAATTCTATAAACTTCTGAACTAGATAGAGCAATCTGAACAAATATGTTTCCACTGGGCAGCAGACATGGAACAATCAAGTCTTTTCATTATGAAAGATGTGAAAAAACTGAGTTTATGAATGTGATTTGGGTCTATATAGGCCCATAAGTTTCTTCTGTGGAGCTGCAAGGAAGAATAGAGTCTGGGTGGATATCACTAGATTCAAACTCTACTTCCAACCTAAGGCCAGAGGCCAGAGATGACCAAGTCAGGCAGAAGCCCTTCTCTAATGCCCTATCACCTCCTTTCTCATCCTACTTGAGACCAGAGGGCAGAGAGGATTACGTTAGGGAGAGTCCTTTCCCCAAACTGCCCCCAGAGTCCAACCTGACCAGATCTTACTAGGTCCTGGAATATGGAAAGATAAAGCAGTGGGAGAATGTTTTCCCCCTGCCTACATGCTAAGACCTCTCCTTAACTGTCATGAGCTTAAGTATCTTTCCCACCACTCTGATGCCCAGATACTCCCATGTAACTTGTCACTATAACCTGAGATTCATAGGGTTTTTACATCTAAAGCCTCCTATTTTATCTTCCCCCTTTCTCCTTAAGAGTAAAGACTGTCTCACTTAAAAACCCCTCACTTGATCCTACCATCTCTGTTGTCTAATTCTATATCCTCTCCTTGTCTAAATTCCTCGAGAAAGCTGTCTATACTTAGGGATTTAATTTTCTCTTTTCCCTCTGCAATCTGGTTGGTAACCTCGTTAACTGAAACTGCTTTCTGGGAAATCACTGATTATCTCTTAATTGTCAAATTAATGGCTTTTTCTCACTTATCATGCTTGATTTTTCTGCAACCTTTTATCCTTGCTGACTCTGGAATGACCTCTCTCTAGGTTTCCATTACATGACTTTCTCTTCATTCTCTCCTACCTCTCTAATTGCTCTTCAGTCTTCTTTACTGTATCTTCAGGTCATACCCACTAGCCATGGATGCTTTCCCACCCCAGGCTTTGTCTTGTAGCCTTTCTCCCCTCTCTATGTTATTTCAATTGGTGATCTCATCAGCTCTCACAGGTTCCACAATCATTTCTGCAGATGATTCATAGATTTACAGTTATCTAACCTTGATCTCTCTCACAATCTCTAGTCTTGAATTACTAAATACATTTTGGATATTACAAATGTGACATTCTATTGGCATCTCACAGTCAAAATGTCTAAAACAAACTCATATTTTCCACTAAATCCTCCCCTCTTCCTAATGTTTCTGTTACTGTGGAACGTAACCCCATCTTCCCAGTCACTCATAACCTCAATGTCATTTTCAATTCCTTATTCTCATCTATCCCCAAATTCCAATCTGTCTCATCTCTGTTGCATTTTCCATTTTTCTTTTAATTTATTCTCTTCATTCTCACAGTTCCTCTCTGGCTCAGACACTTACCACCTTGACTACTGCAAACTTTCTACTAGTTGTTCTTGCCTCAAATCTTGCCCTCTACCTTCTATCCATCCTCACTCATCTGGCAAAGTGATTTCTGGGCTTTCCCCCTACTCCCACCTAAACTCTAGTGGTTTCCTACCACCTCAAAGATCAAATATAAAATCCTGTCTGGCATTTAAAATTTGGTTAATTTTTCTTACCAGTCTTCTTATCCGTTATTCCCATCCACACTCTACAACCAGGTACGTTGCCTTGTTTGCTGTTTCTCACGCATGGCACTGCCACCTGACTCCATGCATCTCCACTGCTTGCTTGTCCTCCATGCCCAGAATGCTCTGTCCTCCCCTGCTTATTTTCCTGGCTTCGTTCATGAATCAGTTTAATTCTCACCTTCTACAGGAACCCTTTCCTGATCCTGCTAGTGTCCTCCCTCTGAGTACCTTGCATTTACACTGTACATATTTTATGTGTATGTAGTTATTTATATACCAATTTTCCACTTAGAATATGAGCTATTCATTTTACTTCCTATCCCTACATTTTGCACCATTCCTGGCACACTGTCAGTGCTTAATAAATGCTTTTTAAAAATACATTTGTCCATTGAATCATTCATACTAAAATCTGTATCCAGACTGTCTGGATTGAAATTCCATTCAGATACCTCTCTTCCATGAAGATGGCTTCCCTTGCCACAACACAACTGAGTCAGAGAGAAGAGTGAAAATATGAGACAAGACTGTGCAATTCAGATGAATGGAGGGCAATGTATTTTAATGTACTTGGTGCTTATTCAACTTACTTAACTTATTCAAGGGCAGCTAGGTGGTACAGAGGATAGAGCACTGAACATGGAGTCAGGAAGACTCCTCTTCACAAGTTCAGATCTGGCTTCAGCTACTTACTAACCCTGTTTGCCTCAGTTTCCTCATTTGTAAAATTAACTGGAGAAGGAAATGGCAAACCATTCTAGTATCTTTGCCAAGAAAACCCCAAATGGGGTCACAAAGAGACACAACTGAAAAAGACTAAACAACAAAAAATATTTTAATCAGTTTCCTTTGTATTATTTTCATTTTATACACTGAAAAGAGTTGGATACAAAATGATTGAACAATAACAAATGAAACTCATTAATTAATATCAATCGAGAAGAAAACAGCAAGGCCATACTATATAGAAATACAACCATACCACATATTTATTAATAGCTTTATTATTACTACACTATTGTTAACTATCTCTAAGAAAAATATGACTGTCTTATAAAATGCCTTTGAGTAGTACTCTTAGATGATTCAGGTAGTTAATCTTTATTGCAATTTGCAATCAATTCAATAGGGATTTAGACCAGAAAATATCATTTATTATAACATTCTTATTTTATAAATAAAGAAACTAAGGAGAAGTGACTTAGTAAGGACAGACAACAACTTAGTAAAAGAAGCAGAGTAAGTACTCCTAGTATTAGTTCTAGTCTATAGGCTAGTGTTATTTCTATTCTACTATGGCTTTTATATTAATTGTTCTATGGAAAATCAAACCTTAACTTTGTAGCTCGATCTATCTATAGGCACTTTTGAGTATTTATAGTACCATGACAGAATCAGCAGGACATTGTCCCCTTGGAAGTTCCAGTTTTTTCCATTCCCTTTAGTGCTAATGCCTTCCTTCTATTGATTATCTCCAATTTATATACTTTGTTGTTGTTCAGTCATTTTAGTTGCATCTGGCATGTTGTGACCCCATTGGGGTTTTCTTGGCAGAGATACTGGAGTGGTTTGTCATTTCCTTCTCCAGCTCATTTTATAGATGAGGAAACTGAGGCAAACAGGGTGAAGTAATTTGTCCAGGGTCACACAGCTAGTAAGTATCTGAGGTTCAATTTAAACTCAGGTCTTCCTGACTCTAGGTCCAGTGCTTTATCCCCTAAGTCACCTAGCTGCTCTTATATTATCTTGCTCACACATGGTTGTTTGATGATTGCATTTTCAATTAGACTTGGAACTCCTCAGGAGCAAAGGCTGTCTTACACTTTTTGTTATAATTTTAACATAGTGATTGGCAAACCAAACGACCATGTTACAAAGAGCTTTAATGTGTTCTAAGTCTTTGAAAAAACTGGTCATTTCTATGTGTAATTTATCCAGAATATTTAATTAATCATCACACTCCAAGCCCTAAGGGTGATCAACGATAATAGATGTAATACTTACTTTGGAAATCCAATTTTTGAAGACACTTGTAAATCAGCAGAACAATTTTTACGGCTACAAAATCTTGCAAAGGTTATCTGAAAGGGCAATATAAGAAAAAAACAAAGGCCTCATATCAGTTTGGAAATCTTTAATGGAGTGATCAGGGATCAGTGCTTGACCCTATGTTGTTTAATTTTTTTTTAAACAATGACTACGCAAGAGACCTACATGATATACTTAAGAAATCTGTGGAATGACAAAAGTCTGGGAGGAATGGTTAATACTCTGGATAGCCTAAATAGACAGACAGACAGATAGATAGATGAGCATCCACAAGCACTATGGATAGTCCAAATAAATAAACAGAAAGATAAGTATACACATGAATATATACATATATATGATAAACATTACATACATATTATGCACATCATATATATGATATATATCTATTCCATTATATAGTATAATAATCATATAAATAATATTGTATCATTTATAATATATTATTCAGTTTGACTCAATGTTGTAGTTATATATCTATAATAGCATATATATAAACATATATATAAATATATATATACACACATCCATATATATATATATATATATATATATATATATATATATATATATATATATAAGCCAGAAGACTGAGTCAAACTGAGTAAAGTGAAATTTGAGAGGAATAAATGGAACCTTAAGCTTAAGTTACATAAAAGATAGGTATGGCTAGACAGCAGTTCATCTAAAGATGCGATTTTTTGCATCCTGCAACCTTATAGAGTCAACAGTGTGATACAGAATTCAATAAAGTTAATAAAATCTTCTTGTAACATCAGCCTTTATTAATGTCTATTTTTATATTATCATAATTTCCCCCCATATCCTTTCTCTTCCCTCTCCAAGAGCTATCTCATACAACAAATAGTATTTTTGATGAAAAAAGAAAAAAAATCAGCTGAAATTCATTGCAATGTACACTTGTGGGACCTCCTATTCCTGCAAAGAAAATGAAGTAGGAGCATCTTTTCACATTTCTTCTTACAAGCATGGATTGTTCTTCACAATTTTTCCACTTTTACTTTTGATATGTGTTTTGTGTACATCTGTCTATATGGAGTAAACTAATGCAATTTTAATCTCAGAGAGCTATCCTGGTCAGGACTAAGAAGTACTTAGGATACCATTGTACTTTGCCCTGTTAGAAGACACATTAGAGACAAGTAGTTTGCCACTGTGGATGGCATACTGGGTCCAGTTTGAATTCAGCCTCAGATGCTACTTGTATGTCTTTGGATAAGTCATTTAACTGATGTCTGCCTCAGTTTCCTCAACTCTAACTAAAATGGGGCTGATAATAGACCTATCTTGTGATTGATTATATATATCTGCAATTTATAATAATATCTGCAATTTGCTTAGCAGAGTTCCTGGCACATAATAGTGCTTGATCAGTACTTGATTTTTTTTTGGGGGGGGGGTTGTTTTTGATTTCTTCATTCACTTCTGCACATTACATTTTAGGAGATTATTCATCTTTACTATTAATTATTAATAGAAATTAAACTATAAAGTGTTCAAAGGAAAGAATTAGAAAAAGAACGTTTAAAAGGCGTGCCACATGGAGTTCAAGTCACATGGAAACAGACTGATGGATAGGGATACTTAACTTGAAGAGAAGAATATACAGAAGGGACACAAGGATATCGAAGTAGTATTACATGTTTTTGCTTACCCTTGGAGGGCAAAACTAAGATTGATCCATTGTTATAAGTTGGAAAAAGCAAATTTAGGCATTAAAGAAAAGCATTGCTAGTAATTCAAGTTATCAAGTGGTCGTCTCAGGATTGTAGTGGGTTCTTGCTTATTTTGATGTCTTTCAAGCAAAGGTTCAAGGAAGTAATGTTTGCAGAGGGAATCTTTGTTCAGTTATAAAAAAGACTAGATGTCCTAAGAGCTTTTTCACTGCCAGAAATGCTGAGACAATACATATATTTCAATTCAGGAAATCATTTATATTTATTTGTCAGAGGAGAACAAGTCAGTATTATATCTGGAAAAAATGAAATTAATGCACTATGTACAGTAACTGATAATCTACATCCCCCTGAATTTCTTTTTATTTATTGCAGTGCTGTTTTACCTAATCGATAGTTCAGTTAGTCAATAAACATTAAACTACTAGTATGAACTAAAAACATTAAGTAGGGGAGATATAAAGAAAAAAAGAGCCCCTACTCTCAAGGAGTTTATAGTCTAATGGGGAAGACAACATGCAAACAAGTATGCACAAACAAGCTATATACAAGATAATGGGGATAATCAACAGAAGGAAGGCACTAAAATTAAAGGGGGTATGGGAGAGGTTTTTCATAAAAGAAGGACTTTTAACTGAGATTTGAAGGAAGCCAGAGAAGCCAAGAAGTAGAGATGAAGAGGGAATATTTCAGACATAGAGGAGAGTCAATGAAAATGTCTGAAGTCAAGAGATTGAGTATCTAATGGGAGGAGTGGCAAAGAAGTCATGCCACTTGATCATAGAGTAGATGTATGTTTGTGCACATTGATTCTGTTCAAATATATTCATCCCGCCATGTCTTTCTGCATTTGGAGAGGAAAAACTTAAATGAAATGATTACAACTAATAAAGTTGCTCATGGTATTGACAAAATCTGGTATAAACTAGGATAAGTGATGAATGTAGGAACCTTAACATTAGACTCATTTTAAAGAACAATTTGTACAGAGACATAGATAGAGGAAAGTAAAAAAAAACAACAGGAATTACTGGACAACATAACCATATGACTATAAAAAGCAGTAGAACTCAACAAGGGATCTGTTATCTCAGGACAAATTATATCCCTAGGACATACTATTTGTATGAACTCATGATATTTTGTGTAGGCAAATAATTCTAACACATAAAAGTTGCCATTGATTTTTTTAACCTTTTTCTTCAAAGGAAACGTAAAATAAATTGAAAACTACCATACACAAGATTCAATACCATGAGCATAAAAAGGGGGCAAAAGAAAATTTTAAATACATGCAAACATCTAATTTTTTGGTAAGAACAGCATCAGTAAATAATATGTACAGATTTTTAAAGGAAGAATTCATATAAAAGAATGTCTCATTGTTCTGTTACATGGAATTTCTAAAAATACTAAAAAAAATGAAAATAAAGGAAAACATTCTAACCTTTTCTCTAATTATGTCTTTTTCTTTCTTCTGTTGAAGAATTGGTTGAAGTGGTGAAAATTCTTTAGTGCTGCTCTTACTGGTTACATGATGTCCAAGGTGGTAAGCTGCTTCAACATGAATTGGAGTAAGAATATCCCTTACATCTTTCTAAGAAAATTGGAAATTTTAATAATTACTCATTTAATAAACACATACAAACTTCAGAAAACACAAACTACAAGAATTTCTTTTCTGTATAAGACCTAGACAGCCACAGGAAACCCAGATTATTTTTCTCTTTCCCAAAAACTTAAAAAAAAAATAATTGTTAGGCACATATATAATCCCTGCTACTGAGGTAGGCTGAGACTACTGAACAGCTTTAGCTTGGCATAGCTGAGGAACAGTGTGTTCAAGTTGAAAAGATGTCCAGAGTTCAACACCAATATGGTAAGTCTAAGATCGGACAAAAGGGCCGAGATCAGAAATAGAGGAGGTTAAAGCTCCATTGCTGACCCATGGTACTGATTCTATGAGTTGCTGCTTCACTTCCAGTCTAGGCAAGATAGGAGAATCAGCCTCAAAAACAAAACAAGCAAAACAAAATGTGTGGATTCAGAGTTAAGGATTATGCCATTCATTAGTCCAGGACCAGACTAGATTGCCACTGCCACCTCCGCCATTGTGCCACCCCATGATGTTCTTCTGCTAGTGAAGGGTCCAGAAGGTCATCAAAGAAATATAAGGATAACAATGAAGGTAAGCTAGTCATGTGTGAGGAGCAAAAGGTCATGGACTTCCTTAATGCTCCACAGATATCCTCAAAATATTAAGACAAATCAAATGAAAGCATGAGTACTTTGGATGAATCTGATGTGGTGACATTAACGGTCAAGGACAAGAATCACTGAGGAGATCAATTTTCTTCCAGGATTGTGAAGGGGAAGGGAAAGGGAAATTAGTTCAATCATGTAACTTAGAAAAACTTATTTGAAAAAATTTTATTACAAGTAATTAGTAAAAAAAATTCTGAACCATCAAAAAAAATGACTGAAGATGAACAGACATGGATAGGTTAACCATCTGGAGGGAACACCCACAATGATGATTTCACAGATCCATATGAATATTGAATATTTGAATGCCTAATTTAGTAATTTGGGTGGATGATTTCAACTGAATTAAATTACCAATTTAATTAGATGATTTGAATATAGACTCATGGATCATAAGTCTTAAATGAGGGCCTCTAAATATTATGAAGCATAACTCAAGTTAAAATCCCCCCCAAATTCCAAAGCATGGAAGGGGAAGTTATGAATCAACAAGGACATACATCTATAGCTAGTTTTTATAGGAGTTTAGAAGGCAGTATGCAATCTTACTCAATCTTCTTTGTTTTAGAATGATTAATATGTAGGAAATATATTCATGGAACAGGTCATAGATTTGGTTGCCTTTATTATAGTTGCCATTTTAATCCCTATTCTGATCCTCTTCCAAAATACATTTTTAATAGAGAGAACTATAAGTTTTTAATTACAAAAGTGGATGCAATTTAAAAAAAAGAGGGGGGTAATTCGATAAAGTCCACATGAAACATTAAAGGAAAGATGGTCAGGAGCTTTCATTAGAACTACAAACACTTACTGAAAATGTAAATGAGGTTAACATTTATATTAGGTGAACTCTTCAGAGGAATGACATAAATTCATGGCATTGTACTAGGACATAAATTTCTCAAAGATTAACGTCAATAGGCCAGATTTCCATTCATCTATTGATTCATCTGTTCAAAGCAATAGATTCCCATTCAGAATTCTTTACAGTGATGTCTTCCCTATTAGAATGTGAGCTCCTTGAGGGAAAGAGACCCTTTTCCTCCCTTTACTTGCTTTTGGTTGGGAGTCGGGATGGGGCTTGGGGATAAGGGTTTTTTTCAGCAGAGCAGGGAACTGTACTCCTAGCATGGAAACTTCCTCCACAGATATACATTGGTAATTCATCTCCATCTGTAATCTACTGGCTTTGAGGGATGCCACAGAGGTTAAATGATTTTCTCATTTACACGTATAGTATATGTCACAAATAGCTCCTTAACCTAGGTCATTCTGACTCCTTGGCTGATTTTCCCTAAACCACCATTTCACAATGACAATGAAAGAGTTTGCACTTACCAGGAAAGAACATTTAAAATTATTACAAGGAATCTATTCTTCCAATTTCATATTATGTTAAATAAAGTTTTCTTCTTCATCTTATTTTATATAGTAAAATGAACATGTATTAATTACAAATTTTACTAGCCATCAATAAAAGGTAGAAAAGTCATATTTCCTTTTGAAATCCAAATAATTCTGGTCAAGAGTTTATAGGGAGAGAGAGAAGACTGTGTGATTTTATAGATATAGAGAACTCACCCTCCCCACTCATACAAGGGGGCACCTTCTTTCCTCCTTATAACCTCAAACAGCTGCCTATAACATAAGGAAGCTAAAGGACTTGCCCAAGGTCCCAGAGCCAAATGTATCTGGGCAGGACTTGATCTCAGGTCTCTTGGCTCTGAAGCAACTATCTACTTGACCACATTGTCTTATATAAATTTATAAAGAGGAGAGTAAGGGTGTGGGGGGAAGAGAACCCAGTCAGTCCTGACATGAATTCCGATTGCAAGGCAAAAAACATAATATATGACTCATTCTATTAATTACATAATAACTGGAAGACATCTAGCATGAATCAAAAAACTAAGAGGTGAGGGGTTTTTGTTTTTACATTTCCACATTAAAATATATTTTAAGCCGATTCTGTTAAGCCACTCAGCAAGTGATAATTTCTACATGAAACCTTGACTATACAGGAATGCTGCAAATCAAGGTCCAAATCCCAAGTTATTTACTTGTGAAAACGGAACAGCTTGAAGCACTGAATTTTACAATAGCAAACTTGATTAAATTATTCCCCAGGTGTGGGAGATAGACAGCCAGTGATTGTCCCTCCACGTGTCCACTGCTTTAATTCTTCTCAACTAGCTTGCTTTGACCAAATCACATGTGATCTAATTCATACTAATTTTCCACAAGGTCTTCTCTGCATCTGCTGTATATTACTTCCATTATCCTAATTAGCTATTAATTATTCTTTTCTCACAATATAGAAAAAATGCACATACACTCTTACAGAGACTTTACTTGACAGACAGTCACACTTACTTAACTTTAACAGTTCTATGTAAGGAATGAAGCCTCAGTACCAAAACATGCCTTTAGATTACTAATTAAGATTCTCGAGGAAAAAGAAGTCAAGGTGCTGGGGTGATATGTGTATTAAAAGTAATGAAAGTGCTGTGCTACATTTTTTATGGACAATTACCCAAGATGATGCACACTCTAGCCATGGCATTTGGCACCTGGGCTGAACCAAAAATGAGTAAGTCTTACTGTCTCTCGATTCCCTTTCCTGTTCAGTTTGCATAGAAGTTTGTATTCAGAGGAAATCCGGAGGGTTTAGTTGTCGACAGGTGTTCTCCTAACTTGGTCATGTGTTGAGTTACAAGGGAGAGGGGGCTGACCATAGGTCAATGCATTCTTTTAGTAGTATAGAATTAAAATTTTTAATAGTGCTCAGTGCTTTAAGGCTTTCCAAAGTATTGGATAGTCTTTATCTCATTTGCTTCTCACAATGACCACTACAAGGTAAAGGTATTTTCCCCACTTTAAAGACTGGGAAATTGACTCAGAAAGGTTCAGTAATTTAACTGTGAAAACACAACTAGTGAGTGGTAAGATTCAAACTTGGGTTTTCTTGACTTTCAACTCCAAACCCCATTGTCAATTCACCACAATATCTTTGTTCACTTTGATTCAACAAGCACATATTTTGTGACTATTATTTCACTAGGTGATTTTCTTAGCAAACATACTAGAGTAGTTTACCATTTCCTTTTCCAGCCCATTTTACAGATGAGGAAACTGAGGCAAACAGGGTTAAAGAACTTGCCCAGGTCATACAATTACTGAAATTTACTCAGGTTACTTAGTCCAGACTTGAATCCAGAAAATAAAATCTCACTTCAGGCCCATCATTTTATCCACAGTACTATCTAGTCTGGCACCTCCATTAAAAAAAAAATCAAACCTGTGATTCCATATGTGTAGTAAGGCAGGTTGACCCTTGATCCTTAATGTATAGTCTCAAAAGTTAAGTAACTTAAGTCAGATTTATAAGAATGCAAGCCATTCCCCAAATGACAAATGGTCAAAGGATATGAACAAGCAATTTTCAGATGAAGAAATCAAAGCCATCAATAATGATATAAAATAATTGTCTAAATCCCTCTTGATTAGAGAAATGAAAAGTAAAACTACTCTGAGGTATCAACTCACACCTATCAAATTATATGGAAGTAAAGGAAAGAGTTAAATGTTGTAGGGGATGTGGAAAAAATTGGGACATTGATGCATTGTTGGTGGAGTTGTGAACTGATCCAACCATTCTGGAAGGCAACTTGGATCTATACCCAAAGGGCTATAAAATTGTGCTTCTCTTTGATCCTGTAATACCACTAATGGGTCTATATCGCAAAGAGATAATAAAAACGAGGAAAGGACCCACTTGTACAAAAATATTTATAGCTGCTCTTTTTGTGGTGGCAAAGAATTCGAAATTGAGCAGACATCCATTGTGGAAAGGAAACAAGAATGACCCATACAAACCTCCCATTATCCCCCATTTTTCTAATCCCATTTCCTTTCCCAATAAATATTACACCATCAATTGGGGAAGGGCTGACCAAATTGAGGCACATGTTGGTAATGGAATACTATCAGGCTAGAAGAAGTGATAAGCAAAGATGATTTCAGAAAAAGCTAGAAAGATCTGCAGGAACTGATGCAAAGTGAAATAAGCAGAACTGGGAGAATAGTGTACACAATAACAGCAACACTGGATGAGGATTATCTATGAACATTTGGCTACTCTTAGAAATGCAATTCTGAAAGGCTTATGATGGGGAAAGCTATCCACCTGAAGAGAAAGGGCTGTTGGAGTTATCTTTCACATCAGTATTTATTGTTTTATTTTGGATTTTTCATTATATATATGTGTTTGCCATTACAATAAAGACCAATATGGAATTGTGTTTTGTATGACAATAAAACAATGAAAAAAAAAAGAAATTAAGTAATTTACTCAAGGTCACACAAGTAGAATGTGTCAGAAGCAGGACCCAAACCCAGATTTTCTGACTCGAAAGGTCAGTTCCCTTTCTACTACACAATACTCTCTTTCATGATGTCAATGTATTAGAAAGTAGAGTAGAAAGTCAATTAGACACTACCAACTCACTCTAAGGGGCCAACAGAATAGTAGGCTTTTGAAGACATCTCTGCTAGTAAAGGGAGGAATAGCTTGTGGAAAATGTACCCCAAGTAGTTTCTTCACATCCTGGGAGGGTCTGAGTCTACAGTGAGATTGGAGCAGCTGAGGCAATACCAGTTTGGGTTGACTGCTTCTGAGGGGAGGACTAGGACTTATGGAACCAAGTCAGCAAAAGGGAACTCTAACTGCTTTGGGAGCCTGGAGAGACAGGTAATCAATGTGGTTTGGTCCCATTGCCCTATATGCTCTTCTACAAGATCCTGATGAAAAGGAATGGTCAAATCCTTCCTGAACACCCACATACCCCATTCACATACAAATATGGGTCTGCCAGAGGGAATAAAGAAAGTCCCTAAACCAAGGGATTAGAAAGGCAATATGGCATAGCAAGGAAATTGGGTTCAAATCCCGTCTCTGACAAGTTACATGATTAATGGCAAATCATTTAAATTCTCTGAGCCTCCGTTTTTTCATCTGTAATATGTATCTAGTAATACCCTCATATGATTGTGGTGAGACTAAAAAGAGATAATACATATCAAATACTTTATGAATTTTAAAACACTATATCAATGTTAGTTTTTACTAGATCAAAAGAATCCTGAGCACCAAACCCACCTTCCCCTCCCAGATTCTTTACTGTCTTTAGGATAAAATGCAGCATATTCTGTTTAGCATTTAAAGTTCTTCACAACCTGGAGCAACCTATCTTTCTAGAATAATTTCACATTATCTTTAACTCATCCTGTATTCCAGGGAAATTACTGTCAAGCTGTTCTCTATATAAGAATTTTCCATTCCCTGCTCCTGGTCTCTGCTCATTTCTATGGTGGATTGCCCTCCCTCTTCTCTTCTGCCACTAGGAATTCCCAACTCAAGCTCCATGTTCTCTAAATAAGACCTTTTCTGCCCTCCACAAATGTTACTGCATGCCACCCTGAGGAATCATTTTGCATATGCATAGTTATGATGAGATAGAATCAGGGGGAATGTAAGCTTATTGAGGGCAGAGATGATTCCATTTTTGTATCTGGAGGGACTATTAAAAACTTCTTGCCTTAAATTGAATAGGATACTATAATTAGGGATGAAGGGAACTCTCAAATGTCAATAAGTAAAAGCCTCTTATTTTAAAGATAAGAAAACTCAGGCCAAAAGAAATTAAGTGACTTCCTTAAAGTCACATGTCTGGGGAGCAGTATAGGTGAGAAAATAGAGGGAGTTAAAGATTTTTTTTTAAACCCAGATCCTTTTGCATCAGATCTAGTTCTTTTATCTCTACCACATCCCCTTTTTGAACATATGGAAAGTTAAGTGACTGACTACAATAAGTGTCCAGGGTAGGGCATGAACCCCCAGTTTTCCTGACTCCAAGCCTGGCACTCTATATGTGCAATCTATATACCACTGCATGTTTCAATAAAAACAAAAAATGAGAAATGATAGGTAGAGCTCAATTTGAATACTTTCATGGAATTTGAATGAGATTATTATCACTCAAAATTAGAAGGCTATTTAATCAATCAATGATCATGCATGGACTACTTAGCAAGGCAATTTGCTAGGACACAAGGGATATCTCTGCCTTTAATGAACTTGTTATTTAGTTGGGAAATAAAGACATATGCATGGAAATATTATCAACATTAAAGGACAATCAATCTGTGATAAGTGACAGAGGAAAGGTCCAGCTAATAAGGGTAACTGGTATTAATGGAGCTGAGTAACCAATTAGGATTTCATGCAAAGGCATTCCAATAAAAATAATGTTCATGCTTTTAATATTGAAATTGTCAAAAATGTTGCTATAAATGTGCTAATTTATACTAATATGTGATAAGATGATTAGTTAACATCAGTGGGACATTCCATGTTTATATTAATGTGCAACACGAGTCATTCTTAAACTAGACATTTAAATTAGAGGAATCACATTGGATGGTTAAGTAACACAAGTAGATTCCCCCCTCCTTTTTTTTAAACCCCTACCTCCTGTCCTAAATTGTATTAGTTCCAAGGCAGAAGAGTAGTAAGAGTGAAGGTCAAGTGATTTGTCTGAGGTAGGAAGTATCTAAGATCAGATCTGAACCTAGTTCCTCATGTCTCCAGACTTGGCTTTCAATCCACTGAGTCACCTACCTGCCCCCTCCTGCCCTAGATTTTCAAACATTGCTGGGAAATGAAAAATCGCCCTGAGGTGCAACAAGTATTTAAAGTAGAACCACCACATGCTAACTATATTGAGATGAAGATGAGTTCAAGTTGGATGAAACTCATACTGGCTTTTAAAGCCAAATGTTACGTTTTCATTGTGAGCATTAATACTTCAGATATGGGCAAACACAATAATACAGAACCTGATGTGTTGTTCTGCTGATTGTATAAACCTAAGAAAATCATGGAGAAAATATTAATCATGTAGATTGTTTCAAACATTTCAAATATACATTATTTTCCCCTGGAGAGGTGATTATTAAATATTATGAGCTCATGCCTGAATTAATCTTACTAGAGTTAAGAAAGACTGTGAAAAAGATAAACACTTTAATAGCAATGAGATTTAGTATGTTTTCCTTATTTGACTGATCTGGCAGCTGGGGCTATACTCCAAGAATACTCTAAACAACAATTGGGGGTAGCTAGGTAGTACAGTGGATAAAGTGCTGGGTCTAGAATTATGAAGACTCATCTGCTCTCAGGCACTTACTAGCTGTGTGATCCCAGGCAAGTCATTTAACCTTGTTTGCCTCAGTTTCTTCATCTCTAAAATGATCTGCAGCAGGAAATGGCAAACCACTCCAATATCTTTGCTAAGGAATCCCTCAAAGCAAGGTCACAAAGAATCAGACACAACTAAAACGACTGAATTGAAACACTAAACAACACTCTTAAAGCAAATGTTGATTAGTTACCTATTTACAATCTGAAAGGGAATATAAGACATAAACTAAGGAATTAGCTACAAAACAAGGCCTTAAAACTAAGGAATTAGCTACAGAACAAGGCCTCTTACTGGATGGGTACTGACACCAGCTGAGGTAATGCTGATATGAAATTAACCTGGGCTGCAATTTCAGGACAAATATATAAACATATATTATTAGTCTAATTTTTTCTTATAAAAAAGCAGTGAGAAGTTAATGGTAACATTTTCTTCCTTATAATACATGCATCCTCAATATTCTTTTGCAAATTACTTAATAAGAGTATTTGTATATAATTGACATTAGTAACCCTACAGAAACTAGATTTGAGCAATCTTCTAGACTAACAGCATCAGACAAATAAAATATCATTTTCAGGAGTCAATGTGCATCTAGAAAATAGGGGAAAGGGACAGACAGCTGCTCCTACACAAGAAAAAAAATAAGCCATGCTCTCCTGATTAATATGAAGAGTATCCACTCCACTGATTTGATTGAGTATCAGGTGGGTAAATTGGTAGGCATACCTGGTCCAAAGAACTCTCCTATATCCCCAGCAGAAATTCTACTGGGAAGAAGGAAAACAAATTTCTCCATGAAGAAAATAAAAGTTTCACCAAGTGTTTGTGAATATTTTTAATATCTTAATGCGTCTATCAGGGTTTGCAATGAAATTTTACTCCTTAACATTCTCAGGTAGCTTTCCATTGTATAGAGTTATCTAAACAGTTGCAAATGTTATAACCAATTAACAAGGCAATTTTCAGATTTGTTAAAATTAAATTGGGTGGTGTAAGTATTTCATAAAATGGGAGGTCTAAGATGCAACTGCCTGTGCCCCATGAAGCCTCTGAGATCCAATGAAAGGAGGAAAAAGGACTTACAAAGAACTTGACAATACTAACTGATGAGCATTCCAGATTCATGGGGGGAATTCTCCCTATGTTGGAAAACTGTCTAGAAGCACACAAATATTACAGTAGCCCTAACATCTGGAGCTTTAAAATGAATAATTTCACTAACTTCAAAGCAACTCACTGTCTATGACCTTTTAATTCCAAATGTTAGCAAATTGGTAATATCTAATCTTCTTTATATATATATATGTATATATATATTTATATTCTTATATATAGAGATGAAAGTTTTGAATCTGCAGGAATATCGCCATGTTTCATTCTAAATAAAAATGAAGGCAGAAATTGACTTCTTTTGATTACATTTTGGAAAAATTTTAAATTCAAGGACATATTCTCAAAACACACATTCACTGTTTTAAATGATAAAATAAATTGAGCTTGGACTCCACTTGGATATAATTGGGAAACAAGAGAAAGTTATTTGGGACATGCTAATCTTGCTAACTATATAAAAGATGAAGGGGTAGAAGGACCCAGTAGAACTCTGTGGTCACCAAAGTTTGTAATTGTCTCTTTCCTCCTGAATCAGACACATCAAATCAGGACATATGCTAGGATTACAATTCTGCAAATATATACAATATATCTATAATCTCAACTAGACAGGCATTTTGAAATACATAAACAAATTTCAAGAGTCTTCATCTTGATAATAGCATGATGGGGGGAAGTCTGTGGAGAAAAAGCTTTTTCGATGTTATTTTAATTTCCAATTCAACACAGAGTCCTGGAAATGACACACGGAATATTCCTTTAGGTTTTTTTTTATCAACTTCAATATCTGTCACTAAAACTGATTAAGTCCCTGAAAAACTGTGGCTTTAAAGAGTTAAAAATAGAACCTACTTAATCCCCACCATACAAATGACTGTTAGGTTAATGTCAGCCTATGCCTTCAGAGCTCCACCATCCAATAGCTTTGTATGAGTACTAGATAAAAACCATTAAAGGAAATAGCATGCAGATTACTGCTCTTAGCATTTAATAGTATATTGGATTCTTTGTGTTTGTTTGCATTTGGTTAGAATAAGTATCTTAGGGAAAATTAAGTTCTAAGCTGAGGCTAGTATATGGAATCCCAGAAAGGGCTTTTGGGGACAGTTTAACTTTTGTGTGTGTGTTTGTGACAATAGATACTCTGATGTACCATTCTCTAATGTAAAAGGCATTGGCAATGCTTTCTACTCTGATATTTGGCTAATGTAATAAAGGTGATTAGTAGTTTAATGATAATAGCTTAATTTTTTTTAAGTGTACTACTCCTGGCTGCCAGTGTCAAGCATTGGCTTCATCAGTTTCCTCCCAGGTCCAAGGAAACAAATATAGAAATCCAGGATTGGCTCAGTTGGGACATTTCTGACTTTTGAGCTGAGCCAAGGACTCTGTACACCTCCAGGCAAGGTTATGAAGAAGAAAAGTGAAATTACAAACAAGGCAAAGACGAAAGGACTGACTCAGCCCATGTAATGACATTTACATAGATAGGCAATACAGTAAAACCTGATTCACATGGAATATAGAGTTACAGAACCTGACATCTGTAGCATCTCCAGTTTCTGAAGCACTTTACCATATTTTGTTCCACTGAATAATGTTTGTGAAACCAAAGGGACAGAAAGATAGATTCTTAATGAAGAGGCCTCCTGGGTTATTTCTTGTGTACATAACATAAAAGCATCTCAGGCATAGGGTAGCATTTCACTTTTTTTAGCCTATAGGAGAAGAGCAATTTCATTGGATTATATCCTACAAAACATGACACTTTGATGATGGGCTTTTATCTTATGGTATTAGTAATATTAAATAGGTCACGTTACCCGCATAAATGCCTGATGCTTCCTGCAGTTTTCAGTAATATTGGATACATTAATGCTTCCTGAAATCACATCAGATGTCCCATTAGAAGAAAAGTAAAATCTTGATGGGGTCTCGGCCTTTCTGTTCACATCCAGGCTCACATTATAAAACAAAACTGCAATATCAAAGAAAGAATAGCTATGAGCCATCAATCTCCAAGAGTTATATCAAGGAACCTATAAGCTTTATTATTATTATCACCAATAATGGTAATTAATGTTATCCTGAATATTATAAATATCTTCTGTACTTCATCAAAGGAACTTTTGAAAACACTTGAAAGATTTTTTAAAAATAGTTAAAATGCATACTAAAATTTACATAAAAACAGGAGGAATTTACATATTGCTTCATTAAAAATGATGACTGATCACAAATTATGCTAAGCAAATCATAGTAGATACACATCTACGAATCAAAGTGGGTTCAACTATCCTAAGAAAAATCTTACTTTAGTACCAAAAACTTTCAGGTAAAATTTAAACAAAAAGAAATAGTAATAAGTAAAATATATTCTTCTATTAATTTCTACTAGGCCAGATATGCCATATAGAAATAAAATGTTTTGTGAACTGTAAAAGAGATCTAGAATTCTTTTCAAACTAAATAAATCATCCTCTTGAGTGGAAATCAGGCACTTTAAGAGCTGAAATTACTCTCATAGTCCACTACAGTAACATTTAATGCACTTGAGTCATCATTTCCTCAAGGGAATCTGAAAAGAATGAACACATTTTCCAAAATGATGGTTTATATTTTGGGAGTAACCTAATCATCCCACCCACTTTTTTCCAAGGACTGATATGTACCCAAGTAGGTACACAACAAACATTTACTCCCATCAATTACCAGATAGCTACATCTCCTTTCTTCCTATTTAGAACACAAAAACAACCATGTCATTTCATTCTAATTATAACAACGGAAGCCAAACACTCCTGGACAAGAACTAAAGTTTCCAAATCTAAGTTCAGTGGAAGCTTTTGTAGGTAAATAAGAATATGAACCAATTCATCAAATGCAGCAGGCAAGGAGGGATTGAAGAAGGGCAAGCTGCTTCCAGTAAGACATAAAAAGTTTTTAATTTAAAGTATCTCCCTCAGGCATGGTCTCCCTGAAAGCCCTCCTCAAACAATGATAAAAATATAGTTATTTGCAGTGCAGGGGTTATATGAGGACTGGGGGTAGCATTTGGGACCATTTTTCTATTGACAGTAAAAGCAGGGTACAAAACAAAGAAAGAACTGTCATAAAGGGAAAAAAATCAAATATGGTAAACCAGCCTCTAACTTCACTTTCACTGGCTTTTCATGGGTTGTCATGTCATTCACTCTGGGACCACCCACCTCTTCCAAATGGCAGTTCTGACTACAGTTTTACAAGGAATCTGTTTTCTGTTTTGTCTTGGTTTCCTCAACTGTAAAATAGGCACAATAATAGCACCTACCTTTGAAAATCAAATGAGAAAGTTTGTGAAGCATTTAGCACAGTGCTTGGCAAATAGTAGGGAATGAACAAATATTTCTCTCATTTCTTTCTTGCTCCCCCACTTTCTTTTTTTTTCTTTCCTCCCTCTCTTTCCTTTCTTATTTTCTTCTTTCTTCCCTCCCCCACTTTCCTTCACTCCCTCCCTCCCTCCCTTCCTTCCTTCCTTCCTTCAGCCTTTCTCAAGTTCACCCATGTTCCTGTCAGGGAAACTCTAGCAAGAAGTACTTAACTAGGATGTTTTCAGACAACCACTAGCACTGCTCCTGATGTACCAAGGATGGGCATATATGAGAAATATGAGGATTGTTCTCATCACATCTCATTAAAATTGAATTATGACCAATTTTTTTCTTCTGAACTTCTATATGTTAGAGGAGGGAAGGAAAGTATATAGAGAGCTTATTCCATTCCAGGTACTTCACTTGGAAAATATTATCTTATTTAATCATCAATCTCTTTTAATATTAGCTGTATCTATAGTGAAAGCTAGTAGTCACTGAGAAATCAGTCAATGTTGGCTCTGCCTTTAACTTGCTATATAGTTTTAGGCCCATCATTTAACCCTCTGGGTTTCAGTTTTATTAATTTAGAATAAAGAAGTCAAACTAGATAATGTCTAGTGTTTCTTTTTGCTCTTACATACCAAATGAAACCTGCCATTCAAGCCAATCTCTGGGCTCAAATGGTAACTTTTGATTATTACTGTCAACTTTTAATTACCTATGTGTAACCTACAAAGTTTATGAATTGTTTATAAAAGCACAGGCTGACACATACACACATTCCCTATCATGTCTTCTCAAATAATTCAAACTACTTTTAATATTGGCCTAAATGTAAAATGATTAAGAATATAAATCTTCAGATTTTTTGTATCAATATTAAATCATTGTCTTTGAAATTCATAATATATTTCAAAGTCAAATAGAAATGATTTTTGGATTATTCACATCAGTGCTCTCCTACTACTAGTATCTGTAACTGAGAACTGGCTATTTAGAATATAACTGGCTCCACTCCCAGAAGATGATTTGTTGTCATAATAAATCATTAAGAAGCAGGCTGTTCTTTATTTAAATTGGAGATTTGTTCTAAATTTACAACCCATCAAAGCTTCAATGATAAAAACAGGCTGGTCCATATCAAAACACTTCACCCTCATCTATCCATCTCTTCAGTCTAGCGCACTGGAGGCAAAATATGGCAGCCTACAAAAAGTGAGCTTTGGTGACATCTTTCCATTAAAAAAAGACTTCCTAGATATTCTCAAAATTGGCTGATCTACAACAAATGTGTGAGAGCATCCTTCTCCTTGGGCCTTTAAGGCAACCTCTTCTTCATCACCCATTTGCCTTTTAAGGACAGGAAATTTGGAGGGAAAAGATGCAGATCAAGAATAATGCAGTCATTAAGTATCTGCTTTCAAAGGACTCTTGATACAGCAGGAACAACAGTATTTAGCAAGTACTTATGTGGCATAGTGGTAAGCAACTATTCATGAATTAAATACTTACCAATGTAGCCTGGGACCTCTCGGCCTCTGTATGAAAAGCAGAGGGTCAGGTCCATACATACAGAAGGTTGTCCATTTTCAATACATTCAAATTTAGTTCGGTTCACTGAATCAGGATGTTTTAAAGAAGCCTCAACAATTACTACTGGTCTTGTCCTACAAAAGAAATAAGGTGAGTAATTTTAATTACAGAATAATTTATAATAATTTTAATATAATTAATAAGAATAAAAATAATGCCTTAAAAGGAACTAGTGGCAGTCATAATTTCATATACATATACAGATAATTGCTTCATGCACTGAACCTAAATTAATACTCCACTTAAAATTCATTAAACTACTTTAATTCTGATTCAAGACACTTCTTTAAGCATGCAATTCTGGTGAAAAATCTCCAAGGTCAATGAATTAAAGTTCAGAATACCACAAAGAGCATGCATGATGAGGTCACAATCACTTTGCTGATTTTGAAAACTGTCTCTCATCATTTACAATGAAGCTCAATTGTTTTTAAGCACCGACATATATCAGCCTCACCTTAGCACCACAGCAGAATCAGACCAAAAGGCACCAACTGCTACATCTGGAAGGGGGAAAATGGACACAGATTGACGATCACCACTAGTCAAAAGAAACTACTTTTCAGACATAAATACGATATAGCATAGTCACCTTTTCACTGTATCAAAACACTACGAACACAGAATACATCTATCAATGTGCTTTTCTTAAATCAATTCATTTAGAGTGGCCCACATTCCTATCATGCTAAGTATCTGTAATAACAGAGAAGAATCTTTTAAAATTGAATTGATATTCAAACATGGGGCTAGAAATATCCACACAGAATTACTCTCTCTCTCTTCCTTCCTGGTCTCATCTGATGAACGGTTAATAACTCTTTAATCTGTATATCTGCTTTTTGGTTCTTCAAACCCCTCTGTCCAAATAGGACCATAAGTTCATAGATTTAGGACTGGAAGAGTCCTTAGAAATCATCTAGTCTACATTTAGTAGTTGATAAAACTGGGGTAAGTTAAGTGAATTTTCTAAGGTCATAAACGTAGTACCAGGATACAAACTTAGGTCAAAGGTACTTAGTATTGAGAACTGGAAGAGACCTGGGAAATTTTGGAGTCCTACTCCCCTATTTTTTGGATTAAGGAAACTAAAGCTTAAAGTTAAGTGACTTGCGTAAAAGGAGAAAAAGAGAGAACCCAGGTCATCTGATCTCAAACCAATCTTATTTCCATTGCACTGAAACAGTTAAGACCATTAAGTTGAGGATAAAGCTAGACTTCTTCCAAAGATGTTCAGTTATTTTGCAGAAAGTATTTGCATTCTTGGAATTTAATCAAATTTTGTAAGTGGGAAAAATCTTGACCAAGTTAAAGATTTTCAAGGTGTGAGTTCTGTATAATTTTGTGACAGAACAGCTTTCACCAACCATCTTATTTATATTTCTAAAACAAATATTTTAATTCACCTGGATATCCATTATGATCTGCATCAATGCCTCCAGATATTGATTGTCCAAACATGCGTAGGGACTGACTGATCTGACGTCCTTCGATTCTCTGTAAAAACAGGTGAACTGCATGGGGAGATGTTTTGTAAAGCTTCATCTCCAAAAGGAAATAATGAATTAATTCTGACTCCAAGAAGTCCTCTTTCCATGGTACTTTTATTTACATGAAATCTAAGAAGTTTCAAATCTCATGACAGTAAAGAATGAATATTCATTCTAATAAAAATTACTTCCAAAAGTGTGAAAAGGTGTATTTTCAGAGTACAGAACACTCAACAGATGCTTTTCTGTCTTTTCTACCCCACTTAACCCTTACATGAACCCTATTAGTCACAACAGCTAAACAAAGGCAGCTAGGGACTATGAGAAGGCTCTTGATCAAATGAGATATTTGTAAAGCACTTAGCATAGTGTCTGGCAGTAAGCACTATGTAAATGTTAGCTATTATTATAATATTATCATTTTATTTCCCAATAACTGGCTAAAAACTATCATATTTAGCTGGATTGTTTTTGACGAGAGCTGACAAATAATCTGTGCTAAATATGATATCTAGAAGTTAATCTTTAAGTCCTTTTTCAATTTCTAGATACTGATTTATAAACTCTGGACTATTAGCCAACTTTTAAAAATGGTCTTTTGGCTTGTATGTACATATAGTAAACAAATCGTTCACTTTCTTCTTTTTTAATGAATTTTTTTCCAATTACACATAGATACAAATTTTGACAATTGTTTTCTGACATTTTGTGATTCTGATTCTCTCCCTCCCTGTGTCCCATCCCAGTGGGTGAATATTATGTTTTAGGTTGTATCATATATATATACATATTTCCATATTTCCCATGTCATAACAGAAGACACATATCACATATAAAAGATTCAAAATCATTCACTTTCATCTAGGGCCCCAGTTGAATATTTTGCACATCAAATAATTCTCTTTAGTCTCAGGTGCCACTTTTATATCATTATACTTGGAGTAAGTCTTTCTTCTTGAAATTGGAGTAAGCCATCTTTTTTTAGAACCTGCCATTTTCTTATATCCTCCTCCATTCTTAAAAAGCGATTATACATATTACAAAATGAGGGATTATGAAATCTTAGTGAAAGTTTTTGCATGTTAAGTTACAGTATTGACTATTTCTTAATTTATAACTAAATCATATTTGAACTGGAGTTTTGGAACTTATGTTTTTGTATCAAACTCATGCTTTTATTAGTATAGGGATCTCCTGGTGAGAAAATTCTCTCCACCATTATAGATCAGCAGCTCACCTATAACTGAAGAGTCTTAAGAAAAGTTTTCTGGGCCATTAAACTGTTGAGTAACTTTCCCATGGTCACACAGAATTCATATCAAAGGGAGTACCTGAACCAAGTCTTCCCGATTCCAAGGACAGGTGTCTATCCACTAAGAAAAATACTAAATTGCCTTACTTCTTAGATGTCTAATAAGACTACTATATGCTCCATAACTATTTTCTTTTAATACAAGTATATATAAAGATGTGCTTTTTTCTACGAGGAACCACAATTTATCAAGAGGAACCAGAATCAAAGTGGAGGGATGTATTTTTAAAATTATGTTGATATAAGTGATTCAAAATCTAATAAAATGTAGACTCCTTGATGGTAGGAGCTATTTCTTTTTCTTAATCCCCAGACTCCAAAGAGCAAGGTGCCTGGCACACAGAAGGCACTTATCAAATGTTTGTTGATTGATTCACAGGCTCTACAAATGTTGAATTTCTATCATTGCTCCAATAAAACAGTGGGCCATTTTATGTTTGTTTTACAAATTGATAGTACCATGGAAGTTAGCACAAAGCAAGAATGTTAAGGCTGTAAGATATTTTGGAAGTTATCTTATGCCTTGCTTCTCATATTTTATATAAGAGGCTGGGAAAGCTAAAGTGATTTTGCTCAAGCCTCCAGAAACAGGATTGAAACACAGGTTTTCTAATTTGATTTGACAGCTTTTCCCAGTAAGAAATCTGACTTTTCTCTCTCTCTTCTTTCCTTTCTCATTATATTTCTTCATTCTCTCAGCCCTCCTTTCTCTTCTCTTCCTTTTTGTCTCCCTCTTTCCTTCCCCTCCTCTCCTTTCTCCTCTGTTTGTTCTTCCTTCTTCTTTTGTCCCTTCCCTTTCCCCTAACACATTTTCTCCCTCAAGTCTAGTAATATTAGTAATTTAAAGACAACTTTTACTACCAATGCCTTTAGGTAAAAAAAAAAAAAAAACAGAAAACTCACCTGTGAAAAGGATGGTGATATCCCATCTATTCTGCCATTGTAAATATAAATAGCACCACGTAAATCATCTTCTTGAGGAGCCCCAATGGCAACATCTATAGAAGCAGTAAGAAACTATTACTTGGAAAGATAGGGGCAAAAATAACCATATTATTATGAAGTACTAGCCTGTGATTATGCTAATGTTGACTGACCTTTATTACATTTTAGCTCAAACTAAAAAAAGGAATAAACATTCCCTTAGACAAACACATATCAAATGCCAACATGGCTTAATAATAACTTCTCTCATTCACAGAGACCATTAAAGTTTACAAAGTACTTTTCCTATATTATCTCTTTTGATCCTAGTAAACACCCTGTAAGCAAGGTGCTGTTTGTATCGTAATTTTATAGGTGAGGAAACACTGAGGCTAAGAGAACCTGACTTGATCAGTCACATAGCTAGTATCTGAAGCAAAATTTGAATCTTATTCTTCCTAATTCCAAGCCTAGTTGTGTCCAGTATGCCATGGAATCTCTCCTATAAAGGAAAGATTTAAAATCTATAAAATCTGTCCAAAAAGATTATATTTCTTGAGTATATTTAAGTATTTTTACTGATTTCTTATTACTTATCATATTTAAGTAGTCAAAATATAAATGACATAAAAGAGATTTTTTTGCCATATAAATATCCAAAAAGGTTACTATAACTGAAAAATTTATTATCAAGTGGCAGAAATAATGGCAATGAATTTGTGTTTATCTGTAATGTTAGCTGAGCCTCAAGATGGGAATTATGGGAGAGAGTGGATAAGAACTGCCCTGGATAAGACATAGATTAGCTATAATCTCTCTTCACTAATGGGTGAACACACATAGATGAAATAAATCACAGTCTGGTGGAATATAAAAATATTCAAAAACAACTGATGCATAGATGGAGAGAATAAGATAGAATATAACTAGCTAGAATATAAAGCAAAATCAAGAGTTTCCTATTGTATATACATCTGAAGCACACTGGGAAGAAAGAGGACTATGACTTCTCTTTCCATCTGTTCTTCCATAAATTCATATGTATATTAAGAAGTAAGGATCTTGGAATTACAGTGGACCTCACAGCCTTACCATTGACAAAGTTTCTGAGGGGCTACTTTGGGGGGAGGGAGGGTGGAAAGAGTCACCTATTTGGGAACACAAGATCCCCATAAGAGGTTTTAACAGAATTTACAATTAATCTCTGCCAAATGGCATCACTGTCTGTGACCATGCACTTCAAATCGGCATCAAACACAATCAAGCCAAACTGCACCCCCCCAAATAATTTTATCGGGGGATACTCTGGCTTATCTTTTATGGGTTACTCTTAATGAGCTATATGTGTGGTAGCTCAAAGTCCCAAATAGAGACTAATAAAAATTGGCCTTTTCTGGTCAAGGAATGGCTTTCTCATCACTGCATGTTTAGAAATAGAAGTGAAGAGCAAATGTCTCTAAAGAACTAAAACTCAGTAGATTAGAACAAAGAAAAGTTTGGTTATCACAACATAGGCAGAAATGCATAGTGTTTTGAAACATATGACCAGTAGAGACAAGATGTTCAGCAAAAATGATGTACCTCACAGAAAGGATGTATCCAGGGGAGAAACAGAAACATGATATCAAACAGAAGGTAGTTGCATTTCACCAGAAGTCCCTGCACTAGAAGTGAGTTGCCTTGACTTTGGTCATAAATCTCTTCTAGTGGATACCCTCCCTGTTTTTTCTACATTCATATATATTCTCTCTGTATGCCCCCCCCCATACATATGGCTTGGCAACCTGTGAGAGGGTTACCCATGTTTTCATGGAAAATCTTAGCTTCCTTTTTATATCTTATGTTGTTTGCCTAAATGTCTTTTGCTTTGAATTAACGTCTTCTGGTTGGCTAATAAAGGCAAACATATAAGTGGAGGGTTTGAGGGCGATGTTTTTGAACAGATGTTAACCCATGGAATATCTCAAATTTAAGATAGTTTTTCTTGAGTCCACATATGAGAGAAGAGGCATCCTGAGGAGCTTCATGTAAATAGTAATACAAATACATAAATACACCCATAAAGTAAGGATGAATAAGTAGCTCATATCTATTATGGAGGACAAGTAACAATTATATGAACTAAGGGCTCTTTTTACTTTTATTACAAAGTATCTTCATTATAGAGCTACTTTAAATCCCATTAAGATTCAGAAGCCCCTCTGGGATCTTGAAAGCTATAAGAGATTACTAGCTCTTATAGGTTTTACCACACTGGAAAATGCTTTGCTTATGCCCCCAGTGACAGACTACGTGTCCAACCCCATCACTAGGTTGACAAGTTTAGTAACTTGGCTCTCAAGTTTACTATTAATTTACAAAGGGTTTATGATGTAGGTAGGTACAGAGAAGAGCCACACCAATGAAATAACAGATCCTTGAAATATTGAAGGATGAGGGATAATCATTTGCTTAAGTAAGGATCCCATGCCTTGAATGCTGGTGTAAATCAATTTAAATGCTGACTTAGCCTGGATCCCTGCTGTGAAATGCTATGTGTATGGAAATTCAAGCATAGTTTTATTTATTCATGGGCACTAATGACGTCAATTAAGGCAAAACATCTTACTTAAAATAAATAAATGATGAGCCTTCAGAGAAGAAGAATAAATAAGCCTCTAATCAACAACTTTCCAAATTACTCCTTTCCTGCTGAAGGCATCATTCACTTGTAAGCTCTGACATACACATGAACAGAATATAAGTTTCTAAGAATCCTGAGATTAAGCATTGAATTTGACAGATAAATGTGTCACATTAGTTTAGGGAACCTAAGAAAAAAAAAACTTTCATTGTCCTCTAAATATAAAGAATTGTTTGCCTATTGCTAGGCAGTGACATGGGGAGCCAGAGGGTCTTGAGAGAGGCTTGTTGCCGGATACTCAGGATCTCCAAAGGAAGCCCATGCTCTCTGTAAAAGGTTTCCTCTCAGCGTGCCTTATGCCCCCATCCCCTTGGAATGAGTCTACAGTCTAGCTCCTGATGACCTGGTCAAACATCATCATTTGACATTGCTAGGAATTCACCAAAGAACATGAAGCTTAGTGAGGCAGCAGATTAGAAGGCTTGTGTCAAAGAAGACTTAGGAAACCCCCAAGATCCTGAACTTTAGGAAGTTCTTGTCAGAGGCCAGTTCTGGAAATTGTTTGCAGGTTGCCTGAACCCAGATGCAAGAGACACATCCTGGGTTTACAGGAGGGTCTCTGCTGACTAAGAACCATGCAGACAGTCCCGTAGAGTGCTGACAGTTTAATGGGTTGGGGTCTACAATTTATAGGGTAAATGATGTAGGTAAAGGGATTATGTAAGTTTCATACAGCAACAATGATAAATAATGATTTACAACGTAAGGATAGTGGAAATGAGCTACGAGTTCTCATTTCTCCAAATCTATCATCCTTGCTTTGATCTCATTTTCTTCTCTTTGTATTCTTGACCCTATGCTTGATAAGTTTAACTTAATGTATTATATTAACTATATTTGACACATTTACCATGGAATCCCTTGCATTTGTTCTATTACCATTCATGTCCTACCGAGACCCAATGTTGCATTCCTCCTACCATCTGCCTTCTTTTTTCCAACTCCCATCCTGAAGAAGGCCATGAGACCTGGAAGGCCATATGCATCAAATATGCCCAACCAAATCTAATCAAACCTCAAATGGGAGGCAGTGTGTTATAGCAGATAGAAGATACAGATATAGATTGATGTAGATATATAAACGTAGAGACAGTGTCATAGTTAAGAGATTGTATACGCAGGCAGAGAGAGAGAGACAGAAAAAGAGAGGGAGATGGACAAAGAGCATATATAGGTGTGGATATATATATGTGTGTGTGTGTGTATATATATGTGTGTGTGTGTGTGTGTGTAGTATATATGTTATAAACACATAGATTTTTACTTATATATGCCATGTAATCATGGGAAAATCTTTTATCCTCTCCCATTCCTGCAAGTAACGCTCTAAAACTCTAAGTTACAAATGAATTGTCTTTCTGCATTTGTGGGGAAGGTTACAACAAAAAATGACAGATCTTGATTATCCCACCCACTTTCTAATAACTCCTCACTTACACAACAAATCTTTTATTCTTCTCTGACTATTATGCTGCCCAAATTGGCAATGAACAAACCTTTCTTAACTTCATAAATCCCTTATAATACTCTAACTCAGACTTCCAGTTAATAACATCCCCTTCTACTTTACTAAGAAAGTTGAAGTATCAGCTAGCTCCCTTTTCTCCCCAGCTTCAAAGCTCAATCTCTGTTACATTTTCAAGTATCCATTCTCCTCTTTTGTTCTAGTTTTTGAGGGAGTTAGGACTTTTAATGCTCTATACCCTTTTGTCTCTTTTCAGAGAATTCTCTCTCTCTTCCTCCCTCCTCTTCCCTCCTCACTCTCACTGACTCCCTCTCTCCCTTCTTCCTCCACTCTCTCTCCCCCTCTCCACCCTCTCTTCCTTTCTCCCTCTCTCCCCATCCGCTCACCTTTAACGTTCCCCTTTGTATTGGCTCCTGTATTATCACCTAAAAATACACCCAGATCTCCCATACTTAAAAAGAACATTAAGTGGATTCTGCCATCCCCTTAATTCATCATCTATCTCACCTTCCCCTTAATCAAAAGTGTCCTAGATAGAGCTGCGTATTCTCAATGCCTTCTCAGAACTCACTAATTTTTCAACCTCTCAGACTCAGCCTTCTTATACTATCCTTCTATTGCTCTTTAAAGTTGACCAACAATCTCTTAAGTGCTAAATCCAAAGGCCTTTTCTTAGTCCTTCCAAACCTTTTAGACTCTCTGTTGGGTGCTAACAGTATGAACCAATCATCTCCTCCTAGATTCTCTCTCTTCCCTTCTTTTTTCAATCTCTTTTCTCTTCCTTGGTGATCTCATTAGTTCCCATGGATCTAATAGTTATCAGAAATTTTGGTTGAGTATAGAGACTTGGAAATTATCTGTGAAAAGAGATATCAGACATACTTCTTCACAAATAATTTTCAAATCTACATACTCAGTCATAATTTCTCACATGAACTCCAGCCCCTTAAGACCAATAGCCTGCTAAACATGTCCACAAGAAGATGTCAAACTTAATCTCTCTAAAATGGAATTCATCATCTTTTCTCCTAATCTTAAATATCTCCTCTAGGTTTCCCTCTTTCTCTTAAGGGTCCCATCCTCACAACCACTCATATTGATGAGACTGGATTCTTCCCTCTTCCCAAGTCCCACATCAAAACAATTGCAAAACCTTGTAACCTCTCATATCTGTTTTTTTCTCTCTTCATACGACAACTGCCATGTAGGGCATTGTAATAATTTTTTGAATGAATAAAGTAAATTTATTGAGAGCTTACTATATAGTAAGAGCTGGGAAGAAAAACTGAGATAGTTCCTGTTTTTTGTAATAATTAAAAAAAACATTTTGTTCTGTTTTAGAATCAATACTTAGTATTGGTTCCAAGACAGAAGAATGGGAAGGGCTAGGCAATGGGGTTTAAGTGACTTGCCCAAGGTCACACAGCTAGGAAGTGTCTGAGGCCAGATTTGAATATATGGACCTCCCATCTCTAGGACTGGCTCATAATCCACTGAGCCATCTAGCTGCCCTCATAATTTCTTAATTAATCTCCCTTCTCCCAGTCTATCAGACACTTTCTAATTTATCCTTCACACAAACAGAAGATAATCTTCATAAGGTCCAGGTATGAATTTCCTCTTCAGTAACCTCTGGTGGTTTCCTAATATCTCTAAGGTGAATTATATAAACTTCTCCTGGTTGGTGTTAAGACTCCCCACAATCTGGTTCCAATTTACCTTTCTATCTTGCATCACATGCATTCTAGCTTTTATATGAGCTGTCTTCAATGCATAAGATTCATCACCATTTTCTCTCTCTCTGAATTCCCATCTTTCTTCAAGACTCAGATCAGATGCAACCATTCTCTGCTTCTCCAGGTAGCTTGTCTTGATTTTCTCAGTTATTAAAGTTTGCTGTATTTAACTGTGTATGTTGTATTTCCCATGGAAAATGTCAGCTCCTTGAGGACAGTACCTGTTTTATTTTTGTTTTTGTATTTCTCACAACTAAAAGAGTAGCTTCTCATATAAAAACATTTTAAAATATCTGTTGTATTGAACTGAACTGAGCATCATATACACTAAAGCCACAGATAACTGAAAACTATTGTTTTAGTTTGAATTTTCTGTTTCCTTCCCTCCATTAGCTTTTGTATTTACTTGAGAACAAATGTACTCAGTCTTTGTCATATAGGTCAGTCAGGAACAACAAAATGGGCAGATAATAAATATTTGAAGAAAAAGATTATGAACTACAATAATTAAGTCCTCCCAACTTCACTGCTCTGGTGTATATGACTTTCTTTAAGGTGTAGCTTAAATATCACTGAATACAGGAAACCTTTTTGGTTCTCTCCACTCTCATTACAAGATTTCCTTCCATACAGTTTGTACATAACTTCTATAGAGTTGTTGTTAGCATGTTGTCTTCCCCATTCAGAGGGTGAACTCCTTGCTTGTACCTTTCTTTGTAACTCCACCATTTAATGCAGTGCCTGCCACAAAGTAAGTGCTTATTAAGTGTTCCCTGATTAATTGAAACCATTCTATATTTGGAAAATAACCTAATATGGCCATGATTTGAAAATTCTCAAATTACAGAGTACAAACATAAGCATAACCATAAATATTTATATTTAAAGCCAATTCTAAAATATCAAAGTGATGGCGAAGTGTCCTATGGCAACAAAGTCACATTCCTATATGTATATGGTACCATGTAACAAAAGCCTACCATATGACATAAAGTCTCTACCCTTCTCCAACTCATAATCAGGTGTTCAAACTCTGGATACTAGCCAGACTCTTCAGAAAATGTCTAATTTCACTTTGCTAAGCACAACTCTCTTTACTATGCTAGTCATTAGAATTAAATTATTTGGATACAGTAAATACAGTTGATTTTCTCACTTTTCTTTTACAGCAGAGTAATTGATTTTGTAACAATTCTACTACAGAAGGCAGCCATAAAAAGCAGTAGAATAAAAAGTATAGACATTTTGACTAGAAGTCATGGATTACAGTGAGGAAAACAGTAAAGGGAAAGGGCATCTTTTTTTTTTCACTACTTAACCCTCCACCCCACACACCTGCTACAATTAGAAATCTTCCCCCTTGTCACCACTACGGGGGTGGGGGGAAAGGGGGGAGAATAAAAGGAATAAGGAAGAGAACAAGGCATAGAGGAAATAATAAAATCCAGATCATCCTGGGATTTTTAAACTGGTAGGAACAGTTAACTGAAATGTAAGCTATTGAACAAAAAATTGGTGCATTCTGGTATACCTTTGGTGCTCATCAGCCTAAGCCCTGTAAAGATCTAAAACACAAGGAAATCTACAAAGTAAATATTCCAAGAAAAATGAGATGTGCAGAATTCTTCAGAAATCAAAGATTCAATGGAATTAAGAGGTATAAATGTAACCAGTGAAAATGTCATTTTGAATTTAATTTGATACCCACCTAACTGCTGAGATCCATATTAAAATAATTATTTGAGGAAATATCTTTTGGTATCAGCATATACTTTCTATACTTTAAAATATTCAAAATGATAATGCTGAATGGCACAAGATTCCCATTGTAGGGAGCCTGCTTCAAAGTCTACTGGAAGTCTCATCTCTTCTCTGTAGCCACCGGAGAAGTGAATTGACCTACTCCTTCCATTCCAACATTCACTGACAAGCCCCTTTTCTTTTTTTTGTTAAGGGAAAACTGGTCAAAATTGACTTGGGCATCGGGATTTCTGTCCCTGATAAAGAATCTTGCTAGGATCTGGGGTATTCTTACCATATCACAACCTTATTTTAATATCCTACACACACAGATACATAAACACAGATATAATACAAATATAATATGTATGTTTGGCTTCTGCCTAAATATATCAAGTTGAACTAGACGTTCTTCTGGGGATAAGGAAGCATGAAGAGATTAAGTCTGACAGTGGCATATCTCTTAAAGGAAAAAGTCTACCAATTCTAAAACAATTCTTCTCAAAACTCTAGTAAGCACTATCTTTTATTCCTGCACCAGAGTAGACACATCACTGCTGGATAAGGAGTACACAGAAGTACTCCTAGCCCTTGTATTTAGCAAGACAAGCTATACACCAACAGGGGCAAGAAAGAACAGCTGATAGTGAGGGAGAAAATAGAAAAACTGTATAAAACACATACAAGAACTTTAAAAGCATAGCAACCTGAGTTCTCTCATGCAGAAGCTAACAAAGCACAATAATATTCAATTTAATGAATAACTCTGTAAGATGAAATCAGCCATGAAATATTGACTTTATCATTACCTTCAAAACCATCATTATCAATATCCCCTAGATTTAGTATGGACTCTCCAAATCTTGCAGCATGTTTGTCACTTCCAACCAGCTCAGTTTCCAGTTCTTTCATTTTTCCTTCCTAGAAGGTGAAAAAAATGTCATTATAGATCTTTTCTTTAGAATTGTAATCTGATATGATTGTTTGAACATGGCTTTTTTAATCCCCTAAAATCTAGAGGGAAATTCTTACTGAGTTTTGCTATCAATTTAAAACTCGACAAATTTTATTAGAGTTTGTAGTTTTTAGAATTGCAGTGTGCATAAAGCATTTCACTAGAGGCTTGGGAAAAACTGCTATTATGGTAAGACTGTGGTCAATGAGGAGAAACTGGATACCAAAGTAGAAATAATAGTAATCTGGGAGAAAGTTATCATGTCATTTTCAAAGTTCATTATCTATATATAATATGGAAGAGAAAGGCAAATATCAAAATAAAAACTCTGCAAAATGATAAATTAGGGCAATAAGTACTAAAATTTTCTGGGTTAAGTGGGTCCTAGAGGTATAGAATACTTTTATGAATTCATAATGCAAAAATGAAATTAATATAATGGAGGAAGAAACAGGAAAGTTTTCTAACAGCACCAGTGAAGATAAAGACTGACATGAAAAAAAAGATATGTATAGTAGCTGGGCAAGTAAAAAAGAAAAAGTAATCCTATAAAAATAGTTCGGGGTATTCTAAGGGAATGTTATGAACAACATGAATTTTTAAAAATACAAACTATTTTGGGTACAAGGAAAATACCAAAGAATGGAAAGACTCATTATTGCAGATGAATAGGACAATTAGAAGAGACAATGAAATGAAGGCAAAACTATGCAATCCTTTAGTCATTTCTTTTTTTTTCTATCAAGGATAGAAATTCTAGAAGATAGAAGATAGAAGATTCTATCTTCAACATAGGAAAAATTGAACAAAAATTGTTAAGCTCTAGATTAGAAACACATTTGCATAATTGTTGAAATCCATATTATAAATTTGTTATCACTACTGAAATCAAACAAAATAAAGACAGGTTTATTTTTTAAAATTCTCTCAAGGATTTAATTTAGACAAAATTGCACCGATAGGTCTGCAATTTCATCAGAATATATACTTCCTCTACTGACAGGAGTCAAAGGTCTTTGACCAAAACCTCCAATGGTCTTTTCAGGTTACTATAAACAATAAATTTAACCAAAGAAAAATAATTTAAAATTATTTTGAGCAAGTTTTTTTGGTTTCTCCTTTGTACTTCAATCAAAAGACAAAGATTCTTAAATGAAGGAAGTATATGTTTTGGGATGAAACACAAAAAGATTAAGTAAGCATTAATATATCATGCTCTCTCTTTAGCAAGTTCTCTCATAAGGGTTAGGGTCAATTAAGCCAACAAACCAATTACCTGCACCCCACTTAAAGTAAGCAACAAGATACTTAACCAGGTGAAAACAGTTCTCAGTTGAATCATAGGTTTTAGACTAAAATAGGGAACAGTCCTTCAATTTTCCTAATAGTTCCATAAAAGATCTCAATTTAACTGCTGACTGACATTAAAAGATAACTTACTGAGCCTGAGTTGATGTAAACAAAAACTCTTCCTTCTTCCCTGATAATACTGTGCATAGGGGCACCAACAAGTAAGTCCGAGAGGCCATCAGCATTGAGATCCACTGCACAAACCGAGGCTCCAAAATATGAACCAAGCTGTACAAAGTCAAAGCAAACCTGGTTATGACAGTGATTTAAAAAGCAGTGTTGCCATAAAGTTCAGGATGCAAAAAAAGGAGTACATTACCTTCTTCCCCTTCATTTCATACAATATATTTAGATCTCTTGCTTCAACACTGAATATGTATGCCTATAATTAAAAAAAAGTCAGCAAATGTGTTTTTCAATGATATTCACATGAGGTAAAATCCTCTTTTCATTCACCCTAGGATGCCATTTGACTAATGTGATATTAACTAAGTTAAAAACCTATAGTTTACTTCAAGATTGGTAACTTGAGGTAAAGTAGGGTTAGCTGTCCAATTGTCCAACATCTAATAATATTTTACTTGTGCAGAGCACTTTATGCTGCCAAAACACTTACTATCATTCTCTTATGAGATCCTACTCTGACTCTGATAGAGATCCTACTCTGATAGAACTGACATTATTCCCATTTTTGCAAAACCAAAGAGAAATCAAGGGCAGGGAAGATGACTGGTCTAAGGCTGCAGAGCTAAAAATAAAAGTGAATTTGCTTTCTTCCTACTCCTGCCCAGCTTGCATTCATACAACCTGCAAGGTGCCTTGAGAACTAATAAATACTAACTTTTATTTCTACACTATGCTACTTACCATTAAAATACATCCCCAAACAATCTTTATTTAGTTTTACCATAAAAAGTGAAAACATTGCTAAAAGGGAGAAATGCTGAATATGTTTAAAAGGGGTAAAAATTCTGCCTGCCCAAACACAAAACAAAATGGAATCTAGAGGCAGCATAAAAAGGTCCTTTGTTAGAGACTATTTTGTAGTCTTTATATGAAAAGTAATTTTTAGTCATCATGTTCAAGATACACGGTAATAGCATCTAAGTTAAATCAATCATATGCAATATATTTTTTCACCAATTGTATGATTGCATGATATTTCCCATTCTCTTTGGTGTAATTCCTCAAGGCTTCTTAATTCCTTTCTGCCACACTCTTTTCAATCTTTCTAACACAACCTATATTGAATCTCTGCAGGTAAATGATGCTAACAAATACAATCCTTACCTTACCAATCTGTTCATGCTGTGGAGCTCCTCCAACAACTTCCATACGCTGGTGATCCCGAAAATGACCAGCACCAACAGCATATCCTTGGGAGGGAACATAGAAATCAATATCAAAATTCATTATGGGAATATAGTTTTATACCCTGTAAAAGTCATAAATTTGATGAACTAAAATGTATCTTTTTGATTGCACTGTGTTGCATTCCCTTAATACATTTTTTATTAGGAAACCAAAATGTTCTTGAATTCTCTATTTTGACTTTAAAAACCCCAAAACTCTTCCATTCCATCTTAGAATCAACACTGCATATTGGTTTCAAGGCAGAAGAGTGGTAAGGGCTAGACAACAGGGGTTAAATGACTTGCCCAGGGTTACATAACTAGGAAGTGTCTAAGACCAGATTTGAACCTACAATCTCCCATCTCCAGGAGTTTCTCTCAATCCACTGAGCCACCCAAGCTGCCCCTTGAATGATCTATTTTGAAGCAGTGCCTTCATTCATCAAACCCTATTTCAACAACATGAAAATCTTAAGGAAGAACCTAAAAATGGAAAAAAATCACCAACAGCTAGTTCTCTTGACTTTTGTTACATTAGAGCCAAAACAATTACTAAGATTATAGTAGGAATGTTTCCATGTAAATGAAAAATGTAATTCAAAAGTCAAATATAATTTAATTAGAATTCATCTGAAAAGATGATCTGAAAAAAGCTTCCTTTTCTGAAAGTTGATATGATACGAAGACTACTATAATTTTTTTGTATTTGTTCTTAATTTTGGTTTATAAAAGCTGGACCATATAGTTTCATAAAATGATCCTCATTCTTTTTTAGATTTTTCCAAGGCAACTAAAAGCATTAAAATTTCAAAGGTAATTAAGAAAATGTTAAAATACAAATGGAATTATATTATTTTGCACTGGAAAAAAACTAAGACTGCTTCCAAATTTGTCATCATTATCTCTCGAGCATGGGATACATATATGTAAAGTAGAACCAGATAGCTAAGGAAACTCTGACAAAATGTATTCTTGAAATAACATTAGTATTTAAGTATGAACTACAATTTCCTAAGGATGAAAGGAACATTTTCTTTCACTACAACCTTGGAATTAACTCCAAGCCTAAGATTCCTAGAGAAGCCCAAACTATGTGTTCTATTTCAACTATTTTGACTACAGAGAAAATTTGTGTCCTTTAAAAAGAATTCAAAATGATCACCCTAATGCAAATATTAATAATATGGAAATAGGTCTTGATCAATAACATATGTAAAATCCAGTGGAATTATGCATTGGCTATGGGAGGAGGAGTAGGAGGAGGGGAGAGAAAGAGTATGAATAATGCAACCATGGAAAAATATTCTAAGTTAATTAATTAAATAAAATATTTTAAGATTGAAAAAATAAAAATAATTCAACTCTCAATAAGTCTCAAATAGAATGTAAGTTCCTTGAAAGCAGGTACTATGTCATTTTAAAATTATAGACCTACTAATGTTTGGCATGGTGTAGACATAACATTCATTTTTATTAAGCTGAATTACTCAGGAATAAAGGGAATTTTAATTTTAAAAAATCATCACCTTTCTAGTCTGTATTCTTGTGCACCTTTTAGAAACATAGCCATTGTCACCTAGCAGGAAAGGCAAGATTACTCCCAAGTAATGTTCATTTGTGTGAATGGAGGCTCTGGAGCTCTTTGTCCATAATACATTGATTTTTGCCCAAAGAAAGCACTTAATGAGGGTTTGTTGGACTGAATGTATGTAGTCTTGATTTTATTAGGCCTCTTTTTCATCCTATGGTTTAAATGCAATTGGCAAATGTAAAATTTAAATTAATATAAATTATGAAATTCTATAGCTAAGCAGTCTATTTCTGAACTCTAAGTGTTGATGGCTTCTTATATCCATTATGCATCTCATCCCTAAATCAACATTTATTATTCTTTGTAGACAAAAGGCTATTAAATTTGTGTTAAATTCTGTACAATACCTAGATAGCTTCCGAATTTTACTTTATTCATTCTGTCCATAAAAGCCTTGTATTCATTTGCAGTAATGTTGTACACAAAGAGTGAACCTGTCCAGTAATATGATCCAGGGGCTCCTAAAATAATTAAGTCCTGGGAGAAAAAATAAAGCACCTTTATTATCAATAAGAAAATGTTTCACCACCAAAGTTTAAAACATAGGTAATATTTTATGTGAACATTTACTACACTGAGAAAAAAGTATGCTTTTAATACCAAAGAATTTCTTATGAACAACCAATCTAGTGAAGGCATGGAAGATGGCTATTAACATTTCAGTTCATTCAAGGAGCTTCTGGAAAAAACCTCTAAGACTAAACTTATATGTAAATTTTACTTTTTGATCATAAAAGCCAGTAACTTTTAAAATAAAGAATGATAGTCTTCTGCCTTCTTCCCACTCCCACTGCTGACTCTTATACAAGGATATTCAATTAGACCAATCAAAAATTGCTATAGTATGATCAGTATTTTTTCTATTGCAAATATTCTTGGGGCATTTTAATTTTTTTCTCTGACCTCTTAAATCTTGTTTACATTACACTGACCTATCATCACCTTACATTAATAAATCATTTTGAAAGTACAAAAAAATTAAAATAAAGAATTATTTAAGATATATATTTAAGAGCAGTGAGGACTGTGTTTTGGAAGGACAGAGAAGATATCCTTTCCCATTAAATAAAAGATTAGGGGTGAACCCACAAACCATACCACAAAACAAGTTTCTTCAAGAATTTATAGACTTCGGTACTATTTTCTCTTAGTTTTTGTCTTTTGAGATGGAAATTCCTATTGTTAAGGTCTTGCTTTTATATAGTAACTAATCCCCTTGTCTTAACCATTCAAGACCTCTTAACTTTTTCCACATTTATCACATTCACAGAAGTAGAATTAGACAAATTTTTCCTCTGAGAAAATTATTCTTAAATTTGGGACCTTAGAATGTTTAATGGGAAAAATGCAGATTTACAATTCCTTTCTACAATTTAAACTAACTTAAAAATAATACATGTGGGCAGTTAGTTTTAAAGTGTGTTTTGTATAAAATGCAAAAATTTGTCCTGCATTAAATTGAAACCTTGACATATTCAATATTACTTTTAGAAGCCCATTTGGGACAAGACATTCCTTACTTTGTTAATTTTTTTAGAATTTTCTAAAAATATAAGTTTAATTTAAAGAACAAAGATTAGGATGTAGGCTACTAAAGGAAAGTCATTTTATGCTAAACCACTGTCAAAAAGCTTAATGTCAGTCCTATGAAAAATTTAACTTATTTGTGTTCAGAAAAATGTAAATTATGTAGTTCCAAAAGTTTAAAATGCTTTTTAAAAATTTAATACTTACTTCTGTATAAAAACTAGATATTCCAGCTTGACATGATGTAAAGTATTCTCCAAATTTTTTCTGATAATCTATAGAAAAAATAAAAATAATCTATTAATGTTTTAAAATAGCACTATCACTATGTGACTATAATTTTTAATGTCCTTATGTTAAAATGTTTTTGTCATGTTTTTAACAAGAGTTGACATTAATACCTTTAAAGATGCAAGTTTCTTAATCATAGGGATTGTTTTATTCATTGAATTTATATCTAACTTAGTGTTCTGTCTCAGAATGTAATGAAGATGGAAACCATTGAGAGGGGCAGCAAAATGGCTGACCATGTTATATGCTGCTATATAAAAGCATAACCAAAATAAAGACTTCAACCTCAAGAGGCAAATGCAGAGGGGAAATAGAACTGAAGTCTGTAAAATTTTGAAAAAACTGGTGGCATGTTTTATGGCTGTGTCCCTAACCATTTAGTCAATCCATACAATATAGGTTCTTTATAAATAACAGCAGATCAACCAACAGATCAACATTCTTTGGAAAAATTCAAAACCATTTTACATGCAATATGTAAGCCAAGGCAGGCTAAGGTTCCAAGCTCTAATCCTCATTCTACTCTATGATCTAGGGCAGATCAGTCCAGACTTTTCCTCCTCCCTTCCAATTTCCTCATTTGTAAAGTGAGGAGCTAGAATAAGGTCCCTTTCAATTATAGTACTAAGCCCCCAAACATCCCTCTTGCATAAGGCATAAATATAATTTATTGCAGAAAAAAATGAAGCACTCTTCCAATTAAATAATTTGTTACATGGTCACATCATTTGTAAGTGAAATATTCAAGATTAGCATTTTAGATCCCTAATTCCCATTTCCATTCCATTGAACAGATTACATTTCGTTCCAAATGACAATTTTAACTGAAACTCTAACAGCTACAGGGGATGCATGGGGTAGAGATTTTTATTACATACTGATATTGATCATTTCACCAAACATAAATTACCCTCTCCAATCTAAATGCAATATACTGCTGGCTTAAGGGAGCCTAAAGAAATATAGGTTTCGAGCACTCCACGTCTGCTTCAATATGCTAGAAAAATGAGAAATCAAATCAGTGGGGCAAGAATCTGGTCAATTTTACCTTTAAAGATCAGTCAGATTGGACGTTTGCTATCCTGTTAATAAAAAACCCGAAGACTACATTTCCCCTTTATCACCCGGTGCTCAGTATCAACTATCAGCAGAAACTACAATAATTCTTTAACATGAGTATTTCATACAACATAGTCTTTGTGTTCTCCTCAATTCCCACTACTAGGGAGCAGCCCTGTGTGTGTACAGCTCAGATGTAGAGGGGGGCGACAGATGGGTAGAGTTGGTATTGGGAGGCTGTGGCTAGGCTTGTGTGGGCTCAAGAGAACTCTCAAGGGTGTCCCAGAAGGTCATATATGTGTTACAGTATTAAAAAAAAACTGTCAGATATACTGGCATAACAGCAGCACATATAAGGACTATGTTTGGGATCACTGTTGTGGGAGATCTAAATAGTCTAGCACAATGGCACTATTAGTTGGCAATATAATTGTACATTCATTTGAAAAACCTGCAACATTATTTCTTCCTAGCCTTCATATCTATGAAATAGGTTTTATTTTAATGTGTAAGGAAGCATGCTAGGAACTCTAGGCTAGGGGTATCATACTCATATAGAAACAGAGCGCACTGGTACATACAGATCCCTGAAGGCTGTATATTGACATAGAAAACTGTATATTAATATCATCTATGTTCTACTGTATTTTTACTTATTTTGTTAAATACTTCCTAATTACATTTTAATCTATATCCTGGAGTGTTTCTGCCTACTTTAGTATTAAAAACTTTCACTACTAATTGAATGAATTAATGAAGGAAAGCTCTCGATTACACAAGGATGCACATAAGATGGGGTCCCTGCCTCAAGAACATAGTCTGTGCTTCCTTGACTATTGAGATAATTATTCTGGACACATGTATCATTTTTAACTTTTTGGGAAAAAACTATCAAAATTTAAGAGCACTACAAATAATTAAAATTTAAAAATTTAATTAAAATATAAGTTGGTATACTTTAACAATAAATTTTCTTTGGAGTCTTGGCATATAAAACTTTGGACTCGTGTTATAATTTCTTAACTTTCTAAATACATATGAGTAATGAAAGCTTTGTGTAACAAATCTCACTTTCCATTTCATGTTAAAGAACATCAGGGCCTCCTCAACTTATTTTTAAGTCATGTGTTCATATTTTTACTTTCCTTGTTGACTACTACTCTTAAAAGCTTCTTGCATCTTAGCTGGATCAGGAAGGACGAGCTTTTCAAATTTCACTTATTTTATGTTCCTACACAAAAGAAATTAAATAAACCAGAAAAAGTGGAAAGAGCCAGAGATAGTAAAGGAGAGAAACAGGAACAGAGAGAGAGAGAGAGAGAGAGAGAGAGAGAGAGAGAGAGAGAGAGAGAGAGAGAGAGAGAGAGAGAGAGACAGAGAGACAGAGAGACAGAGAGACAGAGAGACAGAGAGAGAGACAGAGAGAGACAGAGACAGAGAGAGACAGAGACAGAGAGAGAGAGAGAGACAGAGAGAGAGAGAGACAGAGAGACAGAGAGACAGAGAGAGAGACAGAGACAGAGAGAGAGACAGAGACAGAGAGAGAGAGAGACAGAGAGAGAGAGAGACAGAGAGAGACAGAGAGAGAGACAGAGAGACAGAGAGATAGAAAGACAGAGAGAGAGAGAAAGAATAAGAGACAGAGAGAAAGAGAAAGGGAGAGACAGAGAGGGAGGGAAAGAGAAAGGGAGAGGGAGAGAAAGGTAAGGGAGGGGGAGAGGGAGAGTAAAAGGAAGACAGAGAAGACGAGGGAGAGGGAGAGAGAGAGAGAGGGAGGAAAAGAGGGAGGGAGAGAGGATATATGGTGCTCTGCTTAGCCTTTTACTCTAAATCATTCTGAGAAGTGTTGAGAAGAGGGAGAAATTAAATGAGTAATCTTAATGGAATAGCTTCATTATCTGTTAGAAGGGCAATGCATTTATAGAACATCAGAAACACTTGTTTGAATATAACTATAGAGAAAATTTTATTTCCATAACTAAATACAAATGATTCTCAATTATCCACTTCACTGGTAGAATTAACCTCCTTATCAAGTAGAAAAGAATTGACTATAATATCTTTCTCCTTAAGTATATAAATTTCATTAATTATTTTATTAGACCCATATAGAGCTACAGAATACAAAATTAAAGACTAATTTTAGAAGTTAAAGAAACATTTAAAAATAATTCATAAAAACAAAGAACTAAGTTGTTTATTCATCCATAAGGAAAAATATTTTTCAACTTGAGAATCTTGAACCAAGATGTAACTACATTTTTTAAGCAACATGTATTAGCTTTTCATGATCTAATATAACATCACCTCACCTTGATAACAGGGTGCTATTCTTTTACTCTGCTCTGTTCGCAGGTCAGGGGGCATTAGATAACAAACACCAGTGGGAAGCTTATTTTCATTTTTCATGTAGTATATATTTTTCCATCGATGTCCACAAGCCTGCATTTAAGACAAATGCAAATTATGTAACAGCAGTACCCTATGCTATAACTGGTTGCAATAACATCAACTGAGGACAAAATGCCAATACATACCACAATAGCTCCATGCTCTTTTGGTTGTCTGAAAAGACTGACCCCCAACCACTGATTGTCTCTTTCTCCCAAACATGTCTTCCCACAATATTCTCCAGCAGGGCTGCCTATAGAATGTTCAAAAATATTATTTTCCATAGCTGTCATGGAGAAATTATATAATGCTATATCAATTAATAAAAATAAGTACTTGAATTCAGGAAATCATACATGGAATTAAACTCTACTTTTGTTTTCTTTATTCTGTGTTAAATATTTATGAAACTATGGTAGACGGAGAGTTCTACATCTCTCTTTTGCTTATTCTCTCTCTCTCTCTCTCTCTCTCTCTCTCTCTCTCTCTCTCTCTCTCTCTCTCTCTCTCCCCCCTTACAACCTTATTTTCTACCTCAGAATCAATGTTAAGTATTAGTTCCAAAGCAGAAGAGCATGTTATATAATTATATATTATGTCATAATATTATTTATTATATCAAGTCTGGTCTCCTTGCTAGTCCTTACCCACAACCTTCTACCTCCAAGCTTTTGCAAAGACACAGGATACATATCCTCCTTCCACCTACCTCTCAAATTCCCTCATTGTCTTTGAAACTCAGCTCCAATGCCACCCTCCTGATTGTCCTGAGCTCTGACCTCACCCCAGGCCCCCACTCTGCATTTATTTCATATGTACTCATATGTGCATGTACAAGCTATTTTTTTAAAAAATCATCCTCATTTCATTTTATTTATTTATTTTTTAAATTTTCAATATTTTTCCATGTTTATATATTTTGTTTTCTTTCCTCCCCTCTTCCCTCCTCCCTCCCAAAGCCAACAAGCAATTCTACTGGGTTGTAAAATGTTATCACTTGATACCTATTTCCATATTATTCATTTTTGCTATAAAGTGATCTTTTAAACCCTAAATCCCAAATCACATCCCCATATATACATGTGATAAGTGATGTCATATGTTCTCCTTTTGCATTTCTACTCACATAGTTCTTTCTATCAATGTGGATAGCAATCTTTCCCCTAAGACATTCAGGAGTGTCCTGGCTTGTTGTATTGCTACTAGTAGCAAAGTCCATTACATTGAATAGTTGCACAATGTTTTACTTTCTGTGTATAATGTTCTCCTGGTTCTGCTCCTTTCACTCCACATCAGTTCACCGAGGTTCTCAGAGTTCATATAGAATTCCTCCAGTTCATCATTCCTTTCGGCACAATAGTATTCCATGACCATCATATACCATAATTTGTTCAGCCATTCTCTAATTGAAGGGCATCCCCTCATTTTCCAATTTTTTGCCACCACAAAGAGCGCAGCTATGAATATTCTCGTACAAGTCATTTTCCTTATTATCTCTTTGGGGTACAAACCCAGCAGTGCTATGGCTGGATCAAAGGGCAGGCAGTCTTTTAAAGACCTTTGGACATAGTTCCAAATTTCCTTCCAGAATGGCCGGATTATTTTACAACTCCACTAGCAATGCATTAATGTCCCAATTTTGCCACATCTCCTCCAACATTTAACTGTCATACTGCCAATCTGCTAGGTGTGAGGTGGTACCTCAGTGTTGTTTTTATTTGCACAGGCTATCTTCCCTTATAGGATGTAGGCTCCCGAAAGGCAAAGATAATTTCATTTGTCCATGTATCCCAATACAGTTCTTGACACACCAGAAATGCTTATTGCTGTTTGATTGAAGTATTCCCAAGAATGGTTTGTAGGAAGTACCTACTCCTGTCTCTCTCTCTCTCTCTCTCTCTCTCTCTCTCTCTCTTCATGCTTGGGTCCTCCTCATTTACCTCTACTTTATGGTCTCTCTTTTCCTTTAAGATGCAGTTCAGGCATCATATTCTGCAAGAAATATGTCCATTTCTCCAAATATTATTATAATAATTATTATTATATTATTGTTATTCCCCTTAACTCCTCCAATCACTCTTTTAAATTGTTTGTTTTTCAGTTGTTTCAGCTGTGTCCAACTCTTTAGGACCTCATTTGGAGCATTCTAGTGTGGTTTACTATTCAGCTCATTTTACAGATGGGGTACTGATGGGGAACTGGTGGTGAACAAGTTAAATGACTTGCCCAGGTACACATGGCTAGTAAGTGTCTGAGGCTGCATTTGAGCTCAGGTCTTCCTGACTCCAAGCCCAGCACTCTATCCACTGAGCTGCCCCCTTTTAAATTACTTTGTATAACTGCTTTGTATATATTATTATTCATTTGGTTTATGTTTATACAGCATACATTTATATATGTATACAATAACTTTATTAGAATGTAAACCCCTTGTAAATAGGGATTGCTTCATTTTTTATCATAGATTCCTGATGACTGGCAAATAGTAGGTGCTTAATAAATACCTGTTTATTGATTCCTCCTGCTCCTTAACTTCTTGTGATACAAGAGGAGTTATCAAAGAAAGGGCTCACTAAACTGATGTGCTTTATTTATTGTTGTTTTTAACTTGGTAGTTATATCCTCTTGATTCATTTTAATGCTTCCTTTCATTTCAATTACATTATACCCAAATCATTAGGTGTACCATACTGGAGTCATTTTCCATATAAACTAGGCATTTTATGCAGGGGTTCTTAACCTAGGATCTGTGGATAGATTTCAAGGGACCCCTAAAATCTTTCCCTTGGGTAGGAAAAAAATACATCTTTATCCACTAGGCTCTAACTGAAATTGAGCATTTCTTTCAATTATTTAAAAATGTATTCAGCAAAGGAGTCCTTGGGTTTCACCAGGATGCCAAAGAGATTCACAAAAGGGACACACACAAAAGGGTTAAGAATCCCTAGATTCTAGAGGAAACAATCCACATTAGAAGTGCTTGATTACATGTTTAAGGCTAACATATTAGAGATGCAATTCCTTCACATTGTTCCCCCCATTCCTACCCCAAGAGCATTATCTTGCCTGGTGATGGCTGGGGGATGAGCTTGCATTTGTTTATTCTACAAAAAGATGTCAAGGGAAAACAACAAAACCCTCAAACACAGCTGCCCTGAGCAAACAGCAGCACAAAAGCCAATCATGTAGCCATCAAGGAACAATGCAGTATGGTTTCACAACTGGATTGTTACATAAGTAAATAGGTGGGAAATTCCATATGCAGACAGAAGCTGCATTAACTACTTATTGCTATGCCTTGTCAATTCTTCCCCAAAGACTATGCATGATTTTTTTTAATCTACTGTGGCATAGAAAATGGTTAAAATGCATTAAAAGTGCAATAGTTTAAAGGAGACATTTTCAATTTTGTTTTTTTTTATTAAAAAATGAATGTTTTAAATGGAAACAATCTCAAGAATGGCAAAATAGCAGCTAAACATTTTTATGTTTAGGCAAAAATTTTAAATATTGGGAATTATCCCTCTAGTTATATCTCCATGATGCCAAAACCAAAATTATCTACATGGTATCTAATTTCTAGTAGCCTGATTGATTTGTTCATTCAACCACCCAGTTGAGCTGTTTGGTTCTCAGGAAGATACAATTGGATGTGTAAATGCTTAAAAGATTAGATTGAACTAAATAATTAAATCAATATATGTGTGCATACACACAAATATACATATATGTATATATAGATATATGTTTGCATAATATCTAGAGATATGTGCACGTATATACCCATAGAGACATATATGTATGTAAATATATGTACATAGAGATATGTATGTATGTATGGAGAGGGGGAGAGAGAGAGAATGAGAGAGAGAGAGAGAGAGAGAGAGAGAGAGAGAGAGAGAGAGAGAGAGAGACAGAGAGAGAGAGACAGAGAGACAGAGAGACAGAGACAGAGAGAGAGAAATTGAAAGAGAAGGAGAGAAAGAGGGGGGGGGAATTTAGGCGGGAAGCTTGGTACAAAAGATCTTAACTCCCAGTCTCATTTTTCACAAAGAAAGCAGTGCATTATAGCAGAAAAATCACTGGCCCTGGAGTCAGTAGACCCTAGTTAAAATCTCAACTCTAAGATCTTAGGAAGGTAGGGATTGTTTCATCATTTGCATTTGTGGCCTCAATGCCCAGTATAGAAATAGTAATTATTAAATAAATTAATAAATGCCTATTGTGCCTTATGCGACTTTGAGGAAGTCATTTAACTGCTGAAGGCCTCAGTTTCTCTTCATGCAAAATTAAGGAGTTGGACTAGATGGCTTCTAAGGTCTATTGAGGGGTCTGACCTCATGAAGCTGAAACTCTGGAAGGTTAACTTACTTAAAGTCACACAAGGACTGGTAGAACTCAAGTCCTCCAAATCCAAATATAAAACTCTTTCCTACAATACCAATCTGCTTCTCAATTCTTCAGCTACCTCAAAGATACTTCAAGGATGCTCTTCCCTCAAAATCACAGTACTTTTATAAGAAATATACTAGGGTGACTGTGCAATTCCTACCTGATACCTTCAGTGGTTTTGCAAAAATATGATTAGAAAAACTTTAATTAAAAATTATTTAAAACTTTATATTATTTAATAGAGGAAAATTTTTTAAAATTTAAATAGGGTCACTTAAATAAGGAGTCATTTTTAACCTCAAATCTATTCCATTAACATGGATACAGAGATAGTACCTTACGATATTTAGGGGCAAAAATTACACTTCCTTTTTGTCTTGGTTTCTAGCACATAGTAAAATGCTTGCTGAAGGTTAGCCCCAAAGAGGAAAAATGAGACTACATCTCCCTCTCTTTCTTGTAGCAATGCAAGCCTATGGTTGTGGAACACTTTAGACAAAATCATATTCGAATAATGGACTGCTTCATTTTGCTGAACTGCTTCCATCTCTACTCTATTTTCCTTCCCTTTTTTAAGAGAGATTCTTAGCCTTTCTGTGAGTCATGGACCCCTTTCGCAGTGTGATAAAGCCTATGAATCCCTTCTCAGAGCAAGATATTAAAGGTATAAAAATAAAATGCATGGAATAAAAAAGAAACCAATTACACTGAAATACAATTATCAAACTATTAAGAATGTTCATGGACTCCAGGCTAAGAAGCTCTGTCATAAAATAGAGTTCTTTGGGGAAAAGGTCCTAGAAACAGTGATATTAAAACAAAAAAATTGATGAAAACTTAAAAAATAAATGTGGTTGAATTGTATTTATTTAGACCCTTTAAAAAAAGAAGTTGGCACTAGTCATCTTTTCATGGAAGACAGAAATGAACATTTTCATTCTCATTAAATTTCTCATGTTTGACTGTCTTATCTTCCATACCTCTAAAGCATGAAGACAATGTTTACGTCCCTTAGTGAATTGTATCAGAATTGAAAAAAACTTATTCTAGTTTGAAAATAATATTTATAGGCCTCTGTCTCTCTTGGTTTCAACCAGAATGAGAAGTAGAAAGCCAAACACTAGGCAGAATATTATTCATGTGGTAACATAGTACTTCTGATTTGGCCAAATCTGAAGATTATTGGAAATGTCAAGAGAAGGCTAATTCTATTAAATTTTCCTGACAGAGGAACATAAGCAAACTCAGATTATCTTCATATTTTATCCAAATGCCATACTGAAATGATTTATAATCTGATTTTCAACTTAGTTCATACTTTACTCATCTAAACTCTTTGGCAAATCAGCTTTATAATTTAAAAAGTACTTTACATGGCTTAACATAAAAGAGGTCAGTAGAAATTAACATGCGATAATTTTCCATGCTTTTCTAGAATTGGAATACTAATTCTAAGCACAGCTGAATGTATTTTCCCAGTAGACAGAACTATACTCTCTTCAGCTCAAGCTGTTGATAAATCCCACAGATTTCTCCTTTCTACTTAGGAAAAAGAAAATGTGACACTGTTTACTTACTACTTGAATTCTTCTTCTTTATTGGCTTGTTCAAATCTATGCAATTATTATGAGTAAATATTTCTGAGAAACAGAATATAAACTATGTTACCATTAAGGCAGTTTGATATGTTCATCTCTATTCCTTTATGCAAAGTTTTGTCCTGTGGTTCTGGGGAAGCATCTGGAGAAATGTCAAGACAATTATCTAACCTCCCTAGACCTCATCTTCTTTATCTGTTAAAAATGTGGATTCAACTATATAACTAAGGTTGTTTCTGGCTTTAAACTCCTCATGCTAGCACATGACATATATACCTCTTAGAGAGAAAATAATACAATAATAATAATAATGTAAATACATTTTATATGATCAGTAACAAGATATGGTGATATTGTTATATGTGTGTAATATTGTTTATCTTCTACAATACAGTGGAAATGTTCTTTCAGTTGATTTGCATAAAACTTTAATGAACAAGTTTCCCACTTTAAAAAAAATTATACAGAGCATAAATTCCTCGAGTGCAGGAGCTATATGTATAATATATCTGGTAACAGCATCTAGCATGGTGCCTGTAAACACATTTACTGGTTTATATGTGTAAGCCAGATGATATGCATTTACTGATTGACACTTTCATATACTCTGCTGCTAAAATGCTTCATTGAAGGAAGGTCAGATAGATTCATTGAGATGTATCTATTTACACCTGAGGATTTGCTTGCTATTTTTGAAAAATTTTGCTCTGATTTTTTTTTAAACTAAGTTTTCTCCATATTTATCTATGACACCACCTCATTTCTTACCTGGTTGCACTTCTCTGACTTTTCTGCTATGCCCCAGGAAGCTCATTATTGGGAAAATCTCTTTAACCTGCAAGATCCCATCAGCCTCATCATGCCACCTCATCACTACATTCTTTTTCCTCTGACCAGAGAGTGAAGAAACCATGAACTCTTAAGACCTCCACTTAAGGAAAGAGCTCAGTTTAGGCACCTTCTTATTTCTCTCCTGATTGTACAATTCTGGGATTTTTCTGATTTTTCCTTTCCTGATCCTATGTCCCTACCCAACCCTTTGTTTTCAGCCTTTTGTGAGTAGTCTTCCCCCATTAGACTGTAAACTTCTTTAGGACATGGACTGCCCAATGAATATTTCCAAATGAACACAAGATCCTTGAGGTCAGGGATTGATTTTATCTTTTTCTTTGTATCCCCAGCATACAGAAAGCATAGGTTTATTATTTAACAGGGGTTTAATAAATGTTTACTGAGTGATTGACTCTTGTTTACAAACATCTAGTTCATGTTTTAAAATAATAGAGGTTTAATTCTATTAATACATAGGGCTTCCAAACATGTCTTCTAATAATATATTTACCTACAAGAGAGGGAGTAAAAGGGAGAAAGCTATTCTTATTTATATTTTTCATGAAGTCCACTGTTCAAGATAATTTTACATGGAGAGACAATGAAGGTAGATATATATTTTGCTTCATTGAGAGAAAAATATATTTTATATTGGCCCAAGCTTATTCTTTCCCTTCTCCAGTTCTATAGCTGAACATATCAGCAAAAGATGCCCATGGCTACACAAGTTGGATTTCTGATAGCTGAAATCAAATAACAGCATCTTAAAACAAACCAGCAGAGGGAGCCCACAGTGTTGTGTGAATAGGTACCTTTATGACCTCAAAGAATAATTTGTACATTACTGTGACCCTCCTCTAAAATCTTATGATCTTTTTTTGGCCACTCTACCTCTCTAACCTTAATCTCCTAACCAATCTAACTTTGTACATTTCCCTAACAACTAATAAAACATATTAGCAAAAAATGAGAGATTTGTTGCTAAATAGCTCAAAACTAAAACATGTGGTAAACACTAATAGAAATCATGTTAGAGAGAAAAAATAGAATCCCCAAGTTAGGGGCTGACACAGGAAATTACTAAACAACTTATAAGATTAAAACTTTGAGGTTCCTTTTCTCCAGCTGGACTATTAGCTAACAAGGTTTTAAATATAGCAAGTGGTCAAATAACTATAAATTATAAACTTTCTTTAATAATGAACATTATATTCAAAGAAAGATAGATCACAGACTCTTAAAGACTAATTATATCAAATTTACATGAGCTAAATTTATAATCAACACAATACTACATAAGGTATGCAGTTTATTCTATTATTTTCAATCAGTACTATAAACACAAGAAACCCATCACTGGAGGAATTTTTTCTCAGAAAACCTCACCGTTCACTCCTGTTTAGAGATGGCTGTTCTGAACTTGAGCTGCTCAGCCTCAGATCAGAAAAACTGTCTATATAGAATGAGGCTCTCTGGTCTAGAGAATCATCAGGAATCCAGGTAATTTCTGAAGCTTATCCAAAAGGCTTAGGACCCCTTCTAAAGTATTTAAAAGAATGTGCTTGGATCTAAAACTACTATCGTTAAGTCATTTCATTTGTATCCTACTCTTCATGACTCCATTTGAGATTTTCTTGGCAAAAATACTGGAGTGATTTGCCATTTCTTTTTCTAGACCCCTTTTACAGGTGAGGAAACTAAAGTCAACAAAGTTAAGTGACTTGCCCAGGATCATACAACTAGTAAGTTTCTGAGACCAGATTTTAATTCATTTTCTGACTCCAGATATAGCATTCTCTATTCCTTAGAGAATACATTGTTCTGTAACTTGTAATCATACCTAAAATAAAAAAAACTTGAATAAAAATATGCCTTTGTTTTCAGAGATGCTTGACTTTGTTTCACAAAGGCCATATAGCTCAGTCTCATTCTCCTAGTCCATACTGGATCCAATTTCTTGTCCAAATGTAAAGGCTGTCCAAAATAAATAGATGAATAAGTTTACAGGTTCTCCCTCTAACAACATACATCATTTGGACCATAGACATTATTCATCCACTTCATATTTCATGTGTGGTAGGTAGTCTAAAACCTATTGAGTGATGAGGGATATTGTCAAGTTCTGCTTTGCAGTCCTCTGAAATTTGGTGCTATTAGAACCATTATAGAGGTCCGCCCATGTAAACCATGTTATCCACAAAAAGTAGCATCTGTATGATCTACAGAAAAGTGCCAAGCCTTTGTTGTGTTACAGATTCTTTTGGCAGTCTGGTAATGTCTACTAGCCCCTTCTCAGAAGGATGTTTTTAAATGCACAAAATAAAATATGTAGGAAACCAATCACTGAAATAAAGATATATTTTTTCTCATTCAAGTTCATTCAAGGCTGCCTATGTTCTATATATGGTATATTAAGAATCCCATGATGTAAAAGGAATCCTTCTTTATCCTGCACCTTGCACTGTTTCCTCTATGATGGGTGTAGACACCTTTCTCAAGTGTATGCCTCACTCTTCTTTGCCTTTTTTGATATAAGTAATATTGCTCATCATTTTAGTGTGTATTCTGTTTGTATGAGTGTAATGTGTTATAAATATTATAATTATAAATGTTATAAATATTAAAATCAAAATTAAAAGTACAAAGTAATCTGATGGCATTATTCAAAACCAAATATTTAGAGTATTGTATAAATTTTGTGAACCTACAATTTAAGAGGAACAAGAATTTGGGCACCAAAGCTATATGTACTGAGAATTGAAGAAAGAGGTTATAGACTAAAAGCATTAGAAATCCAAAAATCAGCTCAGATGTCAGCATTACTTTGGAAGTTAGTCCCATTTTACTTTATCAGTGTGGAATGTCAAATTATAGAAGCTCCGAGGCTGAGAATGAGGTGAAGAGTATCGATATCATCTGAACTTTCTCTACTAGCAGTCTGACACTGGGGAACCAAATGCTGGGAAAATAGAGGGCCTAGGATATTGAACAAATAATGATATGATCACAAATATTCCTAAAATGCTTCATTTTCTCTCACTTCCCTCCACTCTCTTCTTCCCCTACCTCTACCTATCCAATATTTGTAAATTCTACCTCCATAACATCTCTTCTCTTCATTCATGTGCCCTCTCTACTAGTTCAGGTTCTCATCTTCCCTAACCTCAATTACAAGAGCCTACCTGGTTTCTCTGGTTCCCAAGTCTCCTCTCCAATCTATTCTCTGCTAATATGCCAACATGATATTCCTAAAAAGCTGGCATGGCCATGGCACTCTGCTGCTTAAGAAGTTTCAGTGGTTCTTTCTTGCCTCTAGGAGAAAAATACAACTTTCTCTGTATGGCATTAAAGTCTTTTACAATCTGTTTCCAATCAATCTTACCATGCTTCTTTTAAATTACTTTTCCCCGACCACTACATTTTCCAGCCAAACACTCCATCTCCTTCCCCTCTAACTTTGCTCAGTCTCTCCAAGAATCCTCTTATTCCTCCCTTTTGCCCTTTGGAATCCTTAGCTCCATTCAAATTTCAGTTCAGGTGCAAGAGGTCAAGTAAGATCCCTTCAATTGCTGCTGCCTCTACCCTGAATTTATTTAACTTATTTTCTATTAATATTGCATTCATTTATCGGTGTATGTGTTGTTTCCTCACTGCAAAATAGAGGATGCTTGAAGGCCAAGTCAGTTTTCACTTTGAACTTTGTGTCTCTGGCACCTAGCAGAGTATCCACTTATAGTTTCTGACCTGAATAAAATACATGTTGACTTAAATTGAATGGATTATTTCTCACAATGAAAGAATTCTTGTTTCCAAGTACTCTATGGTTTTCATCAACACGGGATGTTAGAGCTGGAATGAAATTTTGGAAATTGCCTTTTACAGAGGCAAATTTCTGCCCTCTTCATTCAGATTTCCCCCCCTGCTATTTGTTTCATGTCATTTGGCTAAGGGGGCCTTTGTCAGCCAGAACAGATTTAAACTCATGTATGGGGTACTTGGTTCTTTAGCATTTAACTCTAACACAAGAAACTTGGGCAAAAAGGAAATAACTGAGCAATACAAGCACAATGAGCTAGATGCCAGTTCTCCAATATTTAGTTTCATGGTTGTTGGCAAAAGTATCTGTTTCTTAATCATCAGGGGTGTCATCCAAAGTACAAGGCAACAACGAAGCATGTATAAGGCAAAAGATGCAATCTGGAATGGATTACTAATAACTGCCAATAGAAAACATAAAGGAATAGAAATTCTATCACTTGAGAGAGAGCCATAACTTAGTAAATTGCTAGAAATCAATCAGTTCAGTGAGTTTTGCTACCATAACAAATGAAGATCTTAATGATATTCTATATTTTAGGGATGGTGACTTCTGAAGTGACAAATCTATTTGTGGGTCATAAATGACTTGTGGGTCATTTCATTTTTTTTATAAAAACAAAAATGGGTGAGAGTTTTCAAAAGGAATACATGTGGAATTTCAACATCAGACATTCATCTTTCAGTGATAGGGATAGTTAAGCTAAACAGATAGAAGCAATTTTGGGGTTAATAGTGACCTTTCACATTTTTCAAATATATTCTACTATGTAAACCAAGAGTTTGACTCAGAGAATGAAGTGTTGAGGTAGAGGGCAGTGGAGGGGGAATGAAATTAATAAAGAGTAGCCCCTGGTGGATCATAATTCATAGAATTTTAGAGCGAGAAAGGACATTAATTGCTCTGTTCATAAGCATTTATCAAGCATGTTCTTTGTGCCAGGTACTCTGCCAAGTGCTAGAGATCATCTAGTCTATCCATTCCAGTGAGATAAGATTAAGTATAGATAGAGATACTGTGAAGGCCCAAGAAACTCAGAGAGGCTAAGTAACCAGTAAGAAGCTGACATCCTTTCACCTGAGACCCTGGGAAAGCTCCTACAGGAATATTTGTATGTTGATAAAGGGAATTCCCATTTCCCTAGAGGACCACAGTCAAAAAGTTCAATTGGCCATAACTCATCGTCCTGGGTTTAAATCTGGATTCAGATACTTCATTA